>NC_062534.1:16411793-16770960 GCF_022655615.1 Tachysurus fulvidraco
ATTTCAGTAATTGAGTGATGTAGCTGAGTTTGAGGAACTCTAAAAGCCAGAATTTCACACACTCGTGCTGACCGAACCGACATTTATACATCTTTATTAACATGAAAAACAGACATAACATTCGGATTAGGCCATGTCCGGTCTATGTTAAAATTTGAATAAACATTCAGATATTTAAATCTCAAATACAGATACCAATAGTGGTACAATATTGCATTATATCTCCAGACCCCTGGAGTACTGAAAATCTCATCTTTGCAAATAACTGAAATTGCACATCTCAGTATAGCATCTACTGGCAAATAAATAAGACAGTGCATCTTTCTTTGGGTGACCTGTTTCTGCAGTGGCTAGTGATGCAGATCATGATTGAACACAAGGGTGTGACAACAGAACAAGGGGCTCTCGGTGTTGCAGAGCCAGACAAAGTTTGTATTATCATGGGCTGTACAAGCATTAGCCAGTGTATTCATTAATTTGATGGTGTTTTAGATTTTGCCAGCAGATTTCTTACAGACTCTACATTCCTTCTGAAAATCCATTTTAGGTAAAGTTTAATCCAGTTGGACACTACAGAAACACAAAGTGGTGCCTGTGCAGAGCTTTGGTTTCTTTCAATATTCACAAGTTTTCATGTTATATTCTCAAATATCATTTAATATTTATTCAAAACCCAAACTATTAAACACGTTTATATATAAGTATACCTTTAATGGTTCAAATGGCCTGTAACCTACAATCTTGGATTTTTTTTTTAAGAAGCTAAGACATTTTTGACAAAGACCCCGTGTGTGTGAGTGAGTGTGTGTGTGTGAGTGTGTGTGTGTGTGTGTTTGTGTGTATGTTATAACTGTGTCTCAAAGTTAGCAATAATAAGAGATATACCTACATTCCTGTCATTCAGTCAGATTTGCGCTCAGGTCTCTGGCAGGGAGGAATTTATGTCAAAACTATAATGAATTCAGAAACTATGCCGATCACTTGCAGTTGACTATGGAGCGTACCGTAGTAAATGATTTAAAATCACACTCTCCAGTATGACCCAGATGAGTTCTGGTTCCCTTTTAAGGTTTCTTGCTAAAATCTTTTCAGAGAGTTGTTCCTTGCCGTTGTTGCCACTGGCTTGCTCATTAGAGATACATTAGAAATGTCTAATTTCTATCCTATACTTAAATATTTCTGTAAAGCTACTTTGTGACAGTGTCTGATGTTTAAAGTGCTATAGAAATAAAATAGAAATAATTTGAAGTAAACAGTGTCCACCATACAAGTCCCTGTGAATGAGCTGTTACTATACTGTATACAAACCAATCATTCTTATCTCTCTTAGATGAGAAGAATGAAGACAATGTTTTTAATGTTGTTTAATTTATTAATCATTTATACTAAAGTGCAACAGGTTGTTATTACTGTACAGGATTTATACAATAACGTATGTGTTCCGAAGCAATTAAGTGCTAAATGGTTATGCTGTTGACATGCTTTAGAGGCTCTCAAGTTCTCTCTCACTTTTTTATTTTCATATACGATGCTTTTCTGTCAGTTCAGTGTGACCTTCCTACCATGCACTTGTCAGTTTGAGTAGCTGTGGATTTACACTAGGCTTGCTCGCTCTATTTTTACTTCATGCACTCGATACTCGGCACTGCAGAAAATTAATGAGTTCCAGTTTCATCTATTAGCAAATCTTCAGCTGTTCCATGTCCTACACGATGCCAGAGCAATTGATTGCTAATTCAAGCTCTGACCGACATTAATCCTTCAGCAAATTGGAAGCCCAGGGGCACTAATTCAGCACAAAGGCAGTGGCTATTTGCATCTCCAAACAGAACCTGCAGTGATCTATGGTGTCTACATGACATCCTGGAGCATGATTAATTCCCCCCCACCGGAGGACACAGTCAGAGAAATAAAGCAACGAAATCGATATTGCCTTTATTGATAGATTTTGCTTAATAAATCTGACATTTAACTGTTATCACAGGGAGGAAAATATAACTCTCCTACAAGCTGAAAAGTACAGGGAAAAAGAACAAAAAAGGAATAAAGAAGTCTGTCAAATTACAGAATGCTTCTTTCCCTGTTGCAGCATTCTATTTGCTGAGCTGAAAAGTGTCTGAAATCAGGTTTGGCATGGAGAAAGAGCTAGTCTTCCTTTCGTGGCAGTAATGCCTTGTAGGGAACATTAAGCCATCACATCGGTGGCTGCGGCACACTGCTTTGTTGAGAAAGAACCACACTGCGTGGGCTGGTGATTTGGCCTTGGCTTAACAAGGGAGAAAAGTGGGCCCACAGCTCTCGGCTTTTAGCGGCTGACAACAGCCTCACGTAAATGGAGGCTCTCTTGTCCAGTTTGTAAACAGTGTAATGCTCATCAGGCAGATAATGTCTCCTTTCCCCTATCTTTCTCTGCAGGCCCTTTCTTACCTTTACTTCCCAACCACTCAGTGTATTCCCATCACTAACATGCTGTAAGGTTGGACAGCATGCTATGGAGGACATGTTGTGCCAGGACGGATCAATATGCAGGATTCCATGCACAAAGCTGAGCTGACAGGTAAGACTCGTAGAAAGCAGTGCATGACCTTTGAGAATACAACCTGAAACATCTCCTAACTCTGCCAAGTTAATGCTGACAACCCACTGTGCCTGCACTCATGGATCATTTATTTTCCTGGACAGTACCAATTGGAGAAAAGGGGTTGTACTAGTAAACAAAGTCAGGTCCATCAATTCCAAACCCCCCTGGGTCATCCTGATGAGTTCTCTCCATTCTGCCTTCTCCACTTACTTTCACATCTGTGGTATCATGGTCTATCAGTGGCTAACCAAAGGTTATTCAAAGAACACCAAGGATGTCTCCTTGGATTGCTGTCTTGCTTAAAATCACTTTTCCAGAGTGCTCTCCAGCGTCTTGCATTAGCCAGCTTTCAATTACAGCCAATGGCTCATCTACATACTGCACAGTGAAGGATCTGCTCTCTCAGCCTGTGCTATTACACAGCGGCCCTGACAGGAAATCCATACGTGTCCGCTGCAGCCATTTAGCTCTCACTTCTCTATTTGCAGCATGAACTTGTGTGTCGTTTCTTTTGTGAAACCCATGATAAATAATTTAAAGAAGAAAGCCTTATCTGGTGGCAAGGTTACTGTCAAGACATTCAAAAACACAACCATAGGTGCTGGATCGATTTCTGAATCTGCCACTGGGCAACCTGCCTAATATTTTTATACTGTTTACCTTGCGTAAGTCCCATTTGTGGCCAAATGCACTCAGCTTATTATGGCGTGTCTCCATATTTCTGACAACTCACATGGCCTTTTGAAATCAGCCTTTTCAAGTCAGAGACACTTTTTATTTTTAATGCCTACACATGCAGTTAATGGTCAACAGGGGGCAATGTAACCTACAAAATCGAGTGTCTTTTCGTCCTCCAACAGGAGCAGTTGTCTTGTTCAAAGTAAAAAAAAAAAAGAGACTGCATTGCATTTAGGGCAATTGTGTAGCAACAGCAGGATGAAATGCCTGTGGATTTACAGCAGTTTCTGGCAGTCTGCATTGTATGCCTCAATTTTGTTTAGACAACCTGTTCTCCATGTATAATTAACGCTGATACAATTACTATTCTTTATGTCTGTGGACATGCATAAATATAAACTGGGGCAGGCTTTGTGTTTAGAGAGTATTTGTGAAAACTGTCTGCATTAATACCAGTCTGTAATGAATAGCTCTCATTGCTCACTTCAAGGACAATCAAATTTATATTCGTGCTTATTTTTACTCCCTTTTACTGTGTGCTTGATTTGGCAGATAATTAGCACTATGAAGACTTCTGGCGGGCTGCTCTTCACTAATTCTTGCACTAAATTATCAGTCCAAGAGAAAGAGGATTTAACAGATTAGCACTTGTCATTAAGCAGAACAATAATATTTCGCCTACAAGCAACCTACACTATAGATTGGACAGATTTACTTTTAGAAATGATAGTTCAATACACTGTAATTTATTTGTAAAAGATTTGAACCATTTAAACAATTAAGGTATGGACTTTTCAGATATTTAAATATTTCTCTAAAGAATGTATACTGTATAGAGTGTGTAAATCTAACTAATGTCTCACCTTGTGGGATGGAGCTGGATCCTATGATGTGAGCTATTTAAATTTTATTTAAAAATAAATTTCAACTAAGGTTAAGATTAGGGTTGGGTTTGGTTTAATTCTAATTCTAGGAAGGTTTTCACAAGGATAGCAAGGCAAAAATGTGTGTGTATGTGTGTTACCTTTAGATTGGTCAGCAGTCACGCTAAAAGACACTTCCTTCCAAGATATTACATACTCCCTTGTGACAGTCAGAGTACAAAGGAACTCCATTTGAGTTTCTGAGAGTCGAGATGCAATTAGCGTCTGTTTTTTGCATGCAAATTGAATTACTTGTTTCTGAGGGACCTTAAGACCTCACAGACATAGGCTATTCCCCGCTTGTCCCTGAAGCAATGTGGGTCTGGCAGCATTAACATTTGATAAGAGGAGTCGTTTACAAGTCCCAGCTGCCTGCGAGACGCAGACGGTGACCTTTCAAACCACTGTAAATCTCAGACCTTTAAGACGTACGCTGTTCTTGTCTATGCCATCTGAAAGTTTCCTTTATTCAACCACCAAAAGCATGGAGGGTTTTTTTTGTGTTGTTTTTGTTCACCTTTGTCTTGCCATAATAGGATTACTTCCTAGACAAATCCAGAGAAACTCCTGCTGCACAAAAATATTACTAATGTGCTATTATTTCTTGTATGATAAATTTGTTGGTGATACATTATTAGGTTACATCTTGCGACAGCATTTGTTTGCCTTTGTACTGTTGCCATGGAATCTGTCTCTTGTCAAGAAGAGTGCTCACCTAGTAGATCTTATAAGGAACATTAGGAAGCTCATTGTGGTGATTGATTTTCATAACCGGCCAGTTGTAGATCATCCTCCAGCAAATCCTGTTTAATCTAATTGGAGTACATTGTAAAACACTGCTCAGAGAGAGAGAGAGAGAGAGAGAGAGAGAGAGAGAGAGAGAGAGAGAGAGAGAGAGAGAGAGAGAGAGAGAGAGAGAGAGAGAGAGAGAACTGAGTTTGAGCCCACAGCTAAAAGTTTCAATTTGAATAAGCAAATAATAACAGCTAACCAAGAAGGTGAAAAGAACATTGCAGCAGCAAACTATAAAGGTGTGACCAATACCTATTTACAACATGATCACTTCATGGGTTTATTAGGAATAAAAGCAGTCGCATGCTGATTCTGAGACTGTGCTAGATCCAATTTGAAAAAGGTGATTGTTGCCATAGGAATATGTAAGTGTGTTACTTAGTACATTAGTGATCTGAAGATGCCACCTGCCCTTTATAGTACACAACATGATGAAAACTCTAATGTTGACACCATAAAAGCTTTTTGATCAGACTCATACATGACAAAGCTACAGTCGATGTACAGTATATTTGCATTTCCTGCACTTGCAACGGAAAAGGCATGCTGGGAACTCCAAGTTTCCTGCCGTCCACAGGATAAACCTGTATCATCTCTCTCTCTCTCTCTCTCTCTCTCTCTCTCTCTCTCTCTCTCTCTCTCTCACTCACTCACTCTCTCTCTCTCTCTCTCTCTCTCTCTCTCTCTCTCTCTCTCTCTCTCTCTCTCTCTCTCTCTCTCTCTCTCTCTCTCTCTCTCTCTCTCTCTCACTCACTCACTCTCTCTCTCTCACTCACTCACTCTCTCTCCCTCTCTCTCTCTTGCTCTTGTCCTGCCTGTACTGAGCTGAATCAATGTGTGGTAAGAATTCTGGAGCCGAACGTGTGAATTTCACACACTCTGTGTGTCAGACAAATAACACCCAGGTTATGACATCAGCAGTTTCCCTCCTATTGAAACTGTCAATGTTGAGATAAGCACAGGCTCTGTTTTTTACTTTTCCTTCACACTTCTGGCAAAATGCAAATATTTAGATGACTGTTCAAGCTATGGAGAGGATTCTTTATCTATTAGGTTTTGCTCTAGTAAAAAAAAATCTCTTCATTAATTAGATTTATAAATTCATTTTCTTTATAATTTTTATTTATGTATTGCTTGATTATCATATATTTAACCTCAAGCACTTCATTAGTGTACTGAAATCTTTGGAGTCTTCAACTACAAAATAAGGAAGGTGATCTGGTGATCATTAGGCATATTATGAAGACATACTTTACTATATGAACTTGTAGATAGACAGTTACTAACCTAACCTAACCTAGTCTGTCCGTCCATCCGTCCGTCCGTCTGTAACGTTTTTCTTCCTCTGATAAGTGTCATAGTGGATCCATTGTCTATCCTGGGAACCCTAGGAATAAGGCAGTCATATAGCCAGTCGATCACATGGTACATCACATTCACACATTCATTGACACCTAGGCTTAAGCAGTTAAGCATAGCCAATTCATCTTCTGCTATGTTATTGGTTGTTGAGACTAAACCTCAGAACATGGATAAAACCCATAGGGACACAGGGAAAACATGTGGAACGCCAATTATTTTCAGTGCAGTAGTAACAGGTGTGATAGTGTAGCTGAAGGTGTATAAGGTGCAAAGACGTGTTACAGCCTATAACAGAACTATGGGCAGAATTTGAGCACCAATAAAGGACTAAGGAAAAATAACATCAATGCATTTTTTGCATGGCTAACTATATAACTACAAGAGGGATCAACAAAGTGTGTAATAATGTGGTCAATAAAAATAGACAGTGTTTAATTACACATGTTCCAGCACAACGCAACACAACACAACATGCCAGTGGCACTGCTGTGCTGAGAATAACCCAACAGCCAAATAATATCTGGTCTACAGTGATCTATTTCTACTGATAGTAAAGGTCAGATAAATTGTACAGAACAAAAAGTTGGCAACAGTCATGTGCCTATATAATATGTTTTGCTGATAAAATGAAAAGCAGACAACTAAATGTGTACACTTCCTGTCTAATACTGGGGAGGCCTTGATTTTCAAAAAGCTTTTAAAGAGATTTGTTAGTTTCCAATAACATTATAGAGACAAGCCAAATTGATTTTGAGAGAAAAGCACTTTTAAAGACAAGTAACATTTGCACATCATATGGTGTGTTTGCAATATATACATTAAGAAATCATTAGAAATACCTTTACACTTGGTCATTCATGCAATTATCCAGTCAACCAGTCTTGCAGCATCAGCACAATGCATATAATCACACAGTTACAAGTCAAGTGCTGCGGTTAATGTTCACATCAAACATCAGAAAGTGATCGTAGTGCCTTGGCATGCTTGTAGTGCCAGATGGATTGGCATGAGTATTTCAAAAACTGCTAATCTCATGGGATTTCATGCACAACCGTATCTAGTGTTATAACAGAATGACATCCTGTGAGTGGCAGTTCTACAGGCAGACATGTCGTTGATAAGAGAGGTCAGAATGAATGGCCAGATGGGTTTGTACTGACAGGAAGTATAGTAACACAGATTCATTCTTTACCAACATGATGAGCAGAAAAACATCTCAAAATGGACATGTTTAATTTTAAGGTGGATGGGCTATAAAGTTAGAAGGGCACATCAGCTTCTACGCCTGTCAGCCTGGAACAAGAATATGACTAGCGGGCACAGGCTCACCCAAACAGGATAGAAGATTCCTTGGATTTTTATTCAATCTTCACATAACCACATGAATAAAGGCTTCCGTAATAAATTAAACTCGTCTCTTATTTGTGCTTATAAATTTCAACAGTCTGTAACCAGTCTGGACTTTGTTTGCTTAGCCCTTTTCCATTTTGGTTTTTCTTGCTGTCTTGCTTGACTGTTGGTTTTACCTCGTCTGACCCACTATTGTACCAAGCTCCTTGTGGAGATTCTTCGGGCTGCTGCCAAACAATTGACTATTACTTTGACATATTTGCTGTTCCCCTCTAACGTTAGAGGTGGTGTTATTGGACTGAGCACCACAAGGACAAAGTAAGAACCAAAGGATTTGTCCAACAAGCTTTGAACACACAGAGCGCTGTAGTGACACCGAAGTCCTAATGTAAAGTAAAATCTGTTTTCAGAACACACAGCTGAGACACAAAGACTGTCTACAAAATTTATTACAGCCACAAAGAGAGCGTGGGGATGCATAATTCATAAACTGCTCTGGATATGCATGTAAAAAAAAGGAATGTTGTGTAAGATATTCTATAGACTGCCACAAAAATCCACAGAAAGGATAGTGTTTTTAGGATGCGATAATTCTTTGGCTGGGACTGTAGTCACACATTCATTAAGAACGATATATTACCAGTTCCTGGCATCAGACATCCAAGTGAAGGCCTTATCCGAGAGCAGGGAAGATAAGACTAATGGGAATAGTCTGATATATGAGACTCGATAGGTGTGATGAAGGAGGATTTGGAAGGGATATAGCTAGATAGTGACATGACATAATCTGTTCCCCTTCATATTGAGACCGTAGTACTCTAAGCCTGCTCTGATGGGCACAAAGCTCAGACAGCAGAACACGCTGGAGATCTGAACCCCAGCTGTGCGTACAGCATCAGAGACTGCCTGACACGCCATGTGGAGATGAACATAATCACCTTGTCATAAAACAGCAATAAGGGAAGTACGAGCAGTCATCTATAGAGCATTCTGCCTGCAGCTCAGTAAGAGGCTTTGTACATGTGGTTGACTGCATGCTAAATTCGATTGAAAATGAATAGTAGGAAACATGCTGAAAATAATACGAAACAATTTTAATTTTCTCAATAAAAGCATTTCCTCATCGACTTTTAGGCTACAATACAAAATGATGAGAAATAAGTCTATGAGTATAACACCACAGAAGCTTGAAGTTTCTTGGATTCATTTTTGAACGTACAGTACTTTATTTTTGGTTCCGCTAAAAACTAGCGCAACTCTAAGCCTCCGCATTAATGAGTGGTCAGGTCCCTTGATGGCTGCTATAGTTGGCAAAAAGTGCTGAGTGAGCGAACAAAGCTCTCTGAAATATCTCTTACTTGAGCAGGAGGAAGGTTTCAGATGCTCAGCTCCAGCTCCCTGGGCAACTTTGCCTGAGCAACAGCTCAACAAGCCTTTTGTGCCAGCCTCTCTTCGACGTGAGGCATCTCCGACCACAGTGAAGCCAATTAGAGCTGTGTTCTTGAAAGAGCAGCAATTATTCTTTTGCACGACATGCATGGCTCCTCACGTTCCAACCATTATTATCTCCTGGCTCCCCCTCTGTGAGGACCTGGCAAACTGTTCATGCATCCCGACTCCTGCGAGCTTCACTGAGCCTGGCTGTCCAATGCTGCAGTCTGACGCTGACAGGGCAGAGCTAAAATAGTGCGCAGAATAAAAGTGTGCGGGCGAGCGCGGCAATGAAAGTGCTGGTTTCAATCATAGCCCCCTGCTTACTTGCCAACGATGTCTCATTCAAATGCATGGTAATTGCTTGTCTAATGTCAGAGCACAAAAGCATCAGTGGATTGGTGAGGTCAAGGAACAGGGCTCAAATGAGCTGCTCCTATTCTAATCTGAAGTTGGAGGTGTTTTGTGGTGACCATTAGAAAGACATGCACTAAGGACTATGTAAATCACCTCTTAAAACTCACAGGAGAAAAGCTATCATTAAAACAAGCCATGAATAGATATTGCAATGAGAGAGGCCATAATAAGCTTTGTCCAGGCTTGCACGTTACTCTGCATGGATAATCGCTGTGGCAATTATAAGTCACTGTAGGAGGTTCTACAGCACAGCCCTGGGAGCCCTATCCGCTGCAGGAGCTCACTCCCCTGTGGCCCTCGTATTCTATAAACTCGTATAAGCAGACAAATTTGGTGCTGGAGGTCTCCAGTGATAAGAGACTTTTGGGAAATGCAAAGCAGCCTGTTAATGCAGGATACATCTCTGTGAATCAATCAGATTCAGCATTATGGATACAATTTTATGGATACAACCATGTGGAATTCGGTATTCTAGTTCTAATGGAATTTCTCCTTGCAGTTGCCCCTGTACAGCTCTTCATATCCTACCTTTCAATTTCTGTATGGCAATCCAGAGTCTGTAGTCATCAATAAAACATCGCTTTCCTGACTTCTTGGTGTTATGAATGTTAAAAATCATTGTAGCCTTAACATTTTTCAAATCTTTTTCAAAGGAATCTATATTCTATGATATTACAAAGACCACATACTGAATATAAAGGAAATTTTATGGCGGAAAGAAGCTGTCTCTCTTTTTTGTGCAATACAGGAGGAACAAAGTTTCATGACTGAGCGATTCGCTCCTTTCATCTGGGCCCGAGACATCTTGCTGGCTTAAAATTTGTACACGCTACACTCTCCCTCTGGCTGTGCACTAATCCCAGAGAGGCGACGCTGGAGTCTTCGGATTTGCGGATACACACACCCACGCAGTCTTGCCTCTTTGACCTGCCTGAGCCGCTGTTCTATAGAGATGCTTCTCCTCAAAAAGTGAACTGCTCTAGCCAGTGGCTCTGACCCTGAAACCCAATCATAGGCAACACAAGCAACAAAACATTCCCAGGGCTGTCATCTACAATAGACACACAACCGCAAGACCTTGTTTTACAGCACTGTCATGATAATCAATAAGAGGCTCGCCAGCTCCAAGGTCCTGCTGCGGCGCATTTCCCATTCGCTTGCTTTATTTCTCTCTGACACTTTTTTGTCTCTCTCTTGCACTCTCTTGCACTCTCTTGCACTCTCTCTCTCTCTCTCTCTCTCTCTCTCTCTCTCTCTCTCTCTCTCTCTCTCTCTCTCTCTCTCATGCACACACATCCACACTTGCTCTTGAGAGAATGGTCTCAAATAAATTGATTTGATGGTATTGCTGATGTCGGATAACGTGAAAAAGCCCAGTGGAAGCTGTCAAGACGGACCTAATCAATCACTGTGCCACCAGTGTATTTATCTGTCCCCCTCCCTGTTGCAACAATGCTCTACAGAAATAATTGTTTATTAGAAAGACTAATCTAGTTCAGAGGGCTCGTTCACACGCCGACCACGGCAGTGTCGGCGCAAGGAGATGGAACGCATTCGTCGGCCATAGCTTCACAAGACGGATAGCTTGAAACACTTAGATAAGAGAGACAGTGCAAAATAAGTCCCAGGCAACTCGCTGACACGAAATAGAGTGGCATCAGCCAGGCCTGTCATACCACAGCTCAAATAAATTGATGCTCAGTCTGTCCAATGGGGCTGCTAATTGTGTCTTCTTTTACCTGGAAGGTTTTGTCAGCGTGCATCTGTCATTTATGACATCTGTGAAATGACAGTCTTCCAGGTGTGGAGAGAGGCGGATGCCGGGTCACAGACTCCATGGCATGGTGACAAGGGATGTGCTCGCTCCCAGCCATCACTTCATTAATCTTGAGCTAAGATGTAAATCCCAGTGGCTGTTTGTTAAAGCCTGACTGCTTTCTTGTTTTGCTGAAGTGTGAGTGGGACAGACTTCTTGCTCCCGCAGGATTTGATCCCACGCCGTCTGCTGATGCAGGGACTTGAACACGCTGCTGCTGAAATCCGAGTTTTATAACCTGTCATCGCCAAACCAAATAAAGCTATTCTAATGCCACTTTCTGCTTTCTTTTCTTGGGAAGGGCTAGAAAAAAGGAAGGAATCGGTGGTTGATGATGAAACGGATCACACAATTGATTTATACTGTAGCAGGAACTCAACTGCCTAAATAGAAGAACAGAAGATGTAAATGGCTTTGAAATTACATCATAAACCAACTCAACGAAAACCATAAAAACAAAATCATATATCGGAACTTGATTCTCCTTGTGGAATGAATTATGAATTTATCTTTCCTTTAGCTTTCCATTTAGCTTTTTTTTGTTGTTGTTGTTGTCCTGTTCTGGTAGTGCGTACTTCAGAATTAACTTATCGCTACTGAAAGAGTTGCTATATATTACACTTTTTATTGTATTGCATGATGTTCTGTAGCAGTATGCAACTATCTGACAGTCACACCAAAAATTAGTCCTACACAGCAAACTATTACAGCATATTAGGTCTTTTGGGAATGTGGCCCTCTGGAACACTGACAGCGTGTTGCAAGTGCCTGCTGCAATGATACAAGATAAATAAATAGGGACTAGGACAAATACTGGAGAAGCCTTTGGTACACTACCTGGACAAATTATTATTAAAGTAATATTAAAACTTTTTCTATGTCTATGTATATTCTTCCTATCACCTTCACTTGAATTAACATTGTTAAAATATAGTGCTTATGGAGTTGAGAGAACAACTTTGCTTCTTATCACCTCTGTGGAAATGTTAAATTGTTAAAATATAGTGCGAATTTGCATGTATTCTGAATAATACTTCATAACACTTTTAATTCGAGGGATGAAAAGAAATGCTCTTCAGGGTGGTGAAACTCCAACTACCTATACGTGGCGTGTTAACTAATTTCAACAGAGATTGTGTAAATTTTGCGATTAGTCACACGATGTCAACGAAACAGGAGAAAATCCGGTTCTCTGGGTTCCTCTGCCAATCCAAAGACATGCATTATAGTCTTACTGGCATCTCTAAACTGTCCTCAGTGTGTGAATGGTTGCCTGAGATTATTTATTAATGATGTGATTATCCCTGACCTTGTGCCCTGAGTCCTCTGGAATAGGCTCCAGGTTTGACATAAGTCTGGATAGGGTAAGTGGTGAAGAAATTAGTGAAAGTGATGTGATATACTGCTAAGTATGGTGACCCATACTCAGAATTTGTTCTCTGCGTTTAACCCATCTAAAGTGCACACACACACACAGCAGTGAACACACACCATGACCACACACCCGGAGCAGTGGGCAGCCATTTATGCTACGGCGCTCGGGGAGCAGTTGGGGGGGTTCGGTGCCTTGCTCAAGGGCACCTCAGTCGCGGCCGGCTTGAGACTCGAACCCACAACCTTAGGGTTAGGAGTCAGACTCTCTAACCATTAGGCCACGACTTCCCCCAAATGATGGATGTGTAAATGGATGTGAAAAACAAAACAACAAAAACCTAGGTTATGAGATCACTATTATCCAGTTGCAGAGTAACACTAGGACAGTATCTGTACCTTAGTCTGTTTATTACTCCAAATTTTCATATCTCTATCTCTGTTTGGATTCACACCCAAAGTGCACATAAACCGGATTGTGTGTGTTTGTGTGTGGTGTAAGGGATTATACTTTTTGTTTGGGTTGCCCATGATGTCTTCTTAGAAATTTTATTTCCACAAATATAAACAGACTAGTAGTCTAATGGGGACTTTTATATGGACAGTTTAGTGTAAAGCAGAGCACAGTTCATGAAAAATGCATAATGTGAACCCGGGAAGCGAATCATGGTACTGAATCTGAGGAGGGGTTATTTGTTCAGTTGCATTGGAACTGTGTTGCGATTCCCGTGAATGCGAACGCAACAGATACTCAGGTCTGCATTTGTTCAGGAAACAAAGTAACCTGCATTTTTTTGGTGATCATGATTAGTTTCCACATACCATATGTACCACGAGTGACATGGGAACGTTGTGGGTCACAGAAGAGATGAGGTGCCTTACTGCGCACAATAGCACCAGAATAATATTGCGTTGTGTTCTCCATTCAAGGTGAATGACTTTAAGGTGAATGCACAACGTACAGGTCTGAGTCTGGAACCAAACCATCACTCCAGGGAGAACCAGGAACTCGGATTCGGACCACAGCACACGTGCCTAGAGTGAAAAGCATTTCATTTAAACCGTGACACTAAGGATGTATGCATGAATGCTGTAAATGCTTTGCTCACCTTCACCTTAATATACATACTTTTATTTTGTCCTGTAAGCCTTATATATTTACATTTCACCCACATGAAAGTAAAAACTTACACCTCTTATAACTTTTTTGTTGGCTCCTGTTTGATCCCAGTCCTGAGGCACACATCTAGTGCCAGAAACTGTATGAACCTTTCAGGGGGAAAAAAAGAATAAAAAAACAGAAAAGATAAGAATGCTGCTCCTCTTGGTTGTAACTGCCATCCTAGTCTGCTGTCTCAACAGACATCGACTTACAGTATCAGACATTTTACTGTAAATCGTTATAAACAAACAAATTATTTTATCTCCGCAACTCTGACATAAAATGAGTTAGCATTATTTGCCTGTTAGCTTTCAGCGTCAGATGGTTTTTGTGGTTGAACAGCTTAAAATGATAAATGCTTAGGAAAAAGCACTACTGTAGGAACATCTCTGAGAGTGGCAATGGGTTTGATATCACCATTTACTTTGAAGATAGAAATATTTGTGCAAATTCATTTGTTTTTTATTTTAACTTTTCTAGGAATATAGAATTCCCCAATTTCCCATAGTAAGACTAAGGTCTTTTACTTCCATATGAGCCATTACCCAACATTGTGGAATATAACATGTAAGAACAACAGTAACAAAGGTGAACATGAGAACCTCAACAAAAAAGTCTCTAAACTATTTTCTATTCTATTATAATTCTATTTTTTTTGGCCTTTGTTAAAATGAGTTAAAGAGATAATCTGTCTACCGAACACATTCATTAGCTTGCTAATTTATCTATAAGTGGCTGTATAATGTCTGAGTAATTGTCTAAGATTAATGATAACCGTGTCTATTGAAATGACCATTACACTGTTGATAAGATGAATGTTGATGTGTGATTGAAATTTCCAGCAAAATATATTCAGCGTTTATTGTATTGGATCCCTGCACTAACTCACTTTATCGCCTTATTCGGCACTGCACCTCTTATTGCCTTTAATAAGAACTTTATTTCTTTTATTGCTCTTTTTTATTCTATTTTATTCATTTTTCATTCACACATTTTTATTTTTACTTTTTACTTTACTGTATGACATTTAGTGTGGACAGCAAAGTAAGAATTTCATTGTGCAGGGAAACATGCTTTCTGTCTGTGCATATGACAATAAACACTTTGAATCTTGAATACAAGACCTGGCATAGGAAACAGATGTTCCTGCATCACACGTTCCACTTTTGTTAAATGTCAGTGCAACTTTTTGTAAGTATAAATTTGGAACATTTAAAGAGGTCTGCGATGGGATGTGGCCAAGGTTGTGCTGACATTTTATATCATCGCCCATACAATTATGCCTATGCTCACTATAATCGTAGGAGATGACAATATAATTTTTAGGAGAAGAAAATTTTTTGCATAGAGATAAGGAGAGGGAGAGAGGGAGGGAGGGAGGGAGGGAGGGAGGGAGGGAGGGAGGGAGGGAGGGAGGGAGGAGAGAGAGAAGGAAGGAGAGTGAGTGAGGCAGAAGGACGAGAGGGAAGGGTGTTGGTAAATGGTGCTTCATTTTGCAGTAATTTACAAATCACAGAGTGGAAACAAAATTAGATTAAGAGGGTGCGTTGAAGTGGACCTGCTAAACATCACTATTAATTATCTGTTCGTCAAGGGGAAAGGGCATTTATTTTCATGGCAGGAGGAGAAACAATGATTGTTCATTTGGTCTGGATGGGACTCTAGTCATTTCTCAAATGAGTAAAAGTTATAGGCATAAGAAAATAAAAAAAAAAATAAAAAGAATAAAAACAAGCATTCTGTGAAGTTCACTGATATCCACATTAGCATTAAGGCAATTAAAATTTCTTATGAACAGCAGCTTCTGAGAATAGGCCGGGTCTTCATAACTCATTGCAGACATAAATTATCAAAGGATTGTAGAAATCAGTCATTTAAATGATATAATTGCAGTACATATTAATATATACTGCATATATACCAGTATTACTGATGTTCTGGTCGCAGACGGCGTAAGAGATTATACAGATTTAAAGAAAAAAATCTTCCTCTGATGTTTTTGTCATCCTGAGATTCTCAGATGCTTCACAGTGCTAAAAGTCACTAAGAAACTCACTGCAGCTGTCAGAGAGATGGAGATTTCATGCTGACAGCGCGGTGAACTTCTCTGCAGTTTAAGAAGTACAGTGTTGGACCATCCAATTCCAGTATCAGCTCAGCTCATTAAGGCCCAGTAGTGCAGCGAGTTGATGGGGGGTGTGGGGAGAAGAGGGCATCTAGCTATTCTCAAGCGTGGGCATCCGGAGGGGCATCTGGCAGGGTGATGCCCTGGGTCAGGCTATCTGTGGATGGAGCACCATGTGGACGGGATGCTGTCTGCTGCCGACAGCTCATCATTTATCACTGCTGAGCAGCAGACGTCAGGTGGGCGCGTGATTAATTTCGCTTTACCACTTTCAGAAATAAGCACTATAAATCATCTTAAGCTCCCTGCACGAGATATTCGGCTGCGGCCACATGACAAATCTTTACCACCTCTGGTAGCCCATATAATTTTTTGCAACCGCCACATGTTTCTTTCTTTTAAACCAAAAAAAAAAAAAAAAAAAAAAGAACCAAACAAAAAGAAAATGATGGGCAGGCAGTAGGCAGACAGAGTGACAGAAACAGCCGCAACGATTAATAAAACATGACGGCTGCAGTTAGAGTAATCAGTAACGCAGAAGGAAAGCGTGCACAAATGCATTTGTAAACATTTTTCCCTACTTATTTTCAACGACGGGTTCCATCCATCTGTTTCTGCTGGGTGTTGGAGGAGTCCAGTGCTGATAATGTGGAAGAAAAAAAAAAAACTAGGTATCAAGTAGACTCTCTGAGCTTCCCCATGATAAACCTTACTTTCTAAGTGTCAGAATGTACTGTAATACTGATTATTTGGGAATGTGTGGCAGTCTGCCAACCTGTCTGCTGTGTCATTAACAGTTTTTGTAGCACTTTAATTGAACATGCTGGTCTCTAAGTCACATTTTTCGTTCGTTTTTATTCACAAGGTGAACTCCAAGAGGGGTCCAGAATTGATTTATTTTTTAAAACCGATGTCCACATCTTAGCTGAAATGAATCATATTGAGTCCAACACCCCAAACCCCACCCCCTCCACTTCTGTAACCAGTCTATTTAATTAACTAATGACTTTTAAATCAAACTTAAATCACCCTAAAATGAAAACACTTTAAGGACTTCTTCATGTGCTAATCGATTCATTTGATGTAAATTTCCCTATCTTGCACCATATCTCGTAATCTGCAGTCTGTATTAACAGATAAAGCTTGTACATGAATATGATGGATTAAAATGAAGCCCAAATTTTACCATATAAATCTTAGTAGCAGATATTACTTACTGTACTACTCTTGTCCAGTGTTCCTCGCTCTTACTACCAGCTTTGCTGACCCACTGCAATTTTTCCTCCCTGTCTCCCGAGCTCTGAAATGTTTCTAAAATCCATGTTCCCAAACAACCCAGCATGTGTGTCTGTCCCTCATGAGCACGACAAATGCTATACAATCAGGACTCCTTAGCTACTAAGCAATACCTACAGTAGTCGGTTTGACTCAGAGACAAAGTGAAACGAATCGATTGTGAAAGAGTGCTTCGGTTTGCAAACGTTTTTCGAGACCTAAAATCATTTATTGCACAGAGAACAAAAAAACCCCACCACCAGCAATAACAAAAAAAAAAACAACAACGATTTTTTGACTTCAATGTTCTAGACCTCATGCTAAAACTTGACTGAACCTCCTGTAACAGTGAGTTTTTGACCATACAGTACACAGATATAAAAGGGAAATGATTTATAATGGCACTGTGCAAAGTCACCCAAATGAGGATGACTTCCTTTCCGTGTCTGGTTCCTGTCTTTCTTCTTCATGAACTCTCAGGGAGTTTTTCTTTGCTACGATCATCTCTAGCTTACACATTAGAGATCAGTTAAAAAACGAATTTATGTTTCTTAAAATATCTTTCGTTTAAATGTGTATATCTTAGTATATTAAAGTTGGAAATGATTCATTGTCATTTTAATAGGAACACCTACAGTACACTCCTGCTAACACATGCAGTTATCTAATCATGCTGCGTGCGTACAGTCTCACTAAAGCACCACATCTTGATATATGAGGTGAACATTACCTGAAGCTTTTGGACTTTATTGATAAATTGTATGGTGATGTTAATAGATGGATGAATATCATTTCATTTGTTATTCATCCAGACCAATTCTTGGCATTCGATAGATGGTTTGAATTGCAGATTGTAACGTGGACTACCCAAATAAATGTTTGCTCTGTATAAGACTTTTAGTTCCTGTTTGAAGCATACTAGTTCCTGAAGTATTCATTAGCTTTAATAAATAAATAATTGTACTCCTCCCCAACAGATGCGCTCTGAACGTCCTGATGCATAATAATATCTGTGATGTGAATATTCTGTCATTTATTTACGGTTTTGAAACATGGAGAAGAAGAAGTAGAAGAAGAAGAAGAAGAAGAAGAAGAAGAAGAAGAAGAAGAAGAAGAAGTTCCTTTGTAAAAGTAATTTTGTTTTGTTCATCATTTGTGAGCTTAGTGTGCTATGAAACATTTATTAATATCATTCAGATAAAAAATTATAATAACAAGGCCACACATTGTAGACTGTATTTGCATTGAGGAAAAAAAAAAACAAACGCAACAACAACAACCTTTCTCCCTAGACTCTATTCAGCCTGTAACAATAATAGCACTAGCTGTGATAAGCTGTGCACAGTTATATTTGAGGTTCTGTCGCAGTTTTAATAAAGTGGGTACTTCATGTCAGCCACATTTTATCAGCTGATGCATATTACTCCAGAGAAATCCCTTAACAATATATTTTTAAATCAATTCACCATTTCAAAACACATTACATTCACACCGATGCAACAAAAAAGTGTCATATTTAGTGTGCGCATGTGTGAGGGCGCGTGCAGGGATTTTTGTGCTGAGGATTGCCATTGCCACAGGCAGTGGGCCAAAAGCAGTATCAAGGCACGATGAGGGTGTCCCATAAAAATGCATAGCCACATGCTGCTACCAAAGGTGTTTCATCTTCCCTCTGTCTGCCAACCCCCAAACACCTGGAGCATGGGTGCTTGCGGAGCCTGAACGCACACAGAGAGCGACAGAACACACAGGCACAGTCTAAAACACACACACACACACACACACACACACACACACACACACACACACACACACACACACACACACACACACACACACATGCATACACACACTCACGTCCTCTGACAATTCTATTGGTCATCTCATTGATCTGCTTATTAATTTAGAAACATTGCCAACCTCTGGGGAGAGCAAGAGATAAATGCCAGCAGCTGAGACGGGACAGCGGTGAACTCATAAAACCTATTAAAGGAAGCTGTTCATCACCTGCATCAGCAAGCCTGATTATAGCCACGGCTAGCAGTAAAGCTTAGCGGCCCTGTGCACATTCACCCAGCAGCCTTACCGCACTTCAGGGTTGAGTAAAGCTCTGATAAGCCACCTTCTGCCCCCATTACTATGAGAGATGAACACTTTGGCCTGATGACAACATGAGTAATTACAGACAGACAGGTATCATTATCCCAAAATCAATGTTATTTAAATCCTTGGAACTTTAATATAATTTCTGAAATGATTTGTTAAAACATTTAAAATTTAAAATTTTATTATATATTAGCTATATTTATAAATTATATTTAATGATTCAATAATTTACTCTATTCTAATATTTAGTTAAGTTCTAAAGCACGTCCCTGGTGTGTTCAGGTCATATCAGAAAGATTGTATTTATGAGTTGAACGCACGTGGTTGCCACAACATAGTCATAATGATGAGTGAGAAACAGGGATTTTCTTTTTTTTTATCTATCTGTATTTTTATAGAATAGACATAGGATTAAACCATATATTTTTCATATTTTTTTTCTTGTGGTTAATGAATTGTAGACCAGTAGACCTCCATCTTGTTGTGACCAAAGTGATGTGAATGCACCTTACGTCCTAATTACTACCCGACTCGGAAATACGACTTTTTTCACAGATAGAATCGATTAAAAAAACATGACAGCAAATTCAGCATATGCAACAAAAACAAAACTAATACAACAAATTATAAACAGAGCAGGAAATTAAGCAACATATCAAAAGAAATAGTCCTTTAAATTCTCACTGCTGATTAGAGCCAGGATATGACAAACATGAAGAAAGGAGTAATTCTTTTCTTCTGAATAATCCGGTTTGCTTTAGGCCATATTAATGCTGTGCAAAGTGGACACCATATCTCAGATAACATTACATGAATAACCTTTATAAAAATAAGCATACATGAAAGCATTAGTAGATTCATTTCAGATCGTATTTCCTCTTACTGTACATCATCTAGCTCTTTGTTTTCCAGTCTCTCTCTCAGACTGCTTCCTGTAACCAATCAAAAACCAGCATTTGGTGAACAATATGATTGTGGATGTGTTTGGTTTTGCTGTGGAGGTTTTTTGGTTTAGTAATGTGTTTTGTAACTCCAAAGATAAAAATAAATAGTAAAATAATAATAATAATAATAATAATAATAATAATAATAATAATAATTATTATTATTATTATTATTATTATTATTATTATTATTATTATTATTATTATTATTATTATTATTATTATTATTATTATTATTATTATTATTATTATTATATGCTACACTGATCACCTGCACCTATATTCAATTTAACTGTTTTTCTTGATTCTGATTTTTTTTGTTATTGTAGATTTCATGTTATTGCTGTGCGTTTTAAGTTCTTGTTTGTTTTGTTTCATGTTCATCACGTCAGTTATCAAGTTCATCACTTTCATTAATGCTAATTTGCACTTGCAGCTGCCTTCTCTACTAAAATCGGACATAAATCTAGTCCTAAGTATGAATTTAGCAGATTCTTTTTCAAAAGCCTTAGAATGGCTTGAAAAGGTCTCTATGGACTCATACTCACACACGACATTACTACCTAAAACGGACCTTTCCCACACCATACATTGCATACTGCAAATATCACTTTGAAACTCACTCTACATATTTTGCACATTATCATGTATATAACACATCTAATTATATACAACATACTTATCCGCATTCCCACCCCATTCGTTGCACATTGTACAGATTTGTTTTCATTCTTTCTTTTTCAATTCAGTCAATTCAATTCAAAATGTATTTGTCACATACAGAGAAATGCCTTAAGTTTTCACATATCCCAGGTTATTTTGAGCCCTGAGGTCAGAGCACAGGGTAAGCCATAGTACGCCACCCCTGGAGTAGGTGAGGTTAAGGCCTTGCTCAAGGACACAAAGTTGATGTCTCAGCAGCTTGTGGGCTTGAACCCCCGACCTTCTGATCATTAACCTGAAGCCTTACACACTGAACCATCACATTCCGTTTTTGTATTTATGATCATTTTTTAAGATTCATAGATCTATAGTTCACAGTTCATAGATCTATAGTATAGATTCATAGTTCATCGGTTATTTTCTCTTTCCTTATTTATCATTTTATTGCACCTTCTCTTTTCACTACAAGGAACAGTCGTAAAACACATATCACTACATGTCATACTGTGTATATTTATGTGTGTGACAAATCAAATTTGAATTTGAAAATATTGCCCGGATCCATGTTCCTCCCTCCCAATGTCCCACTAAGGAAGTGTCTGTATCCCTGTGGCCTGAATAGGATGCCTTTTACAATACCAAAGTTTCTCTGGCTTTCACTCAGTGTCCCTGCTTCACCTGAGGACATCACTCTGCCCTTCTCTGCACTCAGTTGAAGACATTGCTCCTTCCTCTTGTTTCACCAAAGGACTACGCTTCCCCATTTTGATTTGTGAAAGACATCACTGCCTCCTTTAACCTTGTGGAGGACTTTGATCACCCCCTATTGCCTTTGTGAAGTACACTGCACCCCTCAAATGGCTCTAAGAAAAACAAGCTCACCTCTCTGTCTCCATGAAGTGCTCCCCTTTCTGGCTTTGCAGTGTTCATCGCTCCCTCAATACTCAGGAGTGCTTCACTCCTCCATTGGCTTCATGGTGGCTGTCACTCCAGTCTTGTTTTGCATCTTGTACCAACTTGAAGCTATGCTTAGTGGAGGATGTTGTATCTCGTGTCTGCTTCACAACCACTAATGTCAAAACTGCATACTAAATAGTACAATAAATGGCTTATTAAGATTATTCAGACACCTGACAATCACACTCGTACTGTATGTCGTCCTTCCTCAAACTGTTTCCACAAAGTTAGAAGGACACATTATTTCTTTTTTTTGCATATCACAGTTTTTGACAGGGGTCAGGCATGCTGCACAATCCCTGGAGCAGAGAGGGTTAAAGACCTTGCTCAGTGGCCCAACAGTGGCAGCTTGTCAATGCTGGGACTTCAACTTCAATCCTCCAATCAACAACCCAGTGCCTTAACCATTCATTTTATATCATTATGGTCTGCCATTACTGGCACTAACGAGTCTAGCCTAATCTTGTTCTAGCATGAGGATATGTTTAGATTTCTTAAAATGTAATTTTGCAGAATTTGTTCATGTTTATGTTTATATTAGATTGTATTGCCATTGTCTGTATATTTTACTAGGCATCAGAGTAAGAACTTTCGTTGTTCTTCGTGAACTGTACTGCACATAGGAAAGTAAAGCTTTGTATCATTGAATGAATGAAGTAAGATCCACAAAGACATGGTTTGCCAAGGTTAGAGTGGAACAACTCCAGTGGTCTGCACAGAACCCTGTCCTCAACCTCACTGAACACCTTTGGGATGAACTGGAACACTGATTGCACTCCAGGGCTTCTACTCTGACGTCATTCCCGGATCTCACTAAGGCTCTTGTGGCTGAATGAGCAAATCCCCACAGCCATGCTCCAAAATCTAGTGGAAAGTCTTCTCAGATAAGTAAAATATATTATAACAGCAAAGTGGGACCAGCTCTGTTGTTCAGCAGCCTCGTATGGCAGTGATGGTGAGGTGTCCACATACTTTTGGACATATAGTGTATGTTGATGTACAGTACTATAGTACCTTTGAGTTATTCTGATGAGAAAGCAGTGTTAGCTACCCAAGTGTTTAGCGGCCACAGCAATCCTTTCCCATTTATCCTGGTAAGCATTTGCTAGTTGTAATATAAAATATTATATTCAGATATGATAAATATTATATCATATATTTTAATGACATTGTATGTAAATATATAGCATTCATCAGATTTCTAGGGATTGCTTGAGGGACAATAAAATGTATCTGTATAGTATTTCATTAATATAAAAAAAAATCAATCACCTTTCATACAGTTTTTTTTGTACAGGGCAATATTTCCACCACAAAAATCCCAAAACAAATAGAAAACAACAGGTTAATAGAAACAGTATCAACAGCTGGATCTTCCTCCACTTGTTTTCTGTTCAGCACAGTGTTATTGGACTCAAAGACACAATGTTAAGCTGCCTCATTTGATGAAAGGCCACAGTTAAAGGGTATTAATAGTATTTACTGTCTCTCATTATTGCCAATAGAGATAAGATGGTAATACTCTCTCCCCATCTCACTTGGTTCGGTCTGAGTCAGCAAGGGAGTGAGTTGGACAGCGAGATTGCACAGACAAGGACCCTCCTACATAGTTTTGCTCTATTAGAATATAATAGGCACTACTTCCCCTCCCCTTCTGTGATATATTTCTCCTCGGTGTGTCTTCTTCACGCATCGGAGCTGCTGTTTAAAAGCTTTTCCCTGCAGAGAGTTAAAAAAAAAAAAAAAAAAAAGCATAAGCTTCACTCAAATCCACAACCTACTTCACAATCAAACACATTATGAACTCCTGTTAGAATAAGGACACCTTCCGGGGAACTAAAGGGACACCAATTTATCCAAATCCTATTAATCTTTTGTGTAAGTGAAATGCTGACATTTTGTGATCTAATGAAAAATACCCCATTATGAATAGCAGAATGGTTATAGTAATTAACGACTATTGAGAAAGTGTGTGAAAGGAAAAGGTGACTACATGGTGAACATGTTTGAATCTAGTCCAAATGGAAAATGCATACAAAATAAGCCGATTTTATGCATTTTATTACAGTCACATTCTTTCCCCCTAAGCTTTAATTATTCAATTAGTGCAAAATGCCATTCCATGCTGTGATTAAATTGGGTAAATGCATCCATTAAATTGTCTGTTGCTTAATCAGCCACTAAACTGCTCTCCTCTTTAAATTCACTCTGAATGCTACATACTTGTGATTGTTTAAACGCACAACACCGTGCACGTATCTCAATGTAGCCTGCTCATTTGCATTGCATCCTCAGCTGCCCTGAAAATTCGGATCCTAATGCCTTCATTTAGATCTGAATTCCAGTTTCTTCATCATCTGAAGCCATCAGGTAATAACGCCCCACAGTGCCTGTCTAGTTCCTTGGTCAGCAACTTATCTTTCTCTGGACACTGGCCCCTACAGGCCTTTAAATCATTACTTCTTACTCAAAATAACCAAGCCAGTCACGTTGTCTGCTGTCATACTTGGTCATCATAAGAGATAATTACCCGCCTCCACGGACAGCCACACTGTGCAGCTCTAGCAGCAGCACTCTCTCACAGCGAATCTGTCAGACCTGCAAAAGGACTCGGCGTGAATAACGAGTCCAGAGTGGCAGAGATTCTGTCCCTCATGTCAAAAGTACAGACACACACACCCACACATACACACACACACAGTCAGGTAATGGCAACCAAAGGTAAGTCAAACTTCAGCAGTGGGAAAAATGATTTTTTCTTTCCATTCAAGAAGAAGATGTATCAATCAATAAAACAGATGAGCACTTAAAAAAGGTTCACAGCAGCCATTCTTCAAACGCTGGCAGAACAGGAACCTGGTGGTGGGTACGACCAACAGGGGGCAATGTTGCTGTTTGGAATAGAAGAGCTACCAGTTTGCTGCAGTGGGTGAGTGGACAGAGGAAAAGGGAAAGAAAAAACTGTTACTCAGTGAGTGACAGGAGGAAGCTACAGTGATCGGTATTGATCCTTTGGCGTTGTCCCGTCACTTGACCATTGCCCTTGTGCCCACGCAAGCCTAGTGCAGCTTTATCAAACTTTGGCCACAACGTTACAGACAACTCAGAGGCTTCTGGTCAGAGTTGCTGTGTCTGTTTGTGTGTGTGTCTGTCATGCCCCTGTATGCATAGTAACAACAAAGACCGTCTAGGGAGAACTCAAGAAAGAAACCTCTGTCGTCTTGGGAACCAAATCAAAGATGTTTCGTGAGCTACATTCACTCGAGCGTCACAAATATGGTTTGGCAAATCCGAACGGCACTAGAATATGTTACGTTAGAGCATAGTAAATCACTTTTTTTTTTTTTTTTTGGAAAAGAAATTTCTTTTTCAAGAAATGTCAGGTCTTTTTTCAGAAGATGAACATGATACAGTGTGAGTTGCAGATAGCAATAGCATTCAGGCGATGCTTTTAAATCTGTCTTGTGGTGCTGGTGGTGACTGCTTTAGAACTAGACATGTCTTTTTTTTCATTCACACACTCAGACTCACTCTCTCATACACACACAGACATTTCAAACAAAATCTATAATCAAGATCCTGCACTCCACCCCCTCCAGTGAGGCCAATTGGTATTCCAGAATATCCTCTGCCCCCCTGTTGTGTCCCCAATCTCTAACCAGAAGAGAGAGAGAAAAGAAACTGCTAAACCCTAGGATGGAAGATGGCTGGCTGTGGATTAATGGCTGCAAGAACAAATGAACTCTAGGAGAGAGTTTATATCCATCGATACAAAGTAGCCAGGAGGACGACTACCTGCATTCCTATATTGATGCACCGTACAGGTTGCTTGGGTTTACTCGCTGCTGGATTGGCGCTGACTTTTAGTGTGGGCTGAATGAATAGGACAGCAGGCTGAGTGGCGCTCTCTGCATCGAAATGAGGCTGTGATGAAAGTCAAATCATCACAAGTCAACAGGTGCTATTGACTTGTGTTATTACAGATAATTGTACCTCACTATGCCTGTGGTGTGCGGTGGTTACAAACTAAATACAATATTCATATCTGAACAGAATATGAATTAAATTCTGTAATCCTTATGTTATTTCCATACAAATGAAAGAAGCCGGTTTGCATTTGTCTGTGCAATTTATCGCCACAGTTCATGCACATAGAGACCGAGTCTTCCTATGGATATTTACATCCGTAAGCCATGTGAGAACCGCTTTTCCGCTCAGCCTGTAGCCTCTCACGTTTGCACGGCTGTTTAATTTAGTTATCTGTTAGGCAAGAGTGAAAAGAAGACAGCGTTATGCAAAGAGTGCCTGGGGCATGCATTCAAGGACTTCTGTCTTTGATATTTAATTGATATTTTCCTCAGTATAATGCCTGCAGGAAAATAATTCTCCATGACACTCAAGTACCTTCATGGACACAGCCTAACCTTCCCTTAAGGCTGTACTGGCTATTTCCTCGAGAAACAGCCAATGGCTACCGAACACTGAAGTATTCAGAAGATGAAGAAAATAAAACCTGTTTAATATTAGTGAGAGTTCACTCTTATTACTTTGTACGCACCTTCCCCTGATCAGCATATAAAACATCATCAGCCACTTTCATATTTTTTTGACTTTATTTAAGTTTTGTGTATTACAAATGATGGACTTCTTTCTAAATTATGCATTGTTCGTTGTCTGCTTTGGAATGTCTAACGCTGTAAAAATCCCATGAGATGCTGACCTTATAAATAAGAGGCACCATTCTTTGCTTAGCATTTTTAGTAGGCTTCTTTTAAAAGATAAAATCAATACACCAGGTGATGAACTCCGAATCAATAGTGTTCAACTGCATGGAATTGAAAACACAGGTTTCTGAAGGCTTTTTTTTATTATCTGCACCGGAAAGCTTGAACTTTTGTTAGCCGAATAGACGCAGATAAGAGCACAATAGCTGTTTCACTGTCAGCTGAGGTCATACTCCAGTGAGTTGACTTCTTCCAGTATCCATAACTATTAAACTAAAGTTCTGCAGCCAAACAAGTTCTCCTCGGTGTTTGTGCTCTGAAGTTCTTTTGAGGATTTCTTAAACTTGCTTCTTGTTTTTTTTTATTTTTTTTTATTTATTTATTTATTATTTTTTTTTATAACCACACACACAAGGTAAATCCAGTGGTGCTCTAGACTTTGTTTTAGTTTTATCTCCTGCTCTAGTCAAGGAAGAAGCATGTTCTCTGTGAGTAGTGGCTGAGGAGAGAGTGAAAATAAGTGATGCTAGGGCTAAAGCTTTGAGTCCCAAAGATACGGTCACAAAAAAAAAAGTCATAGAGACAGCCGCAGGACTAAGGCAGTAAATCCAGCCTGATCCCTGTGACCTATCCAGACTTCATAGATCTCTCTCATCTGACCACCGAGGGAGAGAGAAGCCTCTGGCACTGTGTCATTTAATTACCTCTGTGTTTTTTCCATGTGCTCTGCATGGCACTTGTGTGCATCAAGCACACTGATGTCCTTGTCTGTAGGACTTTCTAGTAAAAAGAACACAGAAGATGAATAAACGAATAAGTTAATAAATAAATAAATAAATAAATAAATAGCATTTTTCCATAAAATTTGGCTGATTAGTTGCTCAACTGTCTGTCTCTACCAAAAGCCAAAAAAAGAAACTAAATTGAGTTTGACTGTAATTTACATTGAGCCACTTTACTCTGTAAAGTTTTCACTGTCTTTTGGGTCACTGTTGCTTTTTGTTTACTTGACAGAACACTAGACCAGAGAAGACTCAAATCCTGTGTTAACGGTTAGGCGCACGGCATCCTGCAAAATGATAAGAATAAAATCAAACCATCTTTCAGTCTCAGCTGGCAACAGAGTGGCAACAGATGGCACCGACGCCTCCTGATCCCAATGGAAAGCTTCGTCTCATTCTTATCCCTTGTCCAGTCATGAGGTCATTCAGGTGAACTGAGGAGAAAATTGGCAAGGTGCTGTTGAGCGGGCCCACCAAGCTGCCAGGAAGACATTCATCCACAATGGTAAATAACAAATGAAAGCTGCGAGCAGAATTACCTGTCTGGGGGCCTCTCTTCATTAAATGCCATCTGAAACGGAACCTGCTAACAAATGGACGTGACGCCCATGCTGGTGGTTATCAGAAGGGGGATACATCAAGGAGAATGTTGTTAATATCAAGTGTCTCATCTGGCCAATCGTGAAATAAACGCCAATGGAGCTTGCAGTTACACGGTGCGACGGCGAGCGGTATCTAATGGGACGAGCAGTCTGCACTGCGAGGACGTAATGGCCTGAGACATCATTTTTCAATGGGAGAGCATGCCCATATTAAGATGTCGTGGCATTGTCATTTGTAAAAGGGGATGGCAAGATGTCACCTGCTTAGCTGAGGTTAGACCAGGATAAATCAGTCTGACGCCTTCTGCAGACTCCATGCTGAACACAGAATGTTCTGGAAGACCTGTGGAGCTTCCCTGGCTGACCAGTGCTTCCAGTATCGTAGCACTACACTGGCAATGCTAGTATGCAATCGCTCACACCATCTCACCACACATACACACTCATCATTGCAGCAGCACGGTTTTATACAGTAGGTCCCCGGGTACAAGTGCATGCTAACTGAGATATTCTGAGTGATGATGAGAAAACGTGTACAGCCTTGATTTACTGGCTCATCCAGCTCTATAATGAGGAGTAATTCCACTTTGACACCCCGTTTCCCCCTTTGTGTTGAGTGGGGAAACTCAGCATTTCTTCACCATGTCTCCTGCAGGAAGAGGTGACCTGACACCCATCTTATTAACCACAGGATCCTGCATGTGTCTTCATTAATAGCCTATTAAAACCGACATACAGAATATGAGAAACTGACCTCCCTTCCACAATATCCGGGGAGGAGATTAGCAGGAACTTGGAAGATTTATGCTCCCGGAAGGAGAAAAAATAAGTTATTTAGCTGAGGTTCAAAGACTAAATAAATCATCATTAGGTGAAAAGCAGGGAAGAAATGTAGCATTATGTTCAGTAAAGAAGGCTCGAGTCAAAAAGGCATACTATAGTGGCTTTATCAATAACTGTCACTGTTGAGAGAGAGAGAGAGAGAGAGAGAGAGAGAGAGAGAGAGAGAGAGAGAGAGAGAGAGAGAGAGAGAGAGAGAGAGAGAGAGAAATAATTTTTTCATGGCCCCAAATGACTCGCAGCATGCTGGAACCCTCAATAGCCCCAAGGTCGTTTGCACTCCTTTCACTCTGGTCCACATCTCACAGGAAGTGACACTAAAATACCAGGACCATGAAAAACAGGTGATTGTCAGCATCTATTCCTTTCAACAGCCATTTTTCAGTCGTCTTCATCCATGGTTAAACAAATATGTGAGTTGCGGATGTAAATGAATCTATTGAGATTTAATTAGAATGAAATTAAGTTTTGTTCTTCAAATAAAACAGCACAAAAATAAAGTGTATAAAATATCAACTATTGTTATTGTTAGTTCTCAGTGTACAGTTCACGTACATCCTGTTCCTCCACTGTTTATTTTAATAATGCATCGATTCTATAGATTAGAAAAGGGCATTAGCAATAATCTAAAAATAAAAAAGGGCTTACAGACTTTTCAACAATGCTAAGTATGTAATCGATAAAATATGACAGGATGTGCTGTTTATATAAGACATGTCCATGTAGTTTATTCCTCTCCTAAAATAATTTCAATTAATGACTGACATTTTTGACTTTTATCTATTTAATGGATATATTTAATGTTCCACAATATACAAGAGACATGATCTTTTCTTATGTTATTCTTATACAATAACACCTGGAAACACTTGTTCCTTCACCAGCCTTTCTTTTTTCTCTCTGTTGACGTTTAGAAGAAAAAAAACAAAACAAAACCTCAAGCTCGTCATGTTACTGAGAAAAAGTCTGCTGTCCTGAAGATTCTCCTGCGGTTAAAAACCTACTGATCAATACGAAGTGCTGACACTTGCAACTTCTACCATGAATGTTAAATGTCTTTTGGTGGTATCCCTTAAGAACAAACAAAAGTCTTTAACCATTTTTGATACTATCTGCACACTTCATTATCTTCAGTACTGATTGTAGCACTACTAAAAAACAATGCTAGGTCTCAGTGATGTTGCTCAAATGCACACGACCGAGCTGGTGAAGATGAAACAAGCGAATTGGTGAATATCAGGATTTGGTCTGAATCTTATAGTATTACTTCTCTAATATGAAGAGTCTATAGCTGTATGCTGATGCAGCTGGATTTTGTTTGTTAGTGTGTGTGTGTGTGTGTGTGTGTGTGTGTGTGTGTGTGTGTGTGTGTGTGTGTGTGTGTGTGTGTGTGTGTGTGTGGGTGGAATGAAACCAGGCAGTGGGCTGTATTAGGGGACTGAGAGTACATCGGTTCCAGTAATGAGACTAATGCTGTTTAACCACAAAAAAAGACAATACCAAAACACTAACACATGAAGAATAATAAATGCAGAAATCAAAGCTGTTGTTTTTTTTTTTTTTCTTCTATAGCACTCTACAGTCTCACGGGGAAAGCAAGTCAAATACAATCTCACTCACTGCAAACGAATGCAGAATCGAAGACGACAGCCTCTTTTTCTTCTTAAGTCTTAATTAGTTGCTGCTGAGCTGAATGCTTGCTCTTCTTTTGAATGCCTCCACTCCACCAAGACCAAAAGCATCAAAGAGCTAATTTTCTTGAGTCTGTTTGCATAAAGAGCAGAGGAAAACCTTTTTTTTTCCATCTAAAGGCTTCTTTCACAATACACACACCCATCTATTATCTTCATGACACCACTTCATCTAATTGAAGATAACATCCAACCTTTACTCACCAAAGTTTTATTCGCCAACTCTTGATCAAACATTAGTTCTTATTACATTCACATAATAACGCTTGCGGTGTCCTGTTCATCTGGCAAGTATTTTTGTTTGCCATATAGACTGAGTGAGCTTCATTTAATCAGATTGGATATGAACGAATCGATTTGTAAATAATGCAGCGTTTACACAAGAAATGTGGTATTCAAGAAAATCCAGTTTGTTTGGAAATAATAAAAAATAAGTAAGAGCTCCTGATTGTGTGTAAATTTACAGCCAAGGAATCTCAGTAACAGGAAGTGTAATGTGATTACATTGACAGGTTGCCAGGTTTCATTTGCTTATTTATTTCCTGGAGAATTTGTGAAACTCATTTAATATAAATGACTTGAAAGTAAGCGATCCAAAAGAATGAATCAATTTATAAATTAAGACAGATGAGACCTGCTAGTCAAATAGGACAAATAAAGGCACCCTATAAAAGGATGGAGAGTTAGTGTGTGTCTGTGGCAGCTGATCCGCTGCAATGGATGAAAAAAGTTCATAGCACCAGCAAACTTTAGAGGTTTCACTGTTTTATCATTGTTCTATTATTCTCAGCTCTCTGGAATTTGCTTTCAGAGACTCAATAGTTTTACGGTCATCTACAGTTTTATGGTCATCTATAAATGTTATTCAGCTGTGCCTTAAACATGCTTTATTAAAAGATAAATGAGATAAATGAGGTCTAGTGTAACAGTAATTCATTACACTGGAATGCTTGAAGTTGAGCATAACCTAAATGAACAGCAATGAAAACCACGCAAACCACTCAAGGATTTAAATATTCTCAGAAACCAGAGTAAGTTAAATAACGTTATTAGTTTATTTTCTCATATAGCACATTAAAAAAAAAAGAAAGAAAATGATTCATTAGGGTTTTTCATTTTCATTTTGTGATGTGTTCTCTTACGCAAATGACTCCAAAACTCTACACTCATTCAGTACTGTGGCTCACAGGTCTCATAGAATGATGGAGAACAACATCCAAACACAGTACACGATGGTCATATGTAAATAATTAACATAGACTATATATTTTTGAGGAATGTAGCTTTTGTCTTTCCTTAACCCGGAGCAACTCCAGATCTTAGATCTCTCCAGTAATTCCCTTCTTGCTTGATTCATTGATAGAGTTAGTCATTTTGTAGTTAAATAATACAGTATCTGTTGAATTCTCAAATCAGATTGTAACTGAATTACAGCTTGATAATATTGTGTTCGTCCTAATAGGTTATCATATCTATTCTCCATAGTATAGTAGACACTCTACATAATCTAATACTAATAATAAGCAATTAAAAAATGTATCGTCAGTAAATTTCGCTCCACGGGGAAGTCTTCGGTACAGAGGGTTTATTTGCTTTCTGCTTTCTCAGGAACATGTCAGCAATTCGTCTTATTAATTTCAAGAAAGAAAGAAGAAAGGAAAGGCTGATGAGGAAAAGCTGCTTATAGTTACTTTAATGTAGGAGATAAAAGGAAGGAACTTGTTTTGTGATGTACCGTAATGTTTCTTAAACTTTATCAGATTAAAAAGCATGGTGTGTTGTTCAGTGATAGATTTTAAATATTGTTAGTAAATATGCAGAAGGGTGTAATATGGAAGAAATAAAAGAACAAGAAGAACGTGGGAAAGAACACACACCCTAGGATACAAAGGCTAGGTTAGGCGAACTTAAACATGCTAAAACAAAAGCTATTTATTATGTGAACATTAACCACAAACACTGATGATTAACAGATGATGTACAATGATTCACCAATTAAAGAAGTAAAAATAAGGACTTAAGTAAGGTTAGTAACCAAACGGTTAAAAAAACAGTGAAGGGTATTGAAGCAGAAAGCGAAGAAGAAGTTCAAACAATTATTAAAAGTGTCCTCTAGTGATCTGGGGAGGAATTATTTGTGGTAGCTATGACAGGCAAAGTATCAGAAGAATAAAACAGTTTAATATTATATGAACCATCTCACCCATGATTATCTTCCTATAACAACACAGCCCTGTTGTATTTTATTCATAACATACTGTACAGTATCAGCCTACCAGAGGCCAATTTTGTCACAAAATCCACAGCTGAACATTTCCAGCAGCTACCATTTCACCTTTGCACACTAAAAAAAAGTGTGCAACCAAAGTGTTCATGTTTTACAAACTAAACTTGGTGATCTGTTCACTTGGTTGACCCTCAATCCATGACCACAGCTTCAACATTAGAAATTTATGAGTGTTGCCTTCAGATTTCACATGCAGTCAGGAGTTTGGGCCAGCAAATAAAATACAGGGTTCTGCTCTCCAAGGGTCTTTAACTTATAAGAAAAACTTTGAGGTGTTGCAGATGGCAGATGGTGCCTACACAATGAAAAATACCAACTCATTTACCCGGCACTGAGAAAAAAAAACAAAAATGTGTCATACAAAAGTAAGAACTAGCCTTAGAAATAGAGAGATCGAAGTCTACAGCTATCTGCACTGTGAATGAGAAAATGATCACATTCAGCCGGGCATGAAAGACAAGTATTCTTACATCAGCATTGAAATAACCATATGATTCATTTCACTTATTCATTACCTCCGTTAGCTAACTGGGTCATATTCACGTTCTTCTTTTGATCAAGTTGATTGATACGTACTATGAAGTATTCTGCATGTTATTAACCGCTGCTGAATTAGCTGTGGAATCTGTTCTGCCTGCTCGACTGCTTAACTGAAATAAACCTTGCCGTAATTGCAATGGAAGTGTATGGGATGGTAGTTGAGGAGAGGGGTATGGGCGGGGGTGTGTGGCAAATTGAGGTTGTTCAGTGCCCTACACTCTATTTATAGATAGCTTTATACTGTAGAACTGAGGTGAATGTGTACTTCCACGCCTATCCATGTTGGTGTGCAAATGTCTTTTTTTGTGTGTATGAGAGAGAGAGAGTGTGCATAAAGCTAATCTAGATACCACAGTTCATCTTTCAAACACACACTGAAAACACCCTTCATTCTAATTTGTCTGTTTAACAGACAGCCTCACCGAATCGATATGAATGCAATCTACAGCTGTCCTATTGTCTTTCGCCAGAAGTAATCGGCTAATTAAATTTTGATGTTGAATGAGAAATTGATTCCGTAGACAACATTGTATGTGTTTTACATTTGTCAATGACTAGAAGGTCTTTAGCGCTTTATAAAGCGGTTGTGCAGCTCCACTAAAACACAGTTGGTGAATTTTCATTTAATTACTCTTAGCTCGGTGAAAATCCCTCACTGCTCTTACTCGTTGCTAAGTGAAACCAGGTTTATTGAGCTTGTGCCATTCTTTACCTGATGATATTTACACATAATGGATTGCTGCAATGCTTCACACAGTACCTTTTTTTATAGATTAGCACAGAGCCAGGAGACTTAATTGAAGAAATAAAATGAGACTGGTGTGAGGCTCTTCACCAGAATCCTAGCCATCTTTCAGAAAAAGCGGATTCCTCCCGGTGGCGCACAGGCATCCGGCTTGAGGGGTAATGACACAAGAACCTCGAAGTATGTTCATAAATTACATCCGAGCTGAGAAGATAAATCAAATGTGGCCTCACTGTGCAAATACACATTCTTCAGCTGTCAAGGTGACTGCAGATAAAGTAAAGCATTAAATGATTTTCAGCCCAGAATTATTGCCATGCTGTGTTTAAACCAATGATTGCCAGGAGTGTGGATTTAGAAGGATATGTGAAAATGCAGACAGCAGTCCTGAATTGCAATGTATAAACTGTGAATATGTAGATTATCATGCAAATCATGCAGCATTGTTCTACTTCCTGTGCATTATCATGCAGAAAGGTTAACCTTGGTAAAATTTGTTTTGTGTATTGTTTCTAGCAAATCATTGAATATAATACATTACATTTAATGTAACACATTAATGTAGAAAATGATCTCTGTCGTTATTAATGCTCATTTCATTTCCTTTTTTTTTCAGTCAAGCCTATAAATCATTTTTATCTCATATTCATATTGTATTCATTTAATATCACTCTTCTGCTCTTTTAACAACACTCTTAATGGTCACTTAACGAAAACATCAAATCCACATTTGACCTAAATATGATCAGATAACCTTCCCCCCCAAAAGGTATATTCGCAACATGAAATGGAATGAAAGCTACTACTCGTGCAGCTTTAATACTTAATTTTTCCCCCATGGGAATAATTAGCAAGTGAACAAAAGATATAATGCCATTATTACAGTGACTTGGTTGAAGGTTCAAATGATTAGTGAAGCATCAGACAATGTGGTCCTGAGCATTTAAAGTACAGATAAGTTGTGGTGGCTGAATTCTAGAAACTTGAGCTCTATTGACTTTTTATAGATGCTCTAAAATACACATATACGTACACATGTGTGTTATGGTAAAATATATGGTTGCAAGTGTGAATCCCAGCTCGGCTGTCAATGCTGGGCTCTTGAGCAAGGCCATTAAACCTCAATTGCTCAGTTACAATGAAATAAAATGAGATAAAAACATAAGTCACTCTATAGATGGGTGTCTGTTAATTGCTGTAAATGTACAATATACACTCACCGGCCACTTTATTACTGTAGGTACACCTGTCCAACTGTTTGTTAACGCAAATTTCTAATCAGCCAATCACATGGCAGCAACCCAATGCATTTAGGCATGTAGACATGGTCAAGACGATCTGCTGCAGTTCAAACCGAGTGTCAGAATGGGGAAGAAAGGTGATTTAAGTGACTTTGATTGAACGTGGCATGGTTGTTGGTGCCAGACAGGCTGGTCTGAGTATTTCAGAAACTGCTGATCTACTGGGATTTTCACGCACAACCATCTCTAGGGTTTACAGAGAATGGTCCGAAAAAGAGGAGTGAGCGGCAGTTCTGTCGGCGCAAATGCCTTGTTGATGCCAGAGGTCAGAGGAGAATGGACAGACTGGTTCGAGCTGATAGAAAGGCAACAGTCACTCAAATAACCACTCGTTACAACCGAGGTATGCAGAAGAGCATCTCTGAATGCACAACACGTTGAACCTTGAGGCGGATGGGCTACAGCAGCAGAAGACCACACCGGGTGCCACTCCTGACAGCTAAGAACAGGAAACTGAGGCTACAATTCGCACAGGCTCACCAAAATTGGACAATAGAAGATTGGAAAAATGTTGCCTGGTCTGATGAGTCTCGATTTCTGCTGCGACATTCGGATGCTAGGGTCAGACTTTGGCGTCAACAACATGAAAGCATGGATCCATCCTGCCTTGTATCAACGGTTCAGGGTGGTGGTGGTGGTGTAATGGTGTGGGGGATATTTTCTTGGCACACTTTGGGTGCATTAGTACTGTACCAATTGAGCATCGTGTCAACGCCACAGCCTACCTGAGTATTGTTGCTTACCATGTCCATCCCTTTATGACCACAGCAGGATAACGTGACATAAAGCGTGAATTATCTCAGACTGGTTTCTTGAACATGACAATGAGTTCACTGTACTCAAATGGCCTCCACAGTCACCAGATCTCAGTCCAATAGAGCACCTTTGGGATGTTTTGGAACGGGAGATTCGCATCATGGAAGTGCAGCCGACAAATCTGCAGCAACTGCGTGATGCTATCATGTCAATATGGACAAAAATCTCTGAGGAATGTTTCCAGTGCCTTGTTGAATCTATGCCATGAAGGATTAAATCAGTTCTGAAGGCAAAAAGGGGTCCAACCCGGTACTAGTAAGGTGTACCTAATAAAGTGGCCGGTGAGTGTGGTTAGTTGGATGAGGTGTAAATGAGTTAATTAGTGGGGGTTAATTAATGAGGATTAGGCCACTCAAAATAAAAAGACATCAATTTAAGTTTGGACTTTTTGGCATTAACATCAGATTATTTAGTTAATAACTATTTTAAAGATGATTATTTTAGATTGTTCTGCGACCAATTGCATTAGCACCGATGGTCATAGCTAGGTCTGATTTTGATTTTAGCCCAGACTGTAGATCTATCATGAAGTATCTTGATTTATTGTGCATTTAGCCTGATATTTTTAATCAGTTCATTGATTCATTACAAAACTGTTCGCTGGACAGTTGCACATTGTCCCTTACTATTACACTGTACTTTTGCACTGTTTGCACACATGCAATTATTAGAGTATTATGTAGGTTACATTGCTCTGTTTTGTGTCTTGTAATTCTCTGGATTATGTAGCAACAAGGTCCTGGAGGAACATTATTTCATTATTCTGTATATGGTTGAAATGCAACACATCCATAAGACATCATCGGCAGTCACTGAGAAGGCTTATGTGACATATATACATTGTTGTGAGCGATATATACATACAGTATATACATTGTTGTGTACATATGTGTGAACAATTTATTTCATCACCATTTCCCCCAAAAATGCCTTTCAGGGAGAAAGAAGATGTAGATATTTGGAGCACATCAAAGTCTAGTCAAAGCTCAAATGACACAAAAGCACAAACTGTTAGTTTAGCGTTGCACCCATTCGTTTGTTTGCATAAAAGGGTTACAACTTTTAAAACACTTAACATTAAAAAGATAGAATTCATGACATCAGCTGGTTACAGCTTCAGCAGGTTAAGTGTTTGTAGTAGCTATCATTCTTATTATTCCATAAATATGACTTCATGGTATATGTTATTCAGCCCTAATAGCTTCATTGTTGAGCTGTATATAAATATGAGGTTTTAGCTTTTCCATCTAATATAAGAACCAGCTGTCAATGAATATAGATGGCAAAAGCTGAATATTTATTGTGTGGTCTCATCAGTAATCAATTCACGCACTATTCATTGGTTTACCATTAAACTCACAAATTTGTGCTCATTGTGGTCACTCCTTCGTTGGCCCTGTTGTCACGGGAAGCTCCTCGAAAATTCAGCGTGACTAACAAACTGTGGTGTGATTTTTCTGAATGTACATTAAGCATATCTGCTTTTTAGTTTTTGTCTGATGTATGCCATTGTTTATTTACCTAAAGCAGCCAAAGGGTGTGTGTGTCTTTGTGGAGATAAGCAGGCATCGGCAGGGGACAGATTGGCTGGAGTGCATTAATGTGCGCGAGGTGGCCAGGATCATCCATTTTTCATTAGGCCAGCTTCATGAGTGACATTTTCAAGTTGGAAATTTGAGACATTTTTGTGGACTGACATTTCATTTCTAGCTCCTCAGTTCATGTAGAAGCCCCAAGTCTGAAAAAAAATATACCCACAATGCATTGTTTCAAGAGAACATCCCTTTGTGCCAATCTTATTCGGCAATAGTATTATTTGACATTGCCTTGGGCACTGCATATTCAAGTAAATCATTCTTGGACTCATTTTAAGTTTCTAACAAGTGACACGCGGTATGAATAGTTGAGAAATCTGATTTGGCTTGAATGACTATGTGAAATATTAAATGTAACATTGTTTCTTTTGTTTTTTAGAACACCAGAAGCAAAATTAAGACAGTGTGTCCTAAAATATAACTATAACTAATGGGAGAAACTATAACTATTTTATACGTTGAATAGAAATGGCGGAGACGCAGTTCACCGTATCCTGGATACTGGACTGAATTGAATACTGAGTGTATTCTTGTGCACAGCATTTATAAACATGTGCAACAGTGTGTGTTGTGAGGACATTACTTAAATAGTGGTTTTACAGCTGCCTCTTACATCTAATGGACTCTCACAATATTTATTTCTTGGCTTTCCTGAGGTTTGCCCACAGATATGTGTGCAGCAGCACTGCACTGGAGGAAGAAAATGAAGTAATCAATAGACACAAATAAGAGAAATCTTCTAGAGAGAACTTCATCATTCTTTGTATTAGCTGGGCTCAGCTGTGGATGCCCTGTATTGACATGCTTAACTTGCACATATTGGCTCTAATCTATGGACTTCAGAGAGAACTGAGTGCTCTCTATCTGTGTTAGTAAGGTGCTCTCTGTAAAAGGCCTTATCTTAATCTTCCTGAAGAGTCACTACAATGTAGCACATGCCACGTAAATATAACAAAGTGAATCATCAATATGTCACTTTATGAGGGCTTTGGCTTTTTGTTTATATCTGCATCCAGCTAAATTAGGGTTTGTGTTATTGTACAGGAAATGTAAGTCTTATTGATCGATAACAGACTATTGTTCCATGCATACGACGTCAGACCAGAAAAATACTCAATCATGTGTCATAAAAATATTCCATACATAGCTATTATGCATGAAAAGTTACACTATACCACATTTATTATAGTATTATTTATTTAATTGGTTAAACACAGCACTGCAAAATTGTTGCAGTAAACAGTCCTTTATAATATGAAATGGAAAAATAAAATAAAAAGTGTACACAGCACTGTTAATAAAAGTAGAAATATAAAATCAAGACAAACACAGTTCTAAAAAAAATAATTAATTAAATAATAATAATAATAATAATTATAATAATAATGATAATAATAATTATTATCATTATTATTATATAATATTGTATTATTATTATTATTATTATTATTATTATTATTATTATTATTATTATTATTATTATTATTTTTATTATTATTATTATTATTTTGTTATTTTTTTTAATGTTAAATCTTCTTTTTCATTAATGTACATTATTGGGACATTGTACTCAACATAGAATGTACCATTGCTGCATATCACCAGCTAATTATCACCATTGTTAATCAGCTAGTAATAAAAGTATACGATGCCTGAGTAGCTGAGATATATATAACTGTTATATATATAAAACATTGTATTCACATTGCAAACTATTTTAAGAATGCTTAATCAGTCCAGTGACATCTCTATATTATCTCAGGGATGGTGTTAAATTGATTTAATAATTTGATCCTGAGCTGACAGGCAAGTAAACACCTACCACCCACCTACCTGTTGATTGGCAATCTTATCTACTTTAATTACATTAATGCCACTTTATTTAGTGTCTGGTTTATGAAGGGAAATACATAATTACTTTGATCATTCAAATTATCTCCCAGTCTTATTTCCGGAGGTGAGTGTCAGTCATGCGTTAGGACACGAGCCTCAGTGTCATCTCTTCACTCGAGTGATCACTGTTCACTCTTACACTGGTGCTGAAATCAGCGTTGGTTAATTCTGTGAGCTGTACAGTATATCGCTGGCTAATTGTACACAGTGTCTTAGCTAAGTTTCACGATTATATAATGGTGCAGGTGAATCTTGACAACTGTTTCTGATGACAAAACTGAATAGCAAGCTGAAATGATTATGTAATTGTCTCTTTCTCTACGGCACATATCTAACTTCCAGTGGCATCTAAGCAAGACATTCAATGAGTAAAGAAATTATACTTAACTACCAAGTTTTTAGAAATCTTTAGACAGACTGCCTGCTTGTGTAACTGACCCCTTAGCATACATCTGTTGAACCAGTCCTTGTGTCTGTGGTTTTCCACAACCGATTTTCAGAGGCATCTGATGGATTTTCTCAGTCCACCATATACATACAGTAATAGACTGCCAGGAGTAAACAAATTAATCTTTTACTACTAAAACGTTGGAAATGTTACCACTACATTTACAAGTATATATCTGTTCATTTATTAATTCATTTATTCATTCATTCATTTTCTTATCCGAACTTCTCGGGTCACTGGGAGTCTATGCCTATCTCAGGCGTCATCAGGCATCAAGGCAGGATACACCCTGGACGGAGTGCCAACCCATCGCAGGGCACACACACTCTCATTCACTCACACAATCACACACTACGGGCAATTTTCCACAGATGCCAATCAAACTATCATGCACGTCTTTGGACCGGGGGAGGAAACCGGAGTACCCGGAGGAAACCCCCGAGGTACGGGGAGAACATGCAAACTCCACACACACAAGGCGGAGGCAGGAACCGAACCCCCAACTATGGAGGTGTGCAAATGTGCAACACAAACAGAATCAACCTTTTGCTGCTGTAGGTAAATAGTAATCATTAATTAGAACAGTTATAATTGCTGCATTTACAAAGAAAAATTTAAAACAGTTTTCTATAACTTGAATGTGTGTGTGTGTGTGTGTGTGTGTGTGTGTGTGTGTGTGTGTGTGTGTGTGTGTGTGTGTGTGTGTGTGTGTGTGTGTGTGTGTGTGTGAATACATTTGAGAATGTGCTCCATCCAGATTTTTTCCCTACCTTGTTAAATCCTGTGGGATAGACTATGTTAGCTAATAGCTAGTCAATAGAAGTCTGTTGAAATCTTAACTTAAGCTAGTTTACTGGTTTACTGATGCTTCTGTTTCTACTGATTAGTAGTTGTTACAGTGTCTATGAATAATATTAATCCTTTACAGTAAAGAAATGCAAATTGCAGTACAAGTTACCTTACTGTCTTATCTACATCTTTAGATCCCTGCCCTAATGCATAGCCTACACATGAATTAGGTGTTAGTTAACTCATTAATTAATTAGAAGTCCACCACATAGGGATTTATACATTTCAGTCATACCAGACTATTTAAGCCATTTATTTTTTAAAATAAATTAAAGACAGTGCTATATGAGAAGTAGGTAACTACTGAAACAGCAACACGTTGCAGTGCCCTTACGGTTACTTTGATGATAATTATTCACAAATATTGTTCTAACTATCAGACAAAATGTTAACGGACAACATACTAATGATCGGCAAAGCACAGTGCACCACACTAAAGATCACAGTGCTCCATATGTATGAAATTACTTTTGACTACTTCAGGGGAATTGAAAACTTACAGCGATGTTGCATCATGCCTGACTGATAAGCTGGGCAAGTCTCGTATTCACACATAGCACAGATCCTCTGACTTCAGAAAGTAAAGCGGCAGATGGTGACTACTCATGATTAAATGATCAGTAAAGAAAATTAGTGAAGCTTGTGTATGGATGCCACACCTTCAGATGATACAGTATGCTGCACAATAGTTAATAATGTTACATATGAACAGGGGTGTTTTCCCCCCGTTTTTTTTAAAGCTATTTGAAACATTTGAGACTTTGCAATGGCTCAGAATCCACATGAATCAGAATCTACTAACACCAAAACATGTATAGTGGGAATTATTTGACAACTTTATGCCAACATAAAAAACACACATTGCACATCACATTTAAATGTTATAGATGAAAGAGGGAAATATAAGGATGCTTATAGAGATCAGTAAAACATACGTGTTAGGAGATTTTGACTATTGTATTTGATAGCAAGAGAGTTATTAAGAGAGCACAACTATTCAAATGCAAAAATATATCCATTCAAATTTTATTTCAAATCACCGCTTTGTGTGGTGCCTGTGACTGGAGGAACGGCAAACCGAATGAAGCTGAATTAAAATTCAATAACGCTAATAACGCTAATAATGCTAATAATGCTAAAAATGCTAATAATAATAATAATAATAATAATAATAATAATAATAATAATAATCCCTCCATTCTTTACACAGCTTATTCTCTTAGGCTGCACGGAAGCTGGAATCAATTCCAGGAGACTTAGGGCACAAGGCACGGTACACCCTGAACACAATCACAATCACACAAACATTCATATACTACAGAGAATTTATAGATGCCAATCAGTCTACAGTGCATGTCTCTGTACTAGGAAGGAAACCCCCAAGGCATGGGGAGAACATGCAAACTCTCTCTTTCTCTCTCTCTCTCTCTCTCTCTCTCTCTCTCTCTCTCTCTCACACACACACACACACACACACACACACACACACACACACACACACACACACACACACACACACACACACACACACACACACACACACACACAACAAAGGCAAACATGCAAACCACCAAGCCATCATGCCCCCCACAACAATACTACTACTACTACTACTAATAATAATAATGATAATCATCATCATCATCATCATCATCATCATCATAATCTGACAGCTTTAGTTTGTATCATTAGATATTTTAATCATTGGATATTCCACAAATAATATTTATATGCTTTCAATTACATTATAAATAATAGTTTATAATGTATAATGACCACAAGGCTTCAGTCGAAAGCTATGCAGTGAAATACTCATGAATAATTAGTAAGCTTTAATTCTGAAATCAAGATGACAGGAAGGATACAAACCAGGCATCAAGCACACACATTCAATCTTCTCCTACTCACCCTGCTCTGAATGTGTAATTGAAAAAGTGAATGGTTCAGTTTACTTACATCATATCCTTCATCCGTGTGTGTGTATGTGTGTGTGATTGTGTGTGTTAGCTGTGACTATGTGACTCTCGTCACTCTGATCACTACAAACATCTCCATTCATAAACATTATTCCATGGAGTTGTACCTCGCTCAGCTCTATACACCAAGTGGAGGATGTAGATGGAGAATATTCTACAAAAAACTGCAGAATTTATTTGGCCAGACCACAGACCTGGCCTTGTCACCTTGCACAAGGTGCAGAGAGTAGGATTGGGTGAGTAAAAATGAGAAGTGACAGGATATTGATTTGCTTATCACCACAGCACAGACACACCAGGGAGGAGGGAGTGTGGGGGGGTTGCTTATCAGACCTCTGCATCTGATAGAGAGAGCGAAAGTGAGAGAGAAGGAGAGAGAGAGAGAGAGAGAGAGAGAGAGAGAGAGAGAGAGAGAGAGAGAGAGAGAGAGAGAGAGAGAGAGGGGAGAAAAACAGATTTGTTAGCTGATTGGTTTGCTTCATTTTGGGCCTCACTTGCTTGCAGTGTGTAGTCCTGACAGCCATGCACTCTGGCTGTAAGGGTAAAAGGAGCGTTCTGTTGTGATAGGATTATTCGGCTAAATGCAGTAATTGAAAAAAAAAAAGAAACGAAAAAAAGAGCCCGCTATCTCTAAATAGTATTTTCCAATTCTGCCTGCAATTAGGTGACTTTTAAAAATTTAACACGCAATGTTCAAGGAGAAAAGATCACCCGCTTATAAAAATGTGTCAGAAACAGGGGCAAGACAATTTTAGCACGGGTATGTGTGTGAGAGAGACAGTTCAGCGAGCTAGATCGGTTGTAGTTCATTTAGGTCAAGTCCAATACAAAGCAGTCAGAAGGGCCTCATTTACATAAAATGGATTCATTCTTCTTTACTTTGATCAGAAGCCTGGCATAACAATGAGACTTAGAAAATAGACCTGGTCGACGCTTCAGGTGTTTTCTCTAATCACGCTGAAATGGAAAATGTATTAGATCAATATCGAGCCAGTTGGTGGGCTGCTGTAGTTATTACTCTGCATGTTCCTTTCTCAAATTCTTCCAAACAAGCTGTATATAAGCAATGTTAAAAACATGTTACTGCACAGTCAGACTCTCCACAGGTGTTTGGCAGGGTGGGGATAGCATCCATTATGGATGACATGCTTTTTAAAATGCATTGTGTAGCAGCACCAGCATGTGACTGGTGGACACCGGGAACTCATTACCCAGTCCTTTCACCCACGGGCTTCCTGGGCTCGTCACGTTCATTTTCTCTTCCCATTTGTTGGATAACAAATAGTAGTTCAATGCCCAGATGGGGATCGCAACCGTTTTAATAAAAAACCTCTCCTCCATAAGACATGACTCCTCTTGGAAGAAACTGCTGCTTAGGTCATGATAGATCTCAGCATTGGTATGCTATAAAGGTTTAGCACTCTTTCTTGCACTTGTCAAAATGAAGTGGAAACTATGGGAAATGGGATGCATCATTCCTTCCCCTTTGTGCTGTCAGGTGATTAACTGACAGAGGTTGCCTATTCCATTAGGATCATTATGATAAAAGTGCATGCATTAACAATCCTCTGTTTGCTTTAGGAGACTACTACAGCTTATTGATGCTTTTATACATGTAACATTTTTGGTAAAAATACTCTCTTTTACACCCCCCCCCCAAAAAAAAAAAAAAAAAAAAAAAAAGCATAGAGACTTGTGTTTTTCAGGTCAATTGGCTATGACTAAACTTGTAGCAAATGTCCCTGAAATCAAGCCTGAAATGACTACAATATTGACTTTTTAATATCTTCATTACAAGCTTTACACGTGTGTTGTCTGTGAGCTTTTGTACTACCAGATATTTTGTTCTTCAATTTGCAATGGTCCTTGAAATTGGTGTATACCTTTTCTCATGAATGAGCTTTTCAAAATATCTTTTAGTTTCTTATTTGAAAATCCCCACACTTGGCTTTCTTGCTTACTGCTATAAATTGCGAGGCCACTTTTCTTCCCCTAGAAAATCCAGTTCACATCAAAAAAAAAAAAGGAGGCACTGAATGACAAAACTTGATGCATGATATTATTTACCAAAATGTCAGAGTTGCCTGTAAGCACTTTAGACCTTGAAAAATACCTGGATCGGACACCGCTGAATGCCCATGTTACACACACTGAGAACCACTGGTCATCTAACACACCAGATTGTTCAATCTTTGCAGGTGAAAGGGGAGAAATTCGGTGTAGTTCTCATAACAACAAAAGTCCAACTCATAGCTCCAAAGTTCATTTAGGTACAAGATTAGTCTTCAATATATGTGTCATTGAGGCAATAGAGTTGTCAGGCTATTAAAAAAAAAAAAGATCCCCTAATGATTCTGTTAATAGAAAGATCCCTGGGACACAGGGGAGATAGAGGGAGGGAAAAAGAGGGCTGATTAAACCATTTTCATTTACTTAACTTGCAGCGAATATTTCAATTAGAGCATCTCCAGGCAGAGAAGAAGTAATGTAGGGTTAAAACTGGAGATGGGAGAAAATGAGCTCCTTAAAAGGCGGAAATGAAGAATCCCACACATGCGAGAAGTCTTTTTCACAAGGTTTATCTCTGACACTTCCACTCTCAGTGGTGTCACTCAATTTAATATGAAGACACTTTTTTATCTCAGCCCCATTTGCGCCGATCCACAGTGAAAAGGTTCGACAACAGACACGCAGTCCTCATGAAGCTCGTGAAGCTGCCTGAATGGGGAATTCGGGCAAAAAAACTACCCTCCCAGAAAAAAAAAATGGGACTTCCTGTGGCCCCCTCCTGCTGCCTGTCCCCATTACCATAAACCCACTCACTCATGAGAACCATTAATGCAGGGTCTTATTAAAAACCTATCAATACATGCGCTGCCATTGCGCTAATGGGCAGGAATTCCTCTCCGTTAAGTCCGGACTTGCGGTTCCACTCTGGGCTAATGAGAGCCATCCCTCAGCATCTCTTTGGGCTAAATCACCTTTATTTGTATCTGCCTCCTCATGCTGTCTGTAATTTATGGAAGTGTGCACTATGGGGGACACATTAGTACTGGCCTAGAGGGCCACGCTTACAGGGTGATTCAGCTCCGTGCTCTGCGGCCCCATGGCGGGCTGTTAATTGTTCTTTGCTGTGAACCTGGTAATAAAAAGTAGAGCGGGGAGTTACTGATGCTGCTGCTGATAAGGCAATGCTTTGTCTACGTTTATTTTTAATGCAGAGTCAAAGGGAGGATGCTTTCCAGTTCATGCCCTGCAGGAGTTTGCGCCAATAGCTCAGAACAGGAACTGTATATTGCTCTATCAATCTGAGCGTTTTACAGCTCCTGCCTCTCTAGCTGTGAGAAATGTGGGAGTGTATTTACGTTGGCATTTACAGTTTGAGGCTGGTGTAAAGCCTTGCCTCTAAAAGCTCTGTCACAAGTCAAGCTGGAAAGATGCTTTCCATGTTACACTTATGATACAGCCAGCATGCTTTCATACTTCATTTCTGGAAGTTTACAGGTTTCAGCTGGTTCATGCTTTTAATATTAAAGTTATATCATTATATCAAAACACTGAGGCACTTTATAATCATTCAGTACTCGTGAAGGAAATGGATAAGAAAAGCTCTAAACAGGCACAAATACAGACTTGAACCGGGATGCGATATTTATTCATACATTTTGGTTTTTTTTTTAAATTTCTCTGGTTGTGTACAAACTTACAGAAGTGCTGTGTCTCTATTAAAATCATATTCTCATGCTAGGTCACTAAATCAAGGACAAAATATTAAGTAAAACTCTGAGAAAGATCAGCTCACTCACAAACTCATACAAATAACTACATTTGTAATACACTAATTTGTCAATAATCACTATTCAAATTATTACTACTATTCAGCTACTATGGATTTTAATTCCTTTGGTAGTTCTGCTAAGACATAAGTTTCCAGTTGCTTTTGATCTTGGTGATTTCAAATCCTTTTTTAACAGTTTTACAATGAAAATACCACAGATAAAAACTTCAAAGCACAACAGCCATCAGCCGAGCTCTTAGTGAAAATCTGCTGTCCCGAAAACACTGCAGGAGACCAGACGCCCATGACGATAGAGTAAATCTCCTGATCTTGGAGAAGCTTTCTTGCCATAAAGAGGGCCAAACCACTGGGATCTGTCAGAAAACACCTACCAGAGGTCACCTCTAAATGTATCGCAGCTGAACAGAGAAGCACAACCCCTTTGTCCTCTGCACATCAGAGTCAGTCAAAGCAAGTTCTGTTACAGTTAAGTAAAATTTGTCGTGTCCATCCTGTAAGTCAGTCATTTCAAACGCCACCAACCTTCGCTAGAGATAAATGGGACATCAAACAGCACACCTTTACCTGCTTCCTGGAGCAGTTTGTTGTCGCACTAGACTCAACACCAAGCTGGCCACTGTTCTTAGTTCTCACTACTAAAGTTCTCACTACTTTAATTCATTTTTATTTGTATTGTGCTGGTTATGTCTCAAAGCAGCTTTAGAGAAATACAAAAAAAAAAAAAAAAGAATGAAAATTTTAATTGAAAATAAAATTTATATTTATCCATAATGAGAAAGCCTGAGGCAACCGGGGCAGGAAAAAACTCCTCGAGACGATATGAGGAAGAAACTTTGATTGGACATAGACTCAAAGCAAACCAATCCTCATTTGGGTGACACCGGAGAGTGAGATTATAAATAACATCCTTTTTACAACTGTACTGTATATAGTCAAGTAGAGTTATGTAACTAGGAGCTTAATGGAGGAGCTCGCAGAGAACATCAGCCAGGATAATTGTCCATGCCACCTACCTGGATTTCCATGCCGAATGCATCCCGAGACTTGAACAGACAGTGTGTACTAAACAGACAGAAGTACAAATAGAAGTAGGTGCTCTACTAATTTTTTATTTGTTCATTACACAGTGGATCTGGTTAAGACTAGTTATGATGGGACTCAATGAAAGAGTTGCGTGACTAGAACAATAATGACTGTACCATGCAGCCTGAAGTGGCAGGACACAAGCAGGTTGTTTATTGAGGTTATTCAAAAACACATGAAAATAATGTCACAAATAGATAATTCCATATCATAAATCAAAGAAATAAATAAAATAAAAAAGGGTCAAAACCAGTCATTAACTTAGGTACTGTCAGCCCGGACTTTGGCCACGTGCACTTGTTTGTTTATGTTCCTCGTCACATGTCTGCCCTGCCCTTGTCTGTTCCTCCCTGTTTCCACACCCGTTCCTAATTGTATCTGATTGTCTTTTGTATTTAAGTGTGCCGCGTTGCCGATGGCAGCGTGGAATCTACTGTTGTCTTTGTCCTGTCTCCGTATAGTCCGTGTATTGTTTCATGTTCCTTTGTTATTAAACCCTGTTTGTTTTGCTATCCTGCGTTTGGGTCGCTTCCTTACCCCGCGTCATGACAGATACACAGGAAGCAAGAAATATGGACAACAGGGTTAGAAATGCATAGAAACATTAAACATATAAGCAAAAATACATAAATAGTATTTGGAGAAAGGGGTGTGGTCTGCAGTAATTTGTGAATGAAGGGCTGAGCCAAAAAGTGAGTTGTAAGGATTTACACCTATGCAGGATTTCTCTAACATATGTTCTGTTTCATCGAGCAGCAGCAAGGATAAAAGGGTTAGAGACGAGCGCTGTGCTTGAAAGAGAGAGAGAGAGAGAGAGAGAGAGACAGAGACAGAGACAGAAAGAGAGTTGAGCAGCACAGATCAATGTGTGTGCATATGTATGTGTGTATACGCATAGCAAAATAAAATCACTGAAAAAGGAAAGAAATCTTTACGATAACCAGGGGCCCCTTTTCGAGGTGTCCCAAGCCTGCCTCTATTTATAACCCAAACCAGAAAAGCGAAACAGAGACAAAGACACTAGAGGGTGAAAGCAGACAAACTAATCAGTGCATAAACATGTAACAGGTGTACTGTACACACTCAGGATATAGATCAATGACAGGAGAGGACTAAAACAAACCCTGAGAAAACATGAGCACATTGGAACCACAAGGTGAAGTATATTAGTTATTAGTGACTGCCTGGGCAGGCTTGTGCTGTTTAAATTCAAATTCTAGTTATTCTAAAAAAAAAAAATAGCAACTAAATGTATTTTTAAAAGAAAATGAGAACGCTCAGGTGATATGAGGGCTGAGGAATTGTTCACATATCCTAGTGACAATATTTTGCATTTTGATTTAGGCCACACGCATTTTGAGTTCAGAAACAGATGGAAATTGAAGCGTAAAGGATCTTTTTAAATCCTTAAATCCTTTTAAATCATCAGGATTCTGCTTTTCTGGGACCTGTAAAGGAGGTGCGATGTATCTTCCTTAAATATGAGTGCTGAGAGTGGATGAAAAAAGGTGCACACGTGTAAAAACTGGCAGCTAAAAGAATTGGTATGAGAAAACAAGCCGTCGTTCTGACAGAATCCAATTACTCAGTTTGATTACGGCTTCAGCACAGTAGGCCTGCCTGTAGCGTGCAGGCCTCACTAGATTCATATGTGCTCCCTTGAGAGCCTCATAATAGCCATCAGAAAAAACAAGCCAATAATGTTATAGCCATAGCAATCATTATCTGCCTTGGAACTGCTACAAACCCGGAGAGTGAGGAAGAGCCACCTGTCAAGCTCAGCCGTAAATAGGAATGCAGTTTGAGGAATGGTAGCGGTGGCGTAGTGTTGGACTGGAGCCAGGAGCACATTGAAAGCAACAAAAATCATTGACATGCTGAGTCAGGTGCCAAAACACATACATTATACATCCAGTCTTTCTCTGATGCCTGTCCGTCCTGCCATTTCCTTCCAAGCTCACGAACACATGGGAAAGCATAGGGTGTCAAGCACCCATAGGCTTTAAATACTTGTGAGGGCAAACTTGAAAAGGTATGCATCAGAGGACCGAATAGGAGGGAGGAGCTGCTGCTTCATGTCCAGGAAAGACAGAGGCAGTGGTGGTGGGAGCATACACTGGGGGGCAGTATTGTAACACAAAGTGCCCAAGCTATTAACACTGACTAAGAGGTAGGAGGGCTATCTGTGGGGGTTAAATTAGCCATCTATCCATCAGGAAACATTAGGAGGAAAAGGAGGTAGCAAGTTGCAGACATGGAAAAAACAGGTTAAGCTGACATTGTAGGGACAATCACGCGAATGTTTTTCCATTAGTAACTTCTCAGGTTTATCCTCGACACTGAGCAGCGCTGACAGAGTGCTTTATTTATTACTGCATAATAAGCTGGTGGAGGTGTGAGCTTGTCTAACAGTCTCTCATTAAGCAACGGACCTTTATTTTTAGGAAAAGGAGCGTGCAATGCGGACACAAAATGTCAACTTGCTTTACTACAAAAATGACAACTGGTGATAAAATGTTACAGTGCGTACAGTAGACAGATACAGATTTAGTCCTAAGAAACTTTCCCACTTTTAATTATTAGGATTTGAAATCTTAGTCTTGACGAATATAAGTATTCACACCTCAGACAAATTGTTGGGGCCGTTACTGCTTAAAGTAATGCGGTTAATGCTCAGAGATGAGAGAAAGCATGGGCAATGGGCTGTAAAATCCCCAAAAACATAAAACAAGATCCAAATGGATATTTTGGGAATGCAAGCTCACTAGGCACATCACAATGCCTCCTCCGAGCCTCATTTCCTCTAGTAAATGTCACACAAAACACGTAATATATCGCAACAGTAAACATGTGCTGCATATTAACACAGCAGCGCCAATTTACTGGACATCAGTAGCAAATTAACTTGCATATTATCGCTGTCATTTACTGGTGCTGGCTCTATAAATTGCATCCTTTCATTTGCATGGCAGGGTGATTCTTGTCAGGACAGACGGAGTGTGAGGCAGCGGGAGGGTTTGGAGGAGCAGTGTGTGATGGCTGGCAGTCACACTTTGACTTTGTTCTGTTCTGGTGGCCCTGCTCAGTTCTTTTCACTTCAACCCACAAAAATGACTAAATCCTCTCTCTAAAGCGCCGCATCCCTGCTAGCGATGTGGACACACACCTCTTTGAAGTGATGCGTGTGCAGGCTGGACCGCTGGGCTTCTCCTCTTTGTTGTAGTAATGGTGGATGACCCTTTACAACAAGCCCTCCTTCATCCTTCACGTGTCCTCTACAGACTGAAAAAAATAACTAGGTGACACTATATTTCAAGGAACACATATAATGGGTTAATTAAGGTGTTGTGTTTAATAAAGCTCACATCAGACACTTATTCTACACATTAGAAATGTATTCAATGTGTATTATTACTGTGTATTGACATGCATTCAGTGCTACTACATGTAACGTGTGACATATTCTATTACCTTGTCTTATCTATTATTTCTATTCGTTCTATTTTGAACGTTTTAATTCAATCTTAGTTTATTAAATGTAGTTTATTTATATGCGAAGTTAAATGAGGTGTTGGCTGGGTTTTCGTTTCACCGCAAGTTATATACAGTATCGTATGTATCAGTGCACATGCCAAATATAAATCTTCAATCATTAAATGATTTCTATATTCCAAGGAATAAAAAGTGGAAAAAAAGTTTTCGGTGCCAGGGTGTGTTCCATATTCTTAGGTCAAGATCAATTATGTTGCTCTAAATAACCCCTGAGCATGAATTAATAATCTAACCTTCACTAGGCAAGGAATAATGCCAGGGTGCTACGACTGGCTAAGATTCATTATAAGATCCTTTCTTTATGTAGCTCAATTATTATCCATCCATCTATTCTCTACACTGCTAATCCTATTGGGTCTCTGGGAACCTAGAACATATCACAGGAGACTCGGGGCAAAAGGCAATTCACACCCTGGACATGATGCCAGTCTATCACAGGGCATAAACACACACATGCACGCACACACACACACACACACACACACACACACACACACACACACACACACACACACACACACACACACACACACACACACACACACACACACAAAACGAACAATTTAGAAACGCCAGTCATCTTACAACACATGTCTGTGGACTGCAGGAGGAAACTTGAGTACCCGGAGTAAGTCAGAGGCAAGGGCAGAACTCCACACACACATGAGACAGAGATCGAACTATTAAATCCATCATAAAAAAATATTTATTTGCATTGTGTCATTTCTTTTACTCAAGATGATTCAAGTACACATAAAAGTAAAAGAAAATCAAACATTGAACTTCCTTCTCTTTGTAATGTGCAATTATATTACGCTGTTTTACACTTCAGCTTTTTGCAACACAGGTCTTTATAAATAAAGTCTAATATATAATAAAGAACCCGTTCATGTCTAGTTGTGTTTTTTTTTTTTTTTTAAATATTTTTATGCATTCCTTCAAATAGAAATGTTATCACGGAGACAAAAAAGCAAAAGAAACATGAGCATGCTTTTATATCACAGTTAAATTCTCGAGTCAGAATTATGGATTAAGTGTGGATTAATTTTCCTCAACAGCAGTCCTGACAATACAGTAGTTCCGGCTGTAATATAAAAGATAGGTTTATAGTAATGCACTCGTCCTAATATGTTATTTTTCTTACAGAAACTACTCATACACAATGGCTTTTATGGCATATGCTCCATGTAAGCTTAAGCCTACTAATGAACTCATACAAATGTGTTGTTTAACAAAGAATATTGCAAAATTGTTGATTTTCTGATGCTTTCTGCTCACGTGAGGTGTATCGAAGGTGTATCGAGTCTCTTTATGGTGTTTTTGTTTTGGGTTGCCAGTAAGGACATGCTGTTTTTGTCTGATATACAAGTCTGATATAAAATGAGTCAGGACACTAGGTTTTCAGTGTGAGATGTTTTTACCTCTGGTAGGGAAACACTACACAGATTTTTAGTGGTTGAAGATAATGCCTTCATATTTTAGCTGCTTATGAGCACATACCTGAGGCACTGAGAGCAGAAATGATTTAAAGATATAAACATTTGCGTGAAAAAAAACTAACCATTTTGCATTTCTTGGATTTTTCCTATACAAATATAGGATATTGTAGGTTTGGTAAAAGCAGATCTTTAAAACTCTGAGTGTGACATTTCAAAGAAATTTAATGCTGAACATGGACACCACAGAACAGGTGTTTTACAAATTAAATTTTTTTTGGCCTTTAATTAAAAGAGTTATTAAGCTTGGTAAGACTAATCAGAATACATTTTTTTCCCTTGAAGTGGGCCGCATTAATATTTATGCCATTTGGCAGATGCCCTTATCCAGAGACTTGCATTCATCTCATTTGTACAAGTAAGCAGGTAACAGTTAAGGGCCTTGCTCAAGGGCCCAGCAGGGGCAGCTGTTAGTGTTTGTGGGATTTGACCTTGTAACTTTCTAATCAATAGTCAATCATCTTAATCACTGGGCTACAACTTTCATGTTGGGCTGCAGTCAATATGTTAAAACAAATCCAAGGGTTTATTAAACGTCATTCATATTCAAATAGAGTTGCAGAGAGTCAGACGCCCTTTATCCAGAGCACCTTACATTTATCTCATTTACACAGCTGAGTGGTTTAAGGTTAAGGGCCTTGCTCTAGGGCCCAGCCAGGCAAACATGGTTGTTAATTACACACATTGGTCCAGAACATCTCATATCTCATATTATACAAGAGAAACTTTGATACATTGCTGTAGTACGTGTCCTTGTGACAGTATGATGATATTTAACTTGGGAACTTGGGAGTATTCCTTCGAGTACCTTTGAAAAGGTAAATATAGCGAATAGAATAGGAAATAACTCCGTCCAGGGTGTATCCTGCCTTGATGCCCGATGATGCCTGAGATAGGCACAGGCTCCCCGTGACCCGAGGTAGTTCGGATAAAGCGGTAGAAAATGAGTGAGTGAGAGAGAGAATAGGAAATAACTTGTATCATAGATCTTTCATTAATTAAATGAAACTCTAAACTGATAATATTAATATGTTGTGATGTCTTGTTTATTAATACATAAAAAAATTGTACTAGCTACAAATTACAGTAGTAAAATCAGTAACAACACCCTATAGACCATGCTGTTTGGAGTGGTCATGTATCACACAACCCCAGTGTGAAATATTTTAGTATAACAGCACAGTCCATAGTGTGTTATTCCTCACTTAATGAGCCTCGTATTACATCTTGCACCTGTCACACATCCACGCAGACCGAGACCGATATGGCTTGAAGTAATTGTGCTGATGTTTGTCATAAACCCGGTTAGGAGATCTCAGCGGTGGGGCCGAGCGTGGTCTTTCCAGAGCTAATTGAAAAAGATTGACAAACTTGTTTAATAGTTCTACGGGGAGGAGGTATGCTGACATACTTCAGATTAAATTGCAGTGAGTGATTGAGATTTCTAATCCACTATCTAATACACTAGCAGATACGATCGTGCTTAAAGACGGTCTATCCTTTAAAAGGCTTTAAGCAACAGGCGGCAGTGAATGAAATCGCACGAGAAGATGCCTGATGATTTATTGGAAGAAAGGATGCTATTATTGTTCCGCTCTATTATTTCTTTTTGTCAGATAATTAGATTGAATTATTCAGATCCAGCACTAATCTGCTTTCCTCATTTCCCCTTGAAATTAATAATATGGATGCTGTGCCTTTTTTTTTCTGTAATCCAGATAGGCCTAGGCATTCCTGAGCTCTGTTGCTCTCAGTGGTAAATACCAGCCAAGTTAAACATGGCGGACAGACAGATGCATTCGTCTCATTAGTAAACAAAAAAGAAAAAAAAAGTTCTGAAAGCACTATAAGGAGCTGCACATATTATTGTAAGCATGGTGATGAATATTCAAGCGAAACAAGCCTAACAAGAATGTGTTGTTTGTGTATGCCTATCATAGCAAATGCATGGAAATAGATATAAAGGTGTGACCCTAATTATCAGGGATGAGGCAGCGAAAAACATGTCAAGGTTGTTAGGAATATGTATAAAAAAAAATAAATAAAAAAATTTCAACAGATATTTAATAGCCCAGAGGTATTCTGTAACAAGCTACAACCCTTGAGAGTTGCCATGGCCTTCAGCGTGGTTGCCCTGGGGATGTCCTAATATATAAAAAATAATGAGGAAGTGCATATCGTAGATGTAGCATCCGTCATCAGGCTCAGACGTCCGTGCTGGTCTTACAGCTCAATTCCCACAAGGTGCTATGTTTAAAACACTAATTTGAAATCTCTACTGGATACATGATAATGCTGTAATCAGCAGGAAGGATGCAAGCGAGACACACAGAAACAACCCTTTCTGTCAGATCTCAATATGCAAAATTAAAATGTCACCTTTCCTTCACACAGCACATGACATGATTCGCCGGCTTCCTGGTTTGAGAGCATTAGCGCAAACTCTGTGCGTATGTCAACACGTGGGAATGAGTTTCAGGTGATCTTTACTTTTAGATGCCGCAAACTTCCGTGTACCTTTCGCTAAATCCCTTACTAATTGTTTCCATCTCCTAGGTAGCTTTGATGTTCAACACCCACCTTCCTTACAAAGGCGGCTGGCTGTGGGAGCTGAGGAGGAGGCAGATGGGCCGCGACAGGATGAGACGAACCTGACATCTCTCTTCCTCTTTCAAGTGCTCCAGTTCAATAAGCCCTCGCTGCACAAGCTGTTGTGGAGCACCTTTGAAATCAGAACGGATACGCAATAGTCTTGACTGCTAATGACTTCTTGTAAAGTTCCAAAGCCGCTCTGATTACACATGCTAACAAGCGTGGATGAGGACACTGATGTACATGCACGCACACACGTACACACAGGCGCCAAGGCTGTGGCCATAAAAGCAACATGAGGACGCTAGTAAACAATTAATATGTTAATGCTGGAAGTTAATTCCAGGCAATAAAGCAGGTGCAGGGCTGTGAGTAATATGCCACTTCTAAAAAAATAATAAAATAAAATAAAAAAAATACACTGTGCTTTGATTTCACTATGGTTCCTGTGTGTAAACCTTCAGCTTTCCAACTCTGACATAGAGGGAGAGTTGATATACCTGCTAACCTCAAGTTACTGACCCAGAGAGCAGCTTCTCCAAATGAGCTCCGCACACCACAAACTGCTACTTTGTCTGAGTATTGTGTGAGCAGAAAAGAGAAAAAAAAAAATCTCTGCCACAGTCTTATTATACTAGATGACCTGCCGGCTATCCAGTTCAATATCCCACCTTGGCACATCCACTCCGTGCGATTTCTCATGTTCAGTCACTGGACCATATAATGTGGAGAGTGTGATTCAAGGGAGTGAAAATGAGATTACTGATCCAGTCTGTGACCCATTTTTTTTTTTAACATTACATCTTTTCTCGAACAGCTTAATTCTAAATTTGTACAGTCTACAGTAAAATCTAAAAATCTTGCAGCAACTTAATGAAATTCTTCGTATTTATGCTTGTTGGAAAAAAAGTACTGAAAATTTGCAGTATTTTGTGAAAGTTATAGTTATACTTTATATAACTATAACTATAACTATAACTATATATATATATATTACTATAAACCACCTATGCAATTTTTTTTGTATAGAAATATTTTGAAGAAATACCCTGGATGGCATATGATTCCAACACACACACACACACACACACACACACACACACACACACACACACACACACACACACACACACACACACACACACACAGAGGCAATTTATCATACCGATCCACCTACCAGCATGTTTTTGTTAGGTGGGAGGTAACCTGCAGGAAATCCAAGCAGATAAAGACAACAGAGGTAATAAAGGTAATACTGAAGGTAAGCAAATATCCGTCTTACATATATTTAAAATAGGCAAAAATGCAAAAAATCCAGGGAGAAAAAGTTATACACATAAAATGTCACATCCGTCAAACGTCAAAGATTCTGTTTCCATATTTCACCGTGGCCTACACACATGGTGGACTTCCCTTCCCATAAACCACCTGCACTTCCTTCCTCTCAGTCACCATCCTTTTAATTGTTTTTACCTGAACTTCGTTAGTAAGTTTAGTTCAGAAACATTAATAAGCACCTCTGTTTTAGTTTGCATTTGTGAACTAATCATTCTGTTCTTTGGGTGAACAATTTGTCAGATTTTTTAAAATTTTTTTATATTTTTACTTACCTGACTATTTTTGTTAAGCCTGCATTGACCTGTTTTGCTAATCGACCGATCTGTGCAAGTTTCTAACCAGTTTTCAGCGGTAACTCGTTTTTGGACAATCTGCAGGATTGTACCTAATAAACTGACTTGCATTTGCATTCACTTCCCAGAGTCTGATCTTTGTAACAGTAAGTAAATACATACAAGGTTAAATTATAGGATAGGAACTGTAAATAAACTTGTATAAATGAAAAATCAAGGTGAGAGTGTTCAAATAAAAGATTAAAAATATGAATAGTGAGTTAGACCGTTAGAACATTGTTTTAAGTGTATAGAGAAGTGCAAAAGAAAAAAAAAAACGACTTGAACAAGTTGATCAGTACAACCAGCAGTTCACGGCCCTGACAACTTTGTTGCATAGCGAAAAAAAAAACCTCGCATGGAACTTATTTGCAGCACCTTTTATATGATACAGATAAGAGTTCTTTCTGGCATAAGCATGAGTTGCATAGCAACATATCGAACTTTTACTTGAATGTTTCATACAGTATGTCGCTTTCTGCTCCAGAATATTTGAACCATGCTAACCTCTACTACATACAGTATTTGAAACAATGTGTAATAAATAGGTTTACAGCTATTTTTAACAGACTGAAGTTTCATGCATAAAGCCTATGCTTTTCACAATATAACGTATGATTAGACTCACAAAGCTCATGAAAAGTTTCTGCAACATCAGGTCTCAAAGGAACGCTGGTCTATTTTACTCACGAATTGTGTTTTTCTCTGTAATTATTTATGCTGCTGATAATAGAGACTTGCACATAAAGCCTGATGGTGTGTGCAGAGAAGAAGGTAAGTCTAATCAAGTCATGAAAGGGATGCAAGATTTGGGCTACACTCAATAAGTAAAAAAATACAAAAAAAAAACAAAAAACAGAGATATGACTATTTATTGTATTTGGATCTTATTACAATAGCAAATTATAGATGTTAGCTTGGATTGAAACATGTCAAAATGTGGATATTGTTTTGATTATCGCTTTATTACTAATTTAACTTTTAGCAATTTCAGATACCTGGCAAGCTAGTAAACACTGCCTAAGTAGCCTGGCTAATCTTACATAGCTTAGATATACTTCCAGAGACAACTTTTTTGTATATTGGCTCCATTTATTGAAGATAGAGATTGGAGAGCGGGGCACAATCTAATACATTTGATTTTGATTCTTGTTTGTAGAAAAGTAATTAAGGGTTCTTTCACATTACCATTACATATGTCTTGTACAAATATGTTTTATTGTTTTATGAATAATTCATATACTTTTTTTAAATTATTATTTACCTGGAAAGAAGGTACATTGTAGCATTAACATATGACAGCCTGAAATCTACCTCTAACAATTAAATCTTATTTATTATTATTATTATTAATAATAATAATAATAATAATAATAATAATAATAATAATAATAATAATAATAATACAAGATAAACTAAAACATTTATTACCTTATTAAACAAAACCAACAAAAAAAAAACTGGTGTACTGAAAAATCTGGTGGTAAAGTTAGCTAGTATTAGCTACCTCACATTGCCTAGCTTTAGCTCTATTTGGACTTCTTACTTTATTGTTATTATCTTTTAGCTGTTGAAATGTCTGACTAATTAAACATTATTGAAGATACCTTAATAAATACCTTTCAACACAAAACCTAGAATATTAAATAATTAAAAAAGTGCAGTACAGCTAGACTAGCATTAGCTACCTTACATTTTTCACTGTTTTTTTATCTTCAGTGTTGACTTGTTGCACTTACAGTGCTTTTCTAAAAATAATTGCTGTGCTTTCTTTAATTAAAACATGCAAAGAAGTAACAGAAACAGAAAAGAGCTAACATAGGGTTTGTATGCTGCTTCAGGTTAATACTGTACTTTCAGCACCTGGTTTTGCATTAAAATGAATGATGCTGTATGTGTTACAATATTATTACAATATTAGTTGGATCCTTTGACACAGCAAAACTTGTCAGAACTGAAGTTATGTAGTTGTTAAACACATGTCATTTCATTGTAGAACGTATAGCAATGACAGAAATTGGCTGTGTATACACAGCCAGAGTTTGGATCTTAGAAGTAATAGAAAAAAAGACCAAAAACAGACCTGAATGGGAAAATGAAGTGATAGACCCCTTGCTGGAGTTTGTAAGGCTGGGGAACAGTAATCAGCTGAGGAGGTAGGAGGGGGTAATGTGGCACCTTGGACCGCCTGCCTTGAAAATAGACTAATGCAGCAGGCTGCCTCTAAAATAGGAGAAAGTAGTTCCTTTCCAGTACAGAGCTTCAAGGACTTTCCTAAATTGTGTGTGTGTGTGTGTGTGTGTGTGTGTGTGTGTGTGTGTGTGTGTGTGTGTGTGTGTGTGTGTGTGTGTGTGTGTGTGTGTGAGAGTGAGAGAGAGCGGGGGGAGAGAGAGAGAGAGAGAGAGAGAGAGAGAGAGAGAGAGAGAGGGGAGAGAGAGAGTTACCTGCTGTACTCAGCACTTGAGAGGTTTCAAAATTCCAGTCTTAAGCTGATAACAGAGCTGAGTGAACACGTTTGTCAGAAGGTCGAAAGTCCCCGCTGTTGGAATTGGAAGAAGTGTACAAGGAGATCAGGTGAAAAAGTAAGCCAACATCAACTGCCTCCATCAAAGTCTGCTCTCATCAGAGTGACCATCTTTTGAGTGGCATCTTGTAATTCTAGTATTGAGGAACTACTGACTCTAGACTGGATGACTACTGTGAACACATCAAATCTGGTGGAAAGACCTTCAGCTACACAGCAGGAGAAAGGTCTTCCCCATCCTCCTCTTACCTCCTCTTACTCCTGGTTGATGTCTTTGAGAAAAAAGTCGCACAATAAAATATACATGTCTTACCAGAAAGACAGCAATGATATTTTCACTGTGGGAAAAAACAGCATTTCTTTCATCAATCTTAAGAGCAAGTAGTAAGCCATGGGAGGAATTGTTTATTTTTTCTCATGCTAACATTTTTTTTTCATAGATGACATGAATAAAAAAATCGCAAGCCTTTCCATTCTCAATTACACAACTTTGAGCGAAAGTGATGATTGATGCTAGGTGCAAACAGATTGCTTCTATAGATGTCAAGCTCACTGTAGCTGAGGTGAAAAATGTAAGTCATTTAATGTTGAAGTGGGGTTTCAGTAAATCAGAGCCTCGGGCTTCATGTCACAGCTTTTAACAGCTCTTGCAACTGGACAGGTGCAGTCAAATCCAGAATTATTGGCACTGTTGAATATAGGGAAGATGGATATATGAATGAATAGCCATACCATGATTAATATTTGCTGAAGCCTCCCATTGAGAGAAAAACATCACTGAAGGCCAGATACACATACATCACGAGGCCTGGTGCAAAGTGCATTGGCTAAAAAAAGCATTCGCGGTGCTTCTGAAATTACCGTTTAAATCTGTAGCTCATCTTGCAAACTGTACCTGGAGCCGTGTACTAACCACGCTCTCTGTGGGAAGTGCAAATTGCGGTTTAAATGTGAAAAAATATTGAAGCTACAGAGCTACAAAATAAATAAATAAATAAATAAAAGCAAGAGGAAATGCAAGGTATTAGCAGAAATGATGTCCTAATAAATGAAGTTCTTGTTAAATACAGATCTGGAGGGCATTAACATAAAAAGAAATCCCAGTTTGATTACTTACTGGTGTTATAAAAAAAGTATTTTATTTTATTTTTAATAGTTACAGCTTTTGGTAACATTAGGAAAACTAGCATAGGATTGTCACAAAAGTCTGCTGAAGTTATTCGTTTCATAGGAGGAAGAGTGATATATTACCGCTATAACCGGGGTTGCCAGATCTGCTACCACTAAAATGCAAAGTTTCCCTGATATTTTTAAAGTAGTCACATTGGATTTAATGGTCATTGCTCCTAATATAGAGATGTAACATTATGAATGAAATATTGTTCCCTTAGAGTCACAGTGCTACTATTAACACAGGACAACAATGAGATGTCAGATAAGAGGATAGATAACAAAAGCTTTAACTTCTCACCTAAGAATAGCATGTGAGGCACTCATTTACTAGTTTTTAAAACACTGGATGCTTTAATTTCTCCAACGTTCAGCAAATCAGTCAGGTGCAATTTCTTCTATATTTCATACTTCTATCTATATGAGAGGGATAAGCGTACTTTGGGTGTTGTCGCATGCACAGAACTTAAGGGGCCTTTCACATTGGAAGCTTAGTCTGAAACAGAGCATGGTTCGCGTGAAAATTTGTGAAAAGTTGTGAAAACTTTCATTCAGGCCTTTAAGCAAACCGAGATGATCTCTATGATTTGGTTTTTATTTGGAGGCACTGGAACTATTCTGCGGTTCATGTAAATGAACGCAACGTATATATGTGTCCGCAAGGAAGTCAAGTAACCTACAGTATGTAAAGTAACCTACACATGTGTTATAGCCAGTGACATCATCATTATTTTCAACACGTGTACCATGAGTGGATTGTGCAACACAGGGCAGGTGATGTGCTTTATTGCACATAAGAGAAAATATTGATAATAAAAATATGACGAGTCGTGTTGTGTCCTCCATGCGTGTTTGTAAATATGTGCTACGAGATGAACACAAAGGCTTTGATATAATCAAGTGAATCTGAAATCAGACCAATGCTGTGATCAATCACACTCAGATTTGGACCGCAGCAAAAATGCCCAGTGTGAAAACCAACAAAATTGCATGTTTAGGCATTTTATTATTATTATTTTTGCACAGACTGTGGCCTCATTACACATAATACTGGACACGAATACATACTTAATACATCATCTCATAAGCCTGTTCCTCTAACAGCAGAGTGGTAGGAAGATTTGGACCACATGTCCATCCATTTCAAGCTCTTTCAAACACACATGTGCGCGCTCTTCAATTCAACACACAGCCTTTAACAAGGCCTCAAATCCAGAGACAGAGATAACCATCACAAAAGACAGATTTTTCTTCCCAAACCATTTGTCTTTGTTGAAAGAGTCATCAAGAGTCATCTGAACCTCCTGGTAGACGCAACCATGTTTTAGGCCAAAATATCAATCACAGTCCCATCAATCTTAAAAAGAAACCCCTCTGGACACTATAACACCACATTCTTTGGGTGACATTCAAGTGATTAATTTTAGCCAGTCAGGAAAAATGTCAGCAAATCAAGCAAAGGGTCAACGTGTGTGTGGTGGTGAAGCAGTATGTGTTTTCATCAATGAAAGTTTTATTTATTTATCTATCTATCTATCTATCTATCTATCTATCTATCTATCTATCTATCTATCTATCTATCTATCTATCTATCTATCTATTTAGCTTGAATGAAGGAGTGGATGTGGATATACTGTATGGGTAAAAAAGCAAACCAGTGCCAATGCATTAATAATCCCCGCTATTCTCCAGTGGGTTTGAATGCTTTAACTTCCCTGGTGATGGCAGTCATGGACAAATAATTTGTTGTTTCATATGACCAAAACACACAATTCAGATTATAGTTCCACTGATGCTCGATTATACCTGTATGCTGTCTGAGGAAGAGCTCTTTTCCTGAATGCATACTGTGTTTTTTTTTTCTGAAGATAGCGTCTAATAATAGTAGACTATTCCCATGTGTCCTCTTCACAGCAAATGTTTTCACGTGCTTACATGTTGTTTACTGCTTATTTACTCCTTATACATTTAACTGACTTATGCAGGTTAACAGCTGACATCTTTTGTGTTGAAGGTTCTGTTTTCACCATGTTGACTGATGACAAAGGGTTTCTACGCATAAGGTGTCAGCATCATATTCACACTAAAGGAAACCAAGATAGTTAAAAAGAGTAGAAACTGAGATGTAATAGATTTTTTTAATAAAGGATTGCATTTTTTAAAATATTTTAGATATTCAAAAATAGGATCAATTATTTTTCATATTTTACATATGCTTTATACTGTTGGCTTTCATTGTGAGATGTTTAAACCACTGCTGGGATAAACTTTCACAGAATTTTAGTGGTTAAAGATAACACCTTCAAATTTTAGATGCTTCTAAACAAGCACTCTGGGCATCTGAGAGAGCAGAGATTTTTTAAACTTTTTTATGAATATATATTGCCCCTAGGGGTCTAGTTTAAAACAGAAATACCTATTAAAAACTACAAAATCATAAAGCACTGATTGTCTAATTTCATATAAAGCATTAACCACAAATTTAGTGTGACAACGCAAAGAAATTTAATGCTGAACACCGAAACCACAAATGAGGCGCAAATTCCACTGTTTAAATAAACAAGTTAAAAACCAAACTTTGGTTGTGAATGTTTGTGGATTTCCCCCCATTTTTCCAGTAATGTTGGTGGTTATTATTATTTTTTTTTAAAATAACTTTTATTTATGAACACCTGTATGTTTCCTATGTAATGCTTCAGGTACATAGTTTTTAAAAGATTAATAGCCAAAATAAACCAAAGTATAAATAACGATGTATGGATTTGTCAGCAAGGGATATATACACAACATATCCATTAGAAGCAGCATGAGCTTCCATTATATAATGCTTTACACAAGAAAAAGATAAGGCAGGAATATAGCAATCCTTAAGCCTGAACAATGCAAATAAAAAAAAATATAAAAATAACTTTAAAATAAAATAGAACAATAAATCATAGCAAAAGATGAAAGGTTAAAAACAGTGAATGAAGAACAACATTCCACAAATAATGAAATCATTTAAATTGCCAGTGTGAATCAGCCAGTTTAAAATGGTAGATCTTTAATCTAGATTTAAAGCGTTTATTGAACCAGCTTTTCTAATATCCTCTGGAACATTATTCTGAACTTTAGGGTCAATAGAGAGAGAAAAAAAAGCATTTATTACTGACTGAGAGATTGATTATGGGAATTAACAGTAAACCTGCCTGAAGTGCAGCAGATGGTTTATACAGTTTTTGATGATCAGTAAACTATGTGGGCATTAAAGTGTTTGTAGCTTTATCGAAGCATTTAGCAAAACTTTGAGGCCAATTCTAAACCAAATAGGCAATAAATAATAATAATAAAAAAAAAATAGAAAGGAGTCAGAAAATGTCAATTTGAAATTAACACCCATGATTAGCACTGTGTTCTGATAAATAAATAAATAAATAAATAAATAAATAAATAAATAAATAAATAAATAAATGGGAGTTTATAAAAAGCCCACAGGCCCCCTGATTAAAATCTAATTATTCTCTGTCATTATCTTTGCAAAGATGGTGTGCAGAAGTCAGGGAACAGTCCATTTCCTCTTTGGCATTTGATATTTGCATAGGAGGTGAAAAACAATTAGAACCATGGGGATTGGCCATATTAGCCCAGTACCTTGGAAATGAATTTATTACCTGCCAGCTGCTTAATTGATTTCGTGTGACTGCATTCTCTTAGTAGTTGATGTGGTTTGGATGTAAATACACCGATCCACCACAACAGCAAGGAGAAATGCAGGCAAACAAACAACAAAGAAGAAACAAAAAAAAAAACAAAAAAAAATTCTTCTCCAGTCCTTCTATGAATACTGTCAATCACTTCATAAACTGCAGTCAGAAAAAAAAAAGACTGTATAACTGAATGTCTTAGAGAACTTCTGTATTAATTCCTTATATCTGTTCCAGTTTGAGCTGGAGCACGTCCGCTTAACACAAGGCTTTTGATCACAGAATCGTTCCACAGACGCATGTTCGACAAAACTGAGTCTCTTACTATTGGCAGCATGAGTCTAGCAGCAAATACCAAAATAATGTGTCATTGCCCTGCAGACATACCCTTGTCCTTTTCATTCCCTTTGTGCTAGAGAAACAATACGGACAAAAGGCGAGCGATTATGCACTACATCATGATGGGACAACAGTGTTCATGAAGAAGGATAGACAAAACTGCCCAGGGAAATTAAGTCTCTACTAAGGGATGTTCTGTATTGTAAGGGGTATTGTGTGATGTTTGTGTGTGTATGTGTGTGTGTGTGTGTGTGTGTGTGTGTGTGTGTGTGTGTGTGTGTGTGTGTGTGTGTGTTCAGTGTTCTATAAGTCTTTAATGTTGCTGTTTTTCACACTCCTCTTCATGATTCTTCACAAGACAAAAGCAGAACACACAGAACAAACACAATATGACACAAAAGCTGATGCTTTATCTGTTGTTGGTTTCAGTGATAAATTCAGCGATACAGAAACATGTTTAATATGTGCAGCTTGCATTACATTTTCATGATGATTAAAAAAAAAAAATGAACAAAAAATAAAATCCCTCACAGACATTAGTGATTCTCTGTAATGCTCATGTGACTTGACTGAATCAACACATTTAAGGCCCATTTTCACTGTCATTTCTGGATGAAATATATGACTTCATGACCAATTATATCATTAGCACCAGATGTTCCTGCAGCTGTATTCATACCGACAGCAGTACAGAGGGTTAAATTAATGACATTAATTGAACAATAAAGCTCCCGATGAGCCTCCAAATGGCTGTGGATTAAATCAAAGTCAAGCCTTGAGAAAATGATTTCCCCCAAATGGATGGCAGCCATTTATCAATACACGATGAACAGCTGAGAAAATATTGATTCGCTTTGGTGTGCAACTCTTTTATCCGTGGTTCCTACAGGAAATTAAATCTTAGAGTTTGCATAGTGAAATGCAATAAATAAATAGAATACAAATGCTTCAAGTCTTGAAGTTTTGAAGGGAGAGTAGTGACTGGAAGTGAAACTACTGTTTTAATCTTAAATCTTGTCTTGAATAATACTAACACTACGACTCTTCTCCTAATGTAGATTATTTCTCAAGCCCCACCTGAAATATATTTATCCTATCTATCTTTTTCTGTACCTCATACCAAAATACAAGATCACCTGATGAACCTAACCCTAAATGATAGGTAAAGTGAAGCCTATCCTAGCGGACTCAGGGCACTAGGACAGGGCGCCAACCCATCGCAGGGCACAATCATGCACACACACTCAACACACAATGGACAAATTAGAGATGACAAAACATATTTTTAGATTGACAGAGTACCAACTGGAGGAAACATCATAAGCACAGGGGAAAAAAATATAAACTACACATTCACAATCCAGACATGTGACTCGAACCCCCAATCTTGAATTTGTGAGGCAAAAATTCTAACCACCAAGCCATCTTCTCCTGAAACTTAATAATGCCAACAATTTAATAAAACTGCAATCAGTAGTATCACAGTACAAGCCAGAATTTAATCTTTAATATAGGTCCAAAAATATCACTAGGAAAAATATTAATTCTCATTATTCACTGTCTTAAGGTTCTTTAAAACTTTTTTGCCACTCCCTGTCATACAAAGTTAGCAAACCACAGAGGTTAATTGAGAAGCCGGCGCTGCATCAGTCGCCCTCTCGTTCTGAGTTCAGCAGAGCGAATGACCTTAAGCTTTTAACTAAGTTTACATCTTTCTCTATAGAGAAACGTCTCTTTGCATCAATTAACAAGAACAGTCCTTGCTATAATAGATATCCACACTCATGCACTTAGGGAAATAAGGTTCTTAAAATCTTTAATTGATATGCAGTGGGTCACTTTATTAACCTGAACACTCAGTGGACATGTTTGGGATTTAAGATACTGGTTTCAGATCTTCAGTATTCCTGATTAAATAAATATTTGCTCATTTTCCTAATAGATATTAATCTCATGTCTACAGTATGCGCCATAAATCTACACCAAATATTATATGTACATCCCTGCAGTGCTCACAAGCTAATCCAACCACTTTTTTGGAGAAGACAATTTCTATTAAAATGCAGGCTGCATATGTGAGATTACTGCCAGATGCCACAGGGAGCAAATGATGTTAATTGTTTTATCCGTATCACTTATGGGAGATATGGCACACATTACAGTAACAGGTGCAATGGTGAGACGATAAAGAGACGCTAATGCTGCAAGCCGGCCTGCTCTGCTCTCGTCACTGATGTCTGTGCCATTGTACTGTATGTGCCTTGTCATGCCTGATCTTGAATGGATTAATATACTATACATTAAACCTTCAAGTGCTAATAGTATGCATGCTGATTAATGTTTATGCTGGAAAACATCAGAACTGTCTCTGAATTCACATCTTTATCAGCAGAGATTGTAATTAGTTTCAAGTACATACAGTATTTTTTTTAATCATTAAATTACATTTAAAGCATTTGGCACACACCTTTTTCTAGAGAGACTTACATTGTATTACAGCAACTGAGCATTGAGGGCCTTGCTCAGGGGCCCAGCACTGATAGATTAGTGGAACTAGGATTCAACCTCCAAGCTTCCGTTCAGTAATCCAACACTTTAACGACTAAGCTCCCACATTCCCGTTGCACAGTTGTTATTTTAGCTTCTACCTCCATGTGGCATTTTCTAGCAAATGCAGTGGAAAGGGGGTTCACTTCCTGTCTATGTGCTGTGTGCGGAGTTTGCATGTTCTCCCTGTGTTTCAGGGGTTTCCTCTGTATTACTCTGGTTTCTTTCCTGTCCAAAGACATGCATTGTAGGATAACTGGCATCTTTAAATTGGCTGAAGTGTGTGAATGGGTCGTGTGTATTTAATTGTGCCCTGCTGTGGCTTGGCACCATACCCAGGGTGTCCCCTGATCTGGGTTCCACACGATTGAATGAATAAATGAATAATACAAGTAACAGCCTAATTGCAAACCTGACCATTCTAGATGAGACCTAAAGATGAGAGCTTTAAGATTGTAAATGTATCGAGTCACATTTACATGAACTACTATACAGTAAGTTTTAGTCTGATTCGTATGTTGTGTATTTGTGTTTGTTCACGTTTGTTCACAATTTGACATCCATACATCCATTTCATTTTCAACACACAAACTGAATATCCTAGGCTGGCAAAGGTATATAAGTCAGAAAAAGTGTCCAAGTTCTCAAAATTCTAAACTTTAGGGTGATATAAACAACTGACAAATAAGCTTTGGACATAACCACTGCCTAAGAACAGATAACTATGTCCTCCTCACGCTAAATATCAAATAAAAAAATGAGAATTATAGTATAAAAGCCAGGATGAACTGACCTTTCATCTTTATGAGTTCTTCATTGGAATTATTCATGTAGCCTCATTAGATATCTATTTTGGGACCTATACTGTACAACTGTCAAAATGAAAAGTAAGCATGACTTAATTATATATATACAGTTGCAATCAGAAATATTCAACCCCCTCACCTCAAAATACATTATAGTGATGTTGATAAAAGATAATGAAAAATTAATGGAAAAAAAAAACCTCGTGAAATAACAAAAATCTTTATTGATACATACGAGTTAGTTTGACAACAGAAGTTGACTTTTTTTAAGTTGTATTATTCAACCCCCAGCTTCAGTACCTTGTGGAGTGTCCTTTATTTTTTATAACTTCTTACAAACGGTTTTGATAAGTGTTGACAAGCGTCTTACACCTCTGCGATTGGAATCTTTGCCCATTCTTCACATGCAAAAGTCTGTATCTCAGTGATGTTTGATGGCTTCCATGCTGCAACTGCCTTCTTCAAATCTCACCAAAGATTTTCAATTGGATTTAAATCTGGTGACTGAGAAGGCCGCTCCAGGACGCTCCAGCATCTTTTCCCCAAGCAAGCATTAGTTGATTTGGAGGTGTGCTTGGGATTATTGTCTTGCTGGAAGATCCAATGATCAGCAAGGTTTAATTTGTCAACAGAAGGCATCACGTTCTTCTTTGAAATGACCTGGCATTTCTGGGAATCCACGAGGCCAGGTACACGATCGAGATTGCCAATTCCTGCCGCAGAAATACAGCCCCACATCATCCATGACCCACCTCCGTAGGGATGGTATTCTTTTGGTCATAAGCCTGACCTTTTGCATGCCAGATGTACCGCTGGTCCACATGTCCAAAAAGTTCCAGTTTGGTTTCATCAGTCCATAGAACTGTCTCCCGGAACTCTGTAGATTTATCCAAATTCCTCCTGGAATATTCTAGTCGACTCCTGATGTTCCTTGTAGTTAAGAGTGGAGAGCGTCTTGGGGTCCGGCCATGAAGTCCTTGATTATTCAGTGCACATCTTACAGTTGCCACTGAAGCCCTTGTACCAGCTCTCACCAGGTCATCCTGTAGCTTTCTTGGAGTCACACGGGGGTTTTTCTTAGCTGTCCTGACTACTGTAAGTTGCTAAGGGCCCTTCATGAAATTGTGGGCTTTCTTCCACGGCCAGGAAGGTTTGCAGCTGTTCCATAAGTTTTAAACCTCCTTATAATGCTCCCAATGGTGCCTCTTGGAATGTTAAATATTTTGGAAATCTTCTTATACCCAAGGCCCTTCAGATGTGATGAAATAATCTCCTCTCAGCTTTTGTGGAAGTTCCTTTGTCTTTCCCATGATTGCAACTCACCTTGAACACCTTCATGGTCGGGTTTTATACCGTATATGCATCCCAGCTGAAGCAAATGAAGGATCATTATAGAGTTCCCAAAGGCTTAATGATGTTTCAGCTCCACTTCAGGCCATAAAAAACTGTCAGAAAGCTTTAAAAATAACAATATTATACAGGGGTTAAATAATTGTGACATGGCATCTGTGCCAATTGTGACACCTTAAGAAAATATACTGTTACACACAAATACTACATCATGCATTTTCTGTGTTGATTTTATGCATCACTTAACTCATAAAGAAGTCATCCAAAGCAGAATATATATATGAACATAAACTCTCATTTTAATATTATACTGAACAATGTCATGACTCTAAAAAACAATACATTTCTGGTTACTTACAAACATTGCATCTTAATGTCAAAGAATTAAAGATTAGGAAATGATCAGAAATTCTCATCGTCATCTTCATCAGTCTCACCACTTGAGGTAAAAGTGAGTATGCACTTGTTATCGGCTGCCATCATTGTTTCTTCATCTTTGTGCATTATTAATAACAATAATTTATTCTTTTTTTATTTCTTTTTTTAAAAACATTTTGAAAAATTTGTTCAAATTGTGTTCAAATCGGTACCCATCTCTGTTGTGATGATAATGCGATAGCACACGTTTATCATCATTTTAAACTATTTTCCAGAAAGAAAAAAAAAAAGACTTCCGTCCTTGGCCACACATTTACATCACCTAGTGGAGAAGTTGAACATTTTAAACAACTAGAGCAATAAAAGTTCTCTCTTGGGGTGATACAAGTTATAGCTAACAGCTGACATTAGTTTACATGAAAGATCAATTCGAAGATCAGTTCATTTATTTATTTATTTACTTACTTATTTCGATCAGATAATGACAACATTGTCAGATTTCGAGACACATAAAAGCAATATCACTTCTGCAAACCTTCAACTCTTCTCATTCCCAAGCAGGCAAAAAAGAGCCCTGTTTGATAACAGCAATTCTAGAAAGGTCACAGACATCAAGAAAATAGGACGAATGAGCCAGGGGGTTTTAAAGCTGTATTAATGAGAGTCCCTTGCTGGCACATCCTCTCTTAGGTCAGACCATCACCTAAAATGATAAAGATTTATCAGAAGGAGGCGAGCTGGTCAAAGCTTTCTCTTATCTCATGCCACCCTTTTATAAAAGCAACCACTGTCAAGACCCGCAGTGGATGAAAGCTGATGCATCACTGTTATAGACCAGAGGAAGAAGGAAAGCTCCCCGAAGTCTGTAAATATTTTATGCAATATATTTTGTACTCTTTGAGAATTTTTAAGGGGGTAGTACCCACATTATGCTCGGCTTTGAAGATACTCTGAAGAGGTAGCATACATAAAACAGGAAATGACTTCAGATAAGAAATGGCCTTCCTCATGAGACCTGGCATTGCAATTCAGATTTGAGAGGAGCATGTAGAAGTCTTGGTTCGAGACAAAACTCATGTTACTTTGAAAAGGTTGTCCATGTTCATATGATGATTTATTTCTATTTGCTTTTTATTCAAATTTGGATAATCGATGCTTTCTGGGATTTTAGCTTCAAACAAACAACACGCTATAATACTCACGCTATGTTACAAGAGAAATATATTGAGCGTGCTCTATAAATGACATAGCCATTGATAGACTGTATCGCAGAGGATTTATAGCCACATCTGTATTATGAATGGATTTCTCAAGCCTCTTGGGAAGTACAGCACGGCATGAATCGGTGCTGGAAATCTGCTGCGCTGTCATGTAGACGCAGCAGAAATTAGACTCATCGTAAACTCATCATAAAGATGTCGCTAGCAGTTGCAATACCTTTTGTTATGGCACAGGAATTTGACTAGAAAATACACGAATTGTCAAAAAAAAAAAAAAAAAAAAACACGTTACAGTAACAAAAAGCTTTTTTTCTTCATTGATCATCGAAGGCCAGTGATACTCAAGAATGGATCAGGATCAGTGTGAATAAAGACTTTTTAGAGCACAAGAAATTGGGCTTGATTGCTAATTATTATTATTAATTATTAAGGCAACTGCTTCTGCTTTGTTCTGCATTTTACAGACATGTTCAAATGGCAGTTATTTGCCACCAAGATTATGAAGGTAAAATCACAATAGTCTAACTCTGCACCTCTGATTAACATGGCCACTGGCATTCTTCTGCTTTTGGCATATCCGTCATCTTTTGTGCTTAGTTATGTATTCATCCACACTAAGTGATCTTTATTTTGTGTGAGGTACGCACCCTACGGGCCACGGATAAAGCCATAAATCCATTGTTGACATGGCAACCATTAAACCTGAATTGCTGGGTTTTGGAGTGAGGCTGTCGCAGTATGATAAAACGTGTGAACGCAGTTTCACACAGCAATTCAAGCAGCAACTGTTGTGTCTACAAGCTTCAGTCTCTCTGAGGGAAAACAGAAGCTCATGCAGGAAACCCAAAATGAATGAGCCTCTCTGACAAAGAAGAAAGGTTCAACAGCAATTTCTGCCTACAATTCAAAAGCTGAGTGAAAGATTCTGGCTGCGGTGATGTGGGACTGATACGGCTTTCGATTCATAACCAATGTTTTTTTTTATTTTTTTTCCTCTTGTTTTAGAACTGCCTCATTTTATCTGATGCAAAATCAGACTGCTGAATGAATGCACAGGAAAAAAAAAAGCATACAAAATCTAAGATAATAAGTGCACTGTGTTGAGATAATTATAGTATAATGGATAAATTGTGGCTAATGTCCAGCCAGGAGCTTTATAATTCAGACAATATTCAACAATTTGACACACTAGAGACCAAGAGACACCTACAGAATTGCTAATCATGAGAGGGCAGCAGAGCACAAACACAACCTTGCTGGACATTAAGTCAGGAATAAAACATGACAGGGTGTGTTGTTATAGGGAAACAATCCTTGATGGATTGACGTGATGTGGCCTGACACCACAAATACCACATTGATTTGTTATTAAACTTTTTTCACTTATTAACAAATAACACATCAAGCTTTTTAATTGTCTATAGCATTATTTAATATTATGAAATGTCCATAAGACAAGTTAGTTCCTGTTATTACTCACAACAATTTACAAGTAATTCTTTACCAGACTTCTTTTTAATCACATTTTTGATGTACAGAATAAAAAAATATGTCATCAGCATCAAAGAGAAAAACAAACAAATGAACACTTGCTTCATTCAGTAGTAGTAGTTCATTAATCATGGCGCTGATCAGGAACTCGGTCATTTTAATGAACATCTCATTTGCAACAGCCTCTTCCTAAAAAAATCCCACAATGCTCTGCAAATACCAGAAATATTTGCAGAAATACCATATCTGCTAATACCTTACTATGTTCCCTGGGTAGAAATAATGTCATATTTATCTCAAGTCCCTCAACTTGGAAAAAAATGGCAGACACACTATCAGCCAAGTTCATCTACAAATGGAAGTAGCCTGTTATCATTGCTGTAGTTCTCAAATGATTACTCATGGCTTATTTAAGGCTTGAGACTTTTAAGAGTGTAATGATAAAAAATATATATATATAGCTAGTCTTTGATCCTGCTTGAAGTACTGTGACAGGAACCTAATATGTGAGTAACATCACACATTTATGACATCTAAAAATGAAATGTTTCATATGGTTGACTTTATACAGTGACTGATAGAACATCACCAGAAACTGCGTCATCACAATCCCAATGGATCCTGACCCACAGTCCTTACAAGTGCCCCAACTCTTACACAATATACTGATTCATGACCCAGGGAGCTAGGGAGTTAAATGAAATGCACCTTCTATCAATAAATTCACCCTGATACTGGATCACTAACAATACCATCAGTCTAAAAGCGCAAGAGAATCAAGTACACAAAAGTCAGAATCCTATCTTACCAACAGAGAATAAATTCAAGATAGAACAACTTTGAAGCACATCAAACAAAAGCTCATGATGCTTGTCATGTTAACAAGAAACTAAAGTCCTTTGTCCTGACACTAGAGACTCCTCCCATAAATGTTATATAAACTATTCCTTACAGAAAGCTTTACCATATAAACAACTGAAGGAACGAGTTGGAAAAACCTGAACAATAAGGAATTCAAGGTAAAGAAGGCAAGCTTAAAATGAACGAGACAAATACTGTATATACGAGGCTAAAAATAAACAAATTATTTACTAATTACAACTTTAATGAAATAGAAAATTAATTAACACCTTCTGACCAATCAGATTTGTGCTGTGTGCTATGCTATAGCAGATATAAACTACTTTTATGATACTATAATTGCCTAAGGTGGGGATTTTTTAATTGTTTCTTTTTAACTGACCAACCTACATGGTTTTAACCAAACATAAAGATCTTCATCTGCATCTGAATGTACCAGAGCATACCTATACAATAGTAAAAAAAAACAAAACAATTAAAGCCGTCTCATCTAATTGCAGAGTCACACTGCATCATTGAGTAATTAACATTCATCTGAAGCCTTCTTACAAAATAGCAACTCAAACTGAGCTAAGTTTGGAGCTGAACGCAGCTGTTCAAATGTACTGATTAAGCTAGTGGCCCATAATCCACAATGCTTTGCATATTTTTGTGTTTTCGCTGCATATTGAACCTGCCTCATGAAGGACTTGGTAATTAGCAGATGAGTTGAATCAGGTGTGTTAGATTAGGATTGCACAGAAATGAGACTGGCTTGCTGACATCAACACACAGTCAGTACAGACATACATACATACATACATACATACATACATACATACATACATACATACATATAAATATGCATGTATACGTTCTATAACGAATCCTAGACTAAATAAAGATATCCACAAGAGGTCCAAGTTGCCATTCCCAGGTTTTTTTTGTCAGCATGTGCCTTTGTGAAGCACTCCAACACTTCACAGAGATGCAATTAAGTCTTGAAACAGACAGGCTAATCACTGGGTAATGTATGCAGGATCGGCTAGGTTAATCATGAAGCAGACCACGATGGCTTGAGCCCACAGCCTTTGCGAGGTGGGCTTGCAGCTGGATCTCGTAAGATACCTTGAAGACCCTGGAGCGAACGATGAGTCATCTGCACATCACTGGAGCAGATATTTGCACTGTTTTCAGTCAGCATGCAGACTATAAAATCCATGTTTGTCTTAGAAATGGGTTTTTGTCAGAGAACACGCAGCTGGGTTGGTCAATCAGATCTCGAAAACGTTCAGACTTTCCAACAGGAGTCGTTCTAAACACAGACACTGCCTGTTGGGAAATACATCCGGATTAAAGGGCCTGAAAGATTGAAAAAAGTAATTTAAAAAATAATGGGCTTTTTAATGACTAAACCTAAGGGACACACAGATGTGCTCTTTGTTAATTTTCACTTGTATAATGTAAAATTCCAACTGCTTAATTACTCAAGTATACACAACCAAGTGCTTTTAACAAAGTAATTATAGGAGACAATCTATGCATTTTGTTACAGCGATTCACAAACAGCCTCTACGTCTTGGACAAACTGTTCATTTTACAGGCTCAATATGGCACTTCTGTGCTTTCAGTAACACACGGATGCACAATATTTTAACGATTAGAATAATATAAAACAATATATTTTTAATTAATTTATACTTTTAGCAAACAAATTGCTGAGTCATTACTTCATGTGGTATTAGTGAGTGCTACTTGATTTCAAAAATCGTTTAACTTTTATTTATTGGATCTTTCAGCCTTGCACTACAGAAAGACTGTGTTTCTTGGTGGAGTATTTTAGTATAATTTACCAACAATCTTCTCAGCATTATTTGTAATTCAGCTTCATGATGGAGCCGGAGACTATCCCAGGAACAATGTGTGTGAGGTGGGAATATACCTTGAATGGTACACTTTCCACCTCCAGGGATGTTTTTAGGAGCAAAGTAGAAACCATTGTGCCTACAGGAAACCCACATTGTATTGGGATACCATAGATACAGACACGAACACAATGTCACGATTGAACTGGCAACGCTGGAGCTATGAAACATCTACATTATTATGTAGCTGTGTGTGTTTTTTTCCCCCTTGAGTTTCTTACTACGTTTGAGTCATTTTCTGATAAAATCTTACAGTTTTCATCTTAAAATTATTATTTTAAGTAATACATTATTCTTAACATTACTATTTAGCACATTACTAGTAATACATAGTAATAATATAATATTATATTAACATGGATCCATAGTAATATTTTGACATTATTATTACACAGTAATACATTATAACTGGATCATTTTTTTTAGTTATTTTTTTTATTTTATTTTGCAAAACACAACATTGTCATGTTTTAAATGTGAAATATTATGAACCTACACGACAGTACTCATCAAAGGAAAAGTGTGCAGCTTCCTTGGACCAGCCAAAAGAGGGCTCACTTCTGTTTGCATCAAAATATAATGTTTGGGAGTTGTTTTTTTTTCTTTTTTTCAGTAGTGCTCTTTTTCCTTTGGTGGACAACCTTGAAGCCGTCCTTTGATGGAACAAAATGTGGAGTCTGAAAGGAAAGGAGGAGCTGTGTTGTGAGCTATTTTTCATGTCAGTTTGTTCACAACATTGGTGGACACTTTGGGGGCTCTAAGCCACAACCTCCTCTGGCCCAACACTTATACTGTATGCTTACTGTTGCACTAAAACACTTGCAAGCATCTAGTCAAAGTATCTGGTATCCATTCAAAATGAATTTCATTAACACCCCAAAATATTTTCTTGATTAAATGATCATTAGACCTTTAGACCATTAAGGTACTTAGCATTATGAAAGCTTTAAAGGTTTTGTGTTCATCTGATTTGCTGAATTTGAAAAGAACTGTAGGCTTATTGGCTGTTCGACCAGCTGAGCAGCAATATCGACTCTTGCTAGTAGTAATAAGCCAGGACCTTACTTAGCATAACAAATTAAAGTGTGTTAACACTTCTTACTACACATACTAGCTAGCCAGACACTTTTTCCATTTCGATTACATAAATAATCAGAGGAAGAACACAGACAAATTGGCTTAATGCAATCAATTAGCATTCATTTCTTACCAGTGTTTTGTGTTTCACATCCTCTTTCTTTTTGTATTTTGTCTGCCCCAAATAGATATGAAATCTTCTTAAATGTGGCTCTTTCATGATCTTCTGACATTACTTACCTAGTTTATTTTCATAAATTGCATATTCATATTCGTTTTAAAAACACTGTGAGGAGCCCCCCCTGTGATTGCCTTTTTGCCAAATGATAATAAATTGTGCTTTGTATAATCTATTTAAAAAACCACAGGGCCCACTGTTGGGCAGGGGTCCCTAAGCGAGCGCTTATACCGCTGATAACAAGACACGTCCCTGGATGGAACATCTGATTGAACTGAAACACCAAGCTAGACAGAGAAATTAAAGAAAAGCATCTTTTTCACAAAGGGATTTTGGCTTTCCTGTGATTTCAGACTGTGCAGATACATACAAAATAGCACACATGCACTGAAGGGGGCAATGTTGGCATTGTTATTGCCCTTTAAGATCAAAAAATATCATTAGGGAACATCTCTCCTGACATTCTTTGTTGATTCTTCTCCACCCCCCTACTCTGAAGAATCAATAGAAACCCAAGGCCAGACAGCATAAAGTGTGCTGCTTTGAGCCCACAGGAAAAGCAGCAGAACAGCTGTTGGTAAATATCATTACAATATTGCATGCTTTATTGCTGGTTTAATGGTGACACATTTGATGTCTGTGCTCAGAGGACATTAACATTTAGAACAATCAATATAACTTCTGGTTGCAGATTTCACGAGCCGTATTTCCGTGTACGAGTGGGGTGTGTGAAAGGCCGGAGGAAAAATGAAACGACTGTAATGGATACTGCATGGCTGAACATTTGGCAAGCTTGAGTGAAATCCACAGTGAGTGCACTGGTCATATTTTTGAGCTCAGCATGGTCAGTAGATCTTGGATTGAGGGGGATTTAGTACTTCATGCTCATGTGGTAGATCCCATCAGTTTAAAGCCTTGAGATATATACTGTATGGAGTCGGATAGGATTAAAATCTATAATTATCTATAATGCGTCACTGGTAGCTAAATGACTTTATTATCTAGCAGTTTATACAATGACTGATGTGACCATTGCTTACTCGTGGTTTACTGCTGATATTAACACTATAAATGGAAACAAATAAATAAACAAATCAATCAATCCATCCATCAATCAATCCTGAAGTTTTAATTCTGCTAAGTCTCTTTATCTTTTTCATCATAAAAATCCATTTTTTTTCTGAACCATTTTATACAGCTAATTTAGTCTATTAAAATCTTTGCAATTCAATTACTGTAATTTTCAAGGCATAATAATATGCATTTGGTAATGTAAAATAAATAGCTAAATACAAATAGACAAATACATAAATAAATAAATATTAAAGGTGTGCCTTTGAGATGCAAAACGCCAAACAATATCCTCTTTTTTTTTTGGATCTACATTGCTAATTCAAACCTCGTGCTTTGCTGGCTGAGTGTCCCTTTCAAGGATAGAAGTCTTCGAGACACAAAACTGATGGCTGAGCCCCTGATCAAAGCGTGGCCATGTCAAGCTTCCTCTTGCAGATCCACAAAGAGGACAGATGCATGGGAGCATGCATATTCTGGGACACATTTTCAGGTGGAAAGAGGCTTACAGTACAATCAGCTAATTTGCTTACCGCCCAACAATTGAGGAGAACTGCAATTAATTGCAGCTAATTGGACTTTCAATGATGAGCAATGCTTTGAAAGTAAAATAGGTAACGCTTTTGGGCCTCAAAGACTAAGACCCAGGCAACAAATTGCTAGAAAAAATTATATAAAAAAAAAGTAGCACATAGCATGATGTCACATTTTGTACAAGATCTGGCCAGTTTACCTCAATTGTTTAAATAAAATGGACTTTATAAAGTTTGGAAAATGAGGTGAAACGTTGAAAATAATGAATTAATCTCTCTGCTCTGCCAAAACACTTTGATAGAGGAACTATATGGATTAATGGCACTAGTTACACTAAGACCGAGGGCCTTTCCATCTCTTTTAATAGAGTCTATCAATTCATGTGTCAGCAATTGTGGGCGGTGAAATTGCTTTGAGTAAGTGTTGTGTATCTATACCTCATGACGCTGTACTATAGATATCATTTATAGTGACTGACTGCAGTTATTAGCTGCACGTTTGTTTTTTTTTTTTGGTTATTCTAATGGGAACATTTCTGTTAATAGATACACGTGTAGCCTGCTTAAAAACAGCAACATTTGGTGTTGATTTTGAACTGGCCAGAATAAAGAGAATCAGCTGGACAACTCTGTCTGGACAACTCTGAGATCCTGTAATTTACAACCAAAGCAGGACAACATCTAAAGAGTCTCCCTACAGAGGCTTGTTCTCAGATCCCCCATCTGCCAAAAGCAATCCACAACAAGATCATTGGGAGAAAAAAAAAGATCACACTTTTTATTCAAAGTCTAAGATTCTTCCTAGGCTTTCCTCCCATGAGTTTCAGCATGAATCACCACTCATCAACAGTCGTCCAGTGGAAAGAACAAATGTGCACCTTCCAAACCCATACTGTGTTAAATAAACCATCTTTCCTAACATTTCACTGAATAGAGTCTGTCACAGGGGATGGAGTGAACAGGTGTGCTGTTGTCACTGAATTAATGACTAAAAGGTGCCATCAACTCACTTCCAACAGTCCCTTATGCACGCTGTCATGAACCCTGAGGAAGTCAGCATGAGGTAATTTACAAAAGCAGCTCAGCCATGTTCTTCCTGTACCAACAGTAACTCATTTAATACAAGATTTTAACAAAGTTAAAGTAGGAGCAAAATAGCAGCTTAGCTTCACTTGTAACCAGTGCAAATAATAATAATAATATAATAACGCTGCTATTAGCCGAAACAGTGCAACCGTAGATTCCTGTTTTTGGCTGAAAGGAGAAGAAGAGGAGGAGGAAATGTGGTCCTCTGCTTTAGTAATCCATCTGCCTCAAAGTCTGATGTGTTGTGCATTCTGATGTGCTTTTCTTCTCATCAGTGATTTGATTTACTGTAGAAATTCTCTCTGCTTGAACCAGTCTGACCATTCCGCTTTGATCTTTATCACCACCAAGGCATTTAGAGTTGCAAACCTGTCGCTCAGTAGATATTTATTTATTTATTTATTTATTTATTTATTTATTTATTTATTTATTTATTTATTTATTTTCCACTATTCTGTTTAAATGCATGAGAAGCATGACCATTCCAGGAGATCAAATGTTTTTGAAATACCTAGGCTGTCTTGCACCAACAAGCTTTCCACATTTAAAATCGCTGAGATTAGCTTTTTTCCTTCTTCTGATGTTTGAAGTGAACATTAACTGGGCTTGATCTGTATTTGCATGATTTTACACATTACACATTTGCCAAATGATTGGCTCATTAGATAATTGCTTGAATGAGCAGGTGTACAGGTGTTCCTAATAAATTGATCGGTATGAACCCCTTACTTCTGTGTACTGTATATGGAATGTTTCTATGGAAATGTATGCATCAGATATACGGTTCATGAGCACTTAATTATAAAATGTAGCATAACAGCAGTAAGTAGTACCAAGCTGCTTTATTATGAATATGTGAAAAGGGCAAGTAAATTACAGCTAACAAGTGTAACAAGTGTATAATACAGTGGATATAAAATGTCTACACACTTGTTAAAGACTGCAGATTTTCAGAAAGTTAAAAACAAACTCATATGAATCATGTCAGACCACCTTTAAAATCATATATTAAACAACAAAGGACAATAAAAAAGGACTGACAAATGAACTACAGCAACATTTTAGCTGTAGGAATTTCTTACATGTACTGTTCACTCTCTGCCTCGATGCAACAACAATCTCACAATCCTGGGAAATGGGGTAGGGTGCCTACACAGAAGTCCTTTCAATCACTAGTCAATCAACTAGTCAATCAATCAATCAATCAATCAATCAATCAATAATAAAAATCCAGGCACATCTAAATTTTGGCAAATCATTATTATTTTTGGTTATAATTCTAAAAGTTTAATGTGGTAACATGTCAGCTTATCACCTAAGACCATAATACAATAGCATGGTGATGGTGGCATCATGCTATACTGTATACTGTACTATATTCCAGCATGGTAATGACCCAAAGCACAAATCCAAGCAAACAAAGTTGCGGCTTCTGAAAAACAAGTTTTGGAATGGCCCAATCAAAGTTCAGGTCTAAATAGGTCAACATTATTCAGTGGCATTATTAGTTCTTATATGGAAACTGAAAGCGTTGAAGAAGAAAATAATTTTGATAAATTCTTTTTTTGATGCATTTTTAGGGAATGGTAAATCAACTCATTAATAGATTAACAGAGACTTCAGTTGGTTACCTGATAAAATTTATTTTTCTTCGAATTATAGGTGACATACTTACTTTTTCTTTAATGTATCATAAACAGATGGTATCTGAAAGTTGAGTCATATCAACTGGACTTCTTTCTTGTTAGGTCAAAGAAGCTGCTCGGATGAGTAGTGAAACGTTCCAAGTTAATAAGAAAGAAGTCCAGCAGCTCATCTTTCAGATATCCTCACCTGGATGACTGAGAATCTTCACAGATAAACAGATGGTTGTAAATTCTAAAACCTACACTACAGGAAAGCCTCAGAAGGAAATCTCCACTTAAATATATTTATTTCAAGAGATACCAAGTACCGTTTTATTGATTGAAATGGTAAATATATAAAATACCCGCTATTGTTTTCATGGTGTTTGGAAAATGGGGTAGAGCTCTTAGGGTTAAGCGCACAGTGCCAATGCTACTTGATAAAATGGCATGCATACTGCTACAGTAACAGATGCAGAAAGCTTTGGATTCTGATCAATGCTGCCTGTAGTGAAACGGTCACCTCATTAGTAGTACAGCTGAAGCCTTGCGCATAAAAACAAGCAGTGTACAACCCAAATATAAAAGAGCTGACAAGCTGGTTTGTAAAGCATATGATACACTGGTGAGTGTAAGTTTTATGTCTAATGCTGTGGTACATTTGCTCCTGACCCTTAAGGAAATGCCCACAGCAAGAGATGCAGTAAGCACAGAGATACTGCGGACAGCACTTCAAGCTTAGCAACAGTTTGGGGCAAATCACTAGGACTGTTAACACAGATGAGGTGTCAAGTTTGCTTGGCTCAAATGCCATTGACAGCGTCTGGTAAAAAAAAAAAAAAAAAAAAAAAACACACTTTGCGAACTTCCAGTGGTACCTGGACAAGTCTTTGGCTCTTAGGCCAAGGATACAAACAAAACACATGATTTCTTTTAGGCACTTGTCTGTGTTGGCACATTATTCCCGCAGAGTTGGGTGTCAAAAACTGCAGCAGTGGATAGATTGAGCTCCTCTTTACAACTAGAGCATTGGGGCTTGATAACAACAGATTAGTGTCTAGTATTGTCCACAGGGTATCATTTACTGTTTCAGCATCAGCCACCACTAGGCCTGCACCACAGAGGTATGAGACCTAAGCCAATTAATTATACTGGTGGAAGTGCAGTCACTAATGCAAATCAGACAATAAAAATAATAAACAGACCATAGAGGATTCTGGTCTGTATTCTTAACATAGCAAAGGAGCAATACCATAGATCTGAACATATGACATGTGATCATTAAAAGAATTAATGTCACTCACACTGTTAAGGAAGCAGGCAAGGTGGTACATGTGCACACCTGATACAGATACTCCTGAGGGTATACTGGTTCACTGGACAATGAATTATTTTTGGCAATTAACCATGCAAACATTGCATCTGCACCATATTCTCCTCTGATTGTGCTTTAAGCACAAGCAAGTTTATGCAGCTTGCCATATTAACCAAAGGAAATGCAGATAATATGGCTTTTGAGTAAGACCATTTTCCTGGCCTTCACTGTGTGGTGACATTGATTTCACTATATTTCACTAGATTTTCGACAGAAAGACTGAATCTTACTTTATTAACTCATGTATTCTGTTGTGTGTTTGGGTGAAAGTCAATAGAATACTGTATTACTCTTGGTGCTTGCATTGGACTCTATTGAGAACAAGATTTGTTTGCAGTTACCAATAGTAATTCTTATCCTCAGTAGAGAGCAGTATCAAAATGTTGAGTGATTCTTATTTTCAATAGATTACAGTTTAAGCACTTAAGTGCATTTCATCTGGTGACTAAGGAATAGCTTTACCCCATGGCTGTTTCCACTCTGAACAGCTGATCACACCGAACTATATGTTTACAATTAGGCCATCCTTAAAAATATTCTTGTTTGCCATAACCCGACTGACCCTGTCAATTTAGGATCGACTTAAATTATTATTATTTTTTTGCTTTAAGTCTGACCAATTTTTTTTTTTTACTCTTCAGTAAACAAAATGTTCGCGGTCACCGTTCAAAGTCATACGGGTTTGGGCACCATAATACATCTAAAAAATTAATTAAAACAGCTCGACACCACATTAGCTTGGCACAAAGTTCTGGAAAAACTGTGCCGAGCATCAAAATAAGTTTTTCAATGATGCACCCGAAGGCATGGGTTGAAGACCCAGTCAGTGACGTCACGAAATGCTAATTTGTGTAAAGTCATACATATGTAATCACCATCACCAAAATTGTACTTTTTTTTTTACATTGAAACTTGAAAAAAAAATATAGACCTACCTACCGACCCTTTTTCTTTTTCTTTTTTTTTTTTTTTACTGTTACTGCAAACCAAATTATTTTTAAGGATGGCCTTACTTAAATTTTTTCTAGATATACGAACTATGCATCTTTGCACAACACACTTCTAAATTATTTTATACTTCATCTCCACTATATATATAGACATAGGCTATACATATCAAAAAATACATTGTGTGTGCATATACAGTGTGTGTGTGTGTGTATATATATATATATATATATATATATATATATATATATATATATATATATATATATATATATAGTGTATATTACCTACATAGCTGTAAAACTATTCATAACTTATTGTAAATACACCACTTTGCATGAAGACAATAAAATAAAAATAGTATCAATTGATTGGTTGGCTCCATCTCGACTGGTACCACAATCTCTCAGATCTCTTACAAACAGGATGTGCATTTTAGACTCTTCTTTGTTCTAGAATGAACTTCCCCTAGATATCTGAAGTCATGTAAAGCCCTATGTCTTCCTGAAATACTAGTATCTGTTAAAAAAAAAAAAAAGACTGTGTGCTTTTCATGGTGTATTACATCCAAACAGAGTTTTTATACTTTGTACTTAGTCTGTAACCTAGTGAACCAGCATCGGTGTATTCCTTGCCAGAGGCATCAAAATCACATCTGTACTGTAAGTCGCTGGATAAGGGCATCCGCCAAATTCCATAAATGTGAACGAGTCATTTATATCCTTAAAAGAAAGCAATATTTACACTTTGAGTGTGTATAGTTCACCACCAGTTTGATACATGGACTTCACTGAGTAGTTCTGAACGAAAGTACCTGGCTACCTAAAAAAAGACAAATCAGAATGGATGTTTATGCATGTAATATTAACCATATGGTTCATCTGAGCTGATCAGAATGGATAGAGGAGGAGTGTTATGTAGAGATCACGGTCATGAGGTAATGACTTTTTGCTGGTGGTGTTTGACAAGGAAATAACAAACAGTAAAATTATTAGTTCTTAAGGAAACCACCCTGCTACTTCAGTTGCAGATCTCTGGTTGGCTATGTAACCTGTATTAATTGCATTCACCATGTTTGCAAATGTCAGTAAAGCAATTAATATGGTTTTGATTTTCCTTTACAAGCATCCCTATACTAGTTAATCTATTAATAAAACAACAAACAAACAACATTCTTAGGGAAAAAAAAGTCTTGAAGGGATTTCTGGATCATTAAAAGTCCCTTTCTTCCTAAAAGACTTCTTCATGTAAACATTACTGATAGATGAACATTTTATTCTAGGGTTTAATATAGGAAATTAAAATACCCCAGAGGGAGAAACTAAAGAACACTTTGTTGTAGATGTATTTTTATGTAGGTACAAAATGCATTGAAATCACAGAAAGGTTTTAACCAATCTTATATAAACTTGTCTTTATTGCCAAAAGAGAAATGCTTACCCAGAGTGAGAAAATATCCCCCGGGGCCAGAACATCAGCAAAAAGTTGTCACAAAAACAAAGGTTCCTCAAATGCCATTTTCCTTTTAGATTATTTTCTGTCACTTCAATAAGAATTCATGTCTATTTCCTCCAAGGTTTTGAGAACCATTGCTGTACTTTTCCCTGCATAATGAAAGATATTGCCTTTAAATATAGCGATCAAGATATATGTGGTAATTATTACAAGACCCCCATTATTGAAAGCAAATGTTGTTATAAGAATGTATCAGACATTTGGAAAGTTTTAAAGCTTTTATGGACTGAAAGAAGAATTGCTGCATGAGAAAGATCCTATAGATGATCTTTATATAAATAGGCTATGCATAATTTTTGTTCTCCTGCAAGATTAAACTTAACAGTTGCGAACACTCCTCTTTTCTTCCAAAATGGATAATAAAAGTGTTACTTTTCCAGCATAAGTACAGAATAATACACAGCTGTGACTTGATGTTAGAATAACTCAATCAAACACACTGTTTCAGGGATATTCTTTAAAAAAATAATAATAAAAAATCTGAGGAAATATTTTCTTGAAGTTGTTGCCTCTCATTTTTTTGTGCAGGAAGGAGAGAGGTTTCTCATTGAATTCCATTTACCTTATAGCACATACAGTAGTTTCTTTTTCCACAGATCTTCTCCCCCTGGGACTCAGTCAAGCAGAAATAATGTAATCACAGTTTCTAGCAAGAATTTCTTTCACATCTTTCTGTATTCACAAGAAACCTTGGGCACTGTCAGCATCAAATGATCAAACTTGTGCCATCTTTGGTGTCACAATAACAGTCTTTTCAATTCTATGTGATGTAACTCCCTCTTTCGTCAGAATTCTTATCCATCATTTTTAAAATTTGTGTGTCAATAAACTATTACTACTGTGAAAGCTTGGTCGGATCGTAACGAGAATTTAGCTTTGGTGTCATTCAGTTATACCCTTTGAACTAATGTTAGCATTAAGTACTGGTAGACAAAGAAACATTTCTTAGTAGGAGTTAAAAGTGGAAAAAAGGTAGAATAGAGGAAGGATCATTGGTTCTTTTTTAAATTTTAAGTGTAAGAGACTGCAAACATCATCCAATTGTTGTAAATGCAATTCATAAATGAAACCTTTCTCGGATAAAAAAAAAATAAAAGTGAGGGGTAAGGTCATATATATTTATCACAGGAAATAATTCCTTATCTAAGTGTGTCCATCCACCACAACACTCCAACAATAAGACGTTTTCCAAAACATTGTAATATAATTTTTAATGCATAGAGGCATGAAGATGATGCTTTCAAGGTGGATTTTTCACTTAAATCCTTAAATCCCTTTAAAACTGAATGTTAAACAGTGGTGATGCAAGTTGCTGCAAGTAAAGGTTTTATTGCTTAAAAGAAAGAAAGAAAAAAAAAACCAGATAAAAACAGGCAAACAAACAGAAGGTTAGGTGATCAGCAGAGTTAACATGGCAAAACCAGAATTGAGGAATCTGGGATCGAGAAACCAGGATGTGTGTGTGTGTGTGTGTGTGTGTGTGTGTGTGTGTGTGTGTGTGTGTGTGTGTGTGTGTGTGTGTGTGTGTGTGTGTGTGAACAAGTGTTCCAGATGCAAGTACATCTGAAGTAAGATGCATAGTCATCCATGTTGGAAGACCGTGGTGCATTCTGGGAGATGGAGTTCGTGACTGATTCTGGTGACTGATTCTTAACTGTTGCACACAGTTCTGCAATAACGGCAGCATGATGTGTGTAATGAGTTTTAATAGAGGAACACTTCACCAGAATTTTTGTTATATACTGCATTCATAGTGTACAGGTGTTTAATACAAAGACAGTGATTTTCATATGTTTCTATTCACTGAGAAAAGAATGCACTGACTTGAAATTCACTTATAAAGTCCAATTATTACTATATTGTCTACAGAGATGATTAAGCTTTATGAGCTGCAACACAGACATATCTTTTGCAGTGTCCATGTTAAATCACAGGTTTTTTATTATAATGACCTCAAATAAACACTTATACTGTGTGAATAAAAATACATAAACCTAAGTGTGCAAACAAAAAGAAAAACACCCCCCCCACACACACACACACCCACACACCCACACACACACCTGCATGACATGGCTGATGTCTACACAGTTTTAATGAGATATCTTTAAGTCTCTGTGAAATACTGTTCTGAAGCACACTGAGAACTGAGGTGTTAAAAAAAACATTCATTTCTCAATTTCACATCTGCCTTGGCTTTCATATATTTAGAAATGCCAGCGTGCACCGAAAGCTGTCCTGAGATAGTTCACCGTGACTGTTAGGAAATATGTGGAAATATTTGGATTTTTTATTTATTTTCTTAAGAAATTCAATCTTCTAATTTCTAATTTTACTGTAGCATGTTCAACACATACTTATTAAATTCTTAATAAAATAAAAAAATACCTCATACCTTGAATTGAAAAATTTGAGTCTATTAAAGTGGCTTCTGCAGACTGACAATCTCCACATGTTTCTCTGCTACAAAACTCATTAGTATACTAATCGGGGGGTTTTAAAAACTCACTTGTGATCTGACTTGAGATAAAGAAGGTCAGATTTGTTTGTGTCTAAAGCACAGCAGCAGAAACCATGTAAAAAAAGAACAGTTATAATGCAGCAAGAGTGCACATGGCATGAAGGATAAATTTCTTCAAAGAGAATAAGAAGCTTATGCACAGAGACGGATAAATGATTCAACAGCTATTAAAATTCACTAACCATGTTATAGACTGATACTCCAAAACAATAAATTTTGAATTAGCATTTTTTTTTAAAAACCTGGATGTAATATGGAAGGAATAACGCATGATAAGACATGCTGTTATAGTTGAATAATCCCTGCCAGGGTGATGCAAAGAACAAATTTTCACAAGAAGTGGATGATTTTCCTCTAACAGCATGGCCCATCATGTGTTATTCATCCGTACACCCCAGCGATTTCCCAACGATTATAATTTTTAATTTATTAATGAATGGCATGTCGTGCTTATAGTTAATGTTATGGAACCTCTGCAAAACAAGTTAGTTCATTTAACATTATGATATAGCAGCTATAAACATAAATAAAGTTAAATTAAATGCAGGAAAAAAAAGCTATCATGAAGTCAGAAAACACAAAGTACTCAGCGTGAAGACTTTCCTGTGGTGGAAAACAGTGGGAAAGTGCTGACGCTGAAAAATTCCTTCCATTAAATTTAGAACTTTTAAGGATTAGTAAAATCGCAGTCCCTTCAAAGGTGATTTTCGTGCAAAGTTGAGTTTGCAGTGTCAGCTGATCATTTTCATGACAGTAATTTATTAGATGTTTTGAACTTGGAAGTGGAATTCTATGTGGAATACGCATAATCCTATAAAAAAAGCTTATTTTATACATGCATTGGGCAATGTTAGCTCAATGGTTATTGATCAGATGGTCAGGGTTCAAGCCTCATCAACCCTTAACCCTCCACAGATGCTGTATCACTGACCCTGTGCTCTGACCCCAACTTCTTAACAAGCTGAGACATCTGAAGAAAAGTATTTCATTCTGCTTAAATGTATATGTGACAAATAAAGGCTACTTGTTTAAAAGAAAATCTTGATTTTCCAAGGCCTAGAGGAAATAAATGCATAGCCTCAAGTTTTGAACATAAAGTTTGTTAACTGAGCTTTTTTTCATAAGGCCATTTATGAAATACCAACATCACCTATGTTGAAACAGCAATTTAATTTCTGTTCAAGTCATTTGAAGTTACTGAAGTAGAACCAAATACTCTCTTCATAAACTGACTTACATATTTCAGATTCTGATTCTGACTGAAAATTGTCTTTAGTGTAGGTGGTGTTGAGGTGCAGTGGGTGGCGTTGAGCATCATAGCTCCAGGGACTTGCTTCAATTCTTAGACTGGGTCTGTGTGGAGTTCTTCATGTTCTCCATGTGTATATTTGGTTCTCCTCTGTGATATCAGGCTTCAATCCACCTGAGACAAAAAAATCAGAAAACCAAAAACAGTTTTTAGACACATCTTCTATTCTAAAAGGGTTCTTCATCATTGAATGCCACGCTCTTACAGGGAAAGATTTAAAAAGAACCTTTGAAGACTCTAGTTAGAGTTCTCAATTTGTTTTAATTATATCACTACTTACATAATTAGATACTATTTAATGTTTCCATTATATTTTTATTTGCAGTGTGTGATGACTCAGGGCAAATATATTAGTGCTATACTTTATATATGTATGTAATGGCACACCTGTAATACTATGATAACAAGTTTGTTATACAAGCTTTACTTTATCTTTTTCTGAGTTGCTACCAAATAACTAAAGTAATTTGATGTTTTTTGCATAAATATAATGTTTCCTAAGAGTTATTACCATTCAAAAAATCAACAATACCAACAACAGCAACAAAACAACAATGATAAAATACTTTGAGTAAAATTATGTTGTTATAAAGCTTGTACAAATTTCTAATGAAATGGAATTGCTTTTAAAAGCTTATGTGAAGCATTATGTCCAAAAGATGTACTCTAATTACAGAAGCTATTAGAAATAACATATTTGAAAACTAAAATAAAATATTCAAACTCAGATTAATAAAATAACCATATAAATGGCAAATATATTTCCATATTCTGTTTTTGACATAATAAAGTAATATCTATAAAAATAAAGAACAATGTATAAAATTAATAACAATTTTACTAATATTTACACACACTGATATTTTCAGGCTTATATTTCCTTACAATTGTCTTATACTCTCTGTAGATGTTATATATTAACAAAGATTATACTCCAGTGCTGGTTAATTCACTAATCTGATTGGCCAGTACAATAGTTCTAGCTAATTTCTGCTGACTCATTATACCCTTCCTACCTTGACACACCTGTCCCTTATGTTTCTCTAATTACCTCCCCTATTTATACTAGTTGCCTTGCATGTATTGTTTGCCGAGTTTTTGTGACTCTTTTGTTCCCAGTATTCTGCTATTGTATTGGTGTTGCTTAGTTTTTCCCCTAGTGTATTTATTTGTTTGTTTGTCTATCTATCTATCTATCTATCTATCTATCTATCTATCTATCTATCTATCTATCTATCTATCTATCTATCTATTTATCTATTTATTTATTTATTTATTTATTTATTTATTTATTTATTTATTTATTTAAATAAAACCCCAGTCTGTCTGCTATCCCCACATTTGGGTCTGAATTTTTATTCCCAGGGATTCACCCATTTCCTGAGTTGCAGACTTTCTGTTTTTCCATTATCGTTCACAAAATGTAATGTAATAATAAACAGGCAAAAGTACTATACTTTATGTATATACCAATTATTAGATTCAATAGATAAATAATCATGATCATACTTTCAAACATATCAAGTACATTCAAAGAAAGTCTTTAAAGCATGAGTAAGCTGAACTTGGAGAATGCTTTATTTTAACTCAGAAGTAGTCAAAACACTGGATTACTATAAGAATGGGTTTACATAACTTAATGGACTATCATGTTTTATAGGTCATTGACAAGTGAAAATTCCAACTCAACAGAATGTGCTATTATGAAAAAAAAGGTAACTGGACTTTACCCTTTTGAGTAATTTCTTATAACAGAAAGCATAATTCATGTTGTATTTTTTTTATACCACAGCAATATTTAAGCAGTTGTAGTCATTCCTTGCCTTACATTCCTTTTTCCTAGACATAAGCAACTTGTTACTATTGTTCTAGTGCTAGTGTACAGTTACATACTAATCATTTCCAACTAAACATAATAGTAATTAATACTAGTTAAATAGTGAAATAATGATTTGAAATTCATTCTAATGTGCTGAAATTATTTTACAGAGGCACAATTTATATCTTATGTTAAGATTCCTAATTTAATATCTGTAAAAGAAGCAGATCTTCTTGATAAGCAGATCTTAAATAACATGTTCAATACTTCTACAATGCGATAGTGACAGCAACACATTGTTTGTGGGTGCCATGATATTACTGGTGCCATAACATTGCTATGTAATTACACATCATCAGTTAACGGCCATCAAGACAATAGTTAACAAGAAAAAAAGCTGTTTTAATTATATTATATTATATAGCAATTGAAGTTATATATCATCTTTTAGAGCATGTTTTCTATGAAAAAAAAATCAATTTATAGAAAACACTTTTTTATATTTACACACGTTTGTTGCTGTATTATTTGCTGTATTTGTAATTGTACGGTGTGAGACTGTTCTGCTCATGTCAAACACAGAGCAGTTAGTGAGAGAGTTAAACCTGCACTCCGTCTGCACTCCAGCGTTCACATTTCTGTGGCTTGAGCGGCTCTGCTGTCAAGGGGACCATGGTTATTAAAAGATATTACTCTCCTTCCCATTTCCTAGCAAATCAAAGGATTATGAATCTTATTTCCTTCCCATAAAGATTAAATGAAAAATCAGTGGTCTAATGGATAGGCCTATTTTAATCTAACACATTAATACTTTAGTATGCAGGATATTATTGTTCTATTACAATGACTATAATTACTTTTATTTCATAATCTCTGTCAGTCCTGGAATTGCTCACTTGTTAAATACTGGATCTTGCCAGGAAGACCATTAATTACTGATTTCACTGTTCCTATTTATGCCATAATGTTCCAGATAATAAGAAAACATCATTGATTATAATGTACTCTCTCTATATATATATGTGATATAAAGCAAATACTTGCTATGGCATGGGATGTGTTTTTCATCATTTTACCAAATTCTTGCTGTCAATTTATGTCTATTTGTTTGATGTCTGATGACATGGATAATCATTTCACAGCTTTCCCTCATGCTGTAATACAGCTTTTCATCTCACAAATGCTGTCATATGCCTTTAGTTAGTACAGGCAAAGAGCTGGGTACAATTATAAAAGCTCTGAAGCTTTGATCTCTAGCATTTGCAATAGTTACTAGTTTTTTATTTATTTTATTTATATAAATAGCGTATAGCTAGATTGGATGATATTATCAATTGTAGACAAAAAAAATGCTTTAACTTTTTAGGCAAAAAATGTATTTGTCATGGCCATAGTGGTGGTCAATAAATTGGAGATTCTGTTTTTACCTAGTCTACTAGGGACAATATATACATTTATTATTATTTAGTTAAGCATAAATAATGTAACCAGTAAAATTCTGCGTAAGGTTAACCTCTTCACCTCTTACCTTCGGCTTTTCCCGTTACGGGTTGCCACAGCAAATAATCTGTTTCCAACTAACTCTATCCCCGGCATCCTCTACTCTCGCACCAATTAACTTTATATCCTCTTTTAAAACATCCATATATCTCCTCTTTGACCTTCCTCTTGACCTCTTACCTGGCAGCTCCATCTCCAACATCCTTCTTCCAATATAATTACTCTCCCAACAGAAGTAAAAACATCTCACACTGAAAGCCATAGTGTCTTGACTATGTTTATATCAGATTAAATAATTCATTTGTTTATACTGATTGAAAATGTCGAATAAGTTGATTTCCATACCAGATTCAGATAATTAACTAGAGATTTATTTTTTTAATAATAAGGCTTTTAATAATGAAATACATTATTAATACTTTATAACAATATTTGAAGAGTCACTAAATACTAACTTTATAACTCATTAATAAAAATTGCATTCATATATTTTATAAAGAAATGGTGTTGAATTTATAAAAGGCTTATGTCAGTATATGCAAAATGAGTTGATACAAATGGAATGAGCATTCAATTCTATCCTCCTATAAGTAAATTCTACTAGTACACCTCGCAATCAACAAGACTGCAAGTAAATACACTTATGCCAATTCTTATTCATCTACAATAGTCCTATAGCTGCATGGAATTGAATGCCTGTTTGTGTTCAAAATGATTAGGAAGAATCATTCCAAAACTTTAGATTAATTAAAAAGCTTACATGCCATCTGAATAAATAACTACAAACCCAGAACATATTCAAGTTGTGCCATCGACAACTTTGGTCCATGTTTCGCTGTCAGAATAAGCTCCACTCTTCTCTGGAGGTTTTTCACTAGATTTGGGAACATGGCTGTAGGGATTTGGCTCATTCAGCCACAAGAGCATTAGTGAAGTCGGTCCCTAATGTCGGTTGAGTAGTTCTGGTGCTCATACAGCATTGAGTGCAGTCGCCATTTCAATTCATTCCAAAGGTGTTACTGGTGTTAAGGTCAGGGCTGTGCAGGTCCACTCGAGTTCTTCCACATCAATCTTGGCAAAAACTACTCATTTCTGTTCAGGCACCTAGGTGGTGAAATGAACTTCCCTTAGATGTCTGCTGCAACTGAGTCACTCTCTGTCATCAAATGACATCTAAAGTCCTTCTTCTTCTCAAAGTACTATATTACTGTATATCTTCACCACAGTGTGATAGTATTCTTAGTTCATGACCTACTGAACCAGTAACAGGATGTACTTATGGATAACGACTTCAAAACACTCCTGTAAACCGCTCTGGATAAGGATATCTGCCAAATCTCATAATTGTACATTTTTTGTGCAAAAATGCATAGTCATGCTGGGACATGTTTGGGCATCTTTAGTCCAGTGAAAGGAAATCATTATGCTACAGTATACAAGGAAGTGCTACACAATACTGTGCTTCAAACTTTGTGGCTAGAATTTGAGGAAGGCCCACATAGAAGTGATGGTCAGGTGTCCACATACTTTTGGCCATTTCATAGTGTATCGCTAAAGTCAGTTTGAAGTGAATCCAAAGTGGTAGTACCTTGGACATGGTAGTACATGGGACATTATAGCCTGTTAGGGATCATGAACTATCCAAATACAGTGAAAGCAAAAGTGACAGTCTATAGAGAATTAATAGATTACCTACAAAACATAAAAGTCTATAAACTGGTGAATATTGTTAAGAAATCTATGATATGCTAACAGTTTACTATACCACTCTACTACAAGACCCAGTAAATATATACCAAGTATGAAGGTTGTTTGAATGTTGAAAAGTCTGTTCTGTAGTGTATAATTACTATATCTTATTGACAGCACAGGGCTTTCTAGGATAAACATATTCAATTACTGTTGCTCCCAGTTTGTATTAGGTGCCAAAATATTAGAGATTTGTACAGATACATTTCCGTAGCCATGAAAAAGCAGACATCTTTGAAAATAATATTCTTACTACACCATAACAAATGGGAATAAATAGGGTTCCTTAAATTTAATAAATAAATTCTGTCAAACTGCCTCAGACACATTGCATATTGGCTTTCTGTTTTTTTTCATGAGCATGTGAAGTCAAATGGCCGTGCTTTCCTTTGAAATTGTTTTCAAAACCCTGGGAATATATAAATGCTAATATCATAAGCTCACAAGCATTATGTGATAAGCTGAGAAGCTTATAATAATCTCTGGAAGTTTAAAGAGTTTCTCCTATTTAGCTATCAGAGAGCAGTAAATTGCATCGGTTTGCTAGCAGGTAGGCTAAAAAGTTAAATACTCTTTTAACTTGGAAATGAGATTAGTATAACCACTGGTGACAGTGTCATATACAGCAGGGTTTGTTAAAAGGGTTTACTGTATCTGTGATATGGGTTGAAGAACAGGTGTTACACAAGGGTAAAAGACTAGCAGAAAGACACAATTATCTGACAGGCTATGATACGCACAGCGTGTCATCCTATACCAAGACAAACTGCAGCTGTGAGAAGCAAAACAGTCCCATGGCAGTCCTGTTAACACAGCTTGATAGATGAGAGCCCAGTGTCTGACAGGGCTCAGAAACAAGTGACATTCATGCATGGAAATCAAAAGCCATCTTAACTTTATTCTGTGGCGCACTTTGATAATCAAGGTAAAGGTAAAGATCTGCTTGGAACATAGTGTTTTGACATTGAAAGTAGCCTGCAGCATTGGAAAACAAAACAACAATCACTCTTTTCAGTACCAAGCGGCCAAGCATAATGCTTTGATTCCCGGTGATCTTAAACAGAATTATAACCAAACAAAGAAGCCTTAGAAGTCTGGAGGCAGACAGGCATATGTCTTTCCATGCATGGTGAAAAGCCATGGTCAGTGTGCAACAATGGAGCTTGTTGCTTTAATCCTCGAAGCTAAACCATTGATCTGTACTGTATGAAGAAAACTTTGGCAATCAGAAGATGGCTTAGAACATTTTCAAAAAAATAATGATGGAAAATGTATTGCACATGCTACTACTCAAATACAAACCCTCTATGTTTGTCTACCCCACTGCAATTTGTATTGTTATATATGTATTGTTACTGTAAAGCAATTGGTAAGATTTGAAAAATAAATCTGCCTCACATTGTTTTAATCTTTCTTTTCTGTTGAGATCCAAAAGCATTAACCATACATTCCATTCCACTTTTGATATTTCACTAGAAACAAAGTTCACTGGTCTAGCCTAGAAGTTGTGGTCTCTCAAGGACCCCCATGGAATTTTCTCCTCCTTAAAACTACAAAATATAGATTTGTGACAAACAAGAGCTCATGATTTTAGATACCAAGCCAGCAATTAACCTTCTACACTGGCTGTACATTTTGGATGTGGCAAATTAAGCGTTTCTGAGGTCCTGCTCTGTTACTGCTTGCTGGTCTCAATTAGTCACCGATAGTGCGTTTGACAAACAGCTGGTCAACTTTGTCTGGATAATCTCCTAGTGCAGCTGTACTGGAGCAGGCAGATTAATAAGCCATATTGCCTCATTTGGGAAAGACTGCCAGAGTCCCAGCACATATCCTTCAAATGAACAGTATTTGTATTTTTTAAGTACAATTCAGTATGTGAAATTTAAACATGAATTTAATCATGTTAAATCATTTCCACTGGCTAAAATGAGCTATAGTGTGTTGGATGTAAGTGCAGATATTTTTGAAAGCTTGTCCACTTCTTTCATTGTCTTTGATCAGATATGTAGCTTAGACAAGAGCACCGGTAAACAGGGTCACAAAAGATCTATAAATGCTCAGGATATGTCATATGTCTGCTCAATTCCAGAACAAACATCACATACTAGAAAAAGGAAAACAGCAAACACAGATACTCAGATATAGGAAACTTAGCAAACACACTATTGTATATTCACATTACAAGATTCTTTGAACAATTTAGATTTTTTCATAAGATTGGATCTGCACTATATGACCAAATGTTTGTGCACCAGTTTCCTGACCTGTTCTTTTATTATAACGCCATTTGAGATTTAGTCCATCTTTGCTGTTATAATAACCTCCACTGTCTGCGTGCAACTTGAGCATAGATGTGTAGATTTGCTCATTCAGCCACAGGCGCTTTAGTGAGGTCAATCACTACTGTGAGGCAGTAAGACTTTCCTGACTTTCCTGTAATCGGCATTCAAGTTCTTCCCAAAGGTGCTCAGTGGGGTTGTGCTCAGAGCTCTGTGCAGGACACTTGTGCTTTTCCACTACAACCTTAGCAAACCATTCTTCGTTGACTTTGCTTTGTGCACAGAAGCATTGTCATGCTGGAACATGCTTGGATTTCCTCTGAGGGGAAATTATAACACTACAGCAGAGAAAGATTTTCTATACAGTTGTGTGATTGGCAATAGTTTGGGGAAAACTCATATATGGAAGTAATGTTCAGGTATCTGATAAACTTTAGCCAAATAACATATTTAAGGTTGAAATTCGTAATGATATTTAAACACTGATTTTTTGCAAATGCTTCAACAGTTACATGGTCACAGTTGGTCCCTTCCAGTTTTATTTGACTTTATTTGCCAAATATCACTATCCTTCCATAGAATATGTTCACTGCTATTGCTGCGCTCTATTTGTGCCTTGTGAAACTAGCTGCATGAATTCTGATCCAACCATTCTTATTCATGTCCCGTGGCCACATCAGATATGTAGCCAATCTAAAACTGTATATGAAAGCAGCACAGGTCTTTATTTAAAAAGATCTGCTTTTTGTCCAAAAAAAAAAAAAGATCTGTGTTATGAAAAAAAATCAGATTTGTGTCATTTCAATGTAGTAATAAAAGAGGCACCTGATATACATAGAGATGTATGAAATCACCAGTGCAGGTACAGATGATAGTGAGGAAAGATGGAATAGGAAGGAAAATGCAGGCAGGGCTGAAGCAATGGACTACCAATGCCAGTACAAGTGCTTCTGAAATGCATTCGGTTGTTCGTTCGATCGTTTGGTCATTCAACTAAATTATGATTCATGCTTTATATATACAGTTATATAAAGGAGTGGTGATTAAATGACCTTGCTTCAATGACAGTCCCCTCCGTATGTATTGGAACAGCAAGGTCAATTCTTTCATTTATCGATTTGGGTTTGAGATCAAGTGCTGAATATGAGATGATTTCAGAATTTAGATGTGTTAAACAACTCGGCACCTTTGGCAGCAGACAACCTAATTTGTAGGTGAGCAAAAGTATAGGAAAATATGGACTTAAAGCAAATGACATTTTATTTTCACTTGTGTATTAGTCCACTGCTTTAGGGAACTGTGAAGGTGAGGGAGTTTGAAAAAATGTATGCCATGTTGTTCTATGAATATATTTCTGTTAAATTCTGTGTTTTGTGGTTAATACTTACAAGTATGTCTAGTAATTTGCAATATAACATAATTGAAATACCTTGCTATAGATTCAAGTACTTACTTTGTGCTTACCATTAATATCCCATAAACCTCTTTACCATTGTAACCAAGGATGTGCTTTTAAGGTGAAAAAACATCTAATTAAAAAGCTGGGGTTTTAATGAAAGAAGAATTACTTTTGTTCCAGCTGAATAACTTACTGCTTTACAGTGATCCATGTGGCATTAGATAATTATAAGTGCATGCTTACTTGGGATTACAGATGTATTTCTTTTGGTAAAAAGTTAAATGTCAATTCTTTTCTCTGCCTTTATCAGAGTGATGATGATGATGATGATGATGATGATGATGATGATGATGATGATGATGCAATGATGTCAAATTTAAATGGAGACCATGTCTGTCAGTTTATGTTAAAAGAAATTAACCAAAACAGCTAGCAGTTGCTAGAAGAAGAGAGACAAACAAATCAAGCTAAATATTTACCATTAAGCTCACTGCAATAATGTTCCTTACTCATGTCTTTGCTGTACTGTTTACACAATATTGTGGTAAAGTCTAATAAACCCAGATAAACTATAGCCATGCTAACATCTGCAAGCCCATACAGAGTTAAAATAAAAAAAAAAGTTAGCAAATAAGGCTTTAAATAAAAATCAATAGGGTGGCTTCAGTAATCAGGATTAAACCGCAATCATTATTAGCTGGTCATCATGTGCAAAATAGGAAAACAATAGAAGAACAATTTGCATGAACAATTCACATCATCCATTTCACGTAAAACTTGTGTTATCCCAGAATTCCACATCAGTGCAGCTCAACTCTAACATACTTCACATCCTTTTTATGACTCTTCTGGGGGGAGAGAGAGAGAGAGAGAGAGAGAGAGAGAGAGAGAGAGAGAGAGAGAGAGAGAGAGAGAGAGAGAGAGAGAGAGAGGAAAAAAAAACAAAAACAAAAAACTCCACAAAGCCAGTGATGGATAACTCGCTGTGGTATCTTTAGACCAGCTGGAATGACCTCCCTGGAGAAACTTGGTAGAACTGAAGGCAGTCCTCGTTATGCGTCACTGCTGTGTCCTTTTCCCTTAGTGCTCACAGGATGGCTTGCTTGTCACCAAAGAACAGAAATTTGATGATTATCCAGGCCTGTTGCGCCCACTCCTCCACAGCCAAATTGGTCGACCAGTGCAGGTTGCCAGTTCTGTAAAATTGCTCTGTAGAATGGTGACAGCCTGTGCCTTTGAGGCTCATCAAGTTCAAATCAGAGTACAAGCTTCCAGCCTACATGTTGGCAAGAGTATTGTGAAGGTCCATCACTGTGGCTTTCCAGATCTACACTTGGCTGTCAATGCTTGCTGTGGATCTGATCAGTGCAGAAGCTGTTCCTATGCATGAATTGTCATATAATTGTCAACTGTCTAATTGTCATATAACACTAGAGTTTTTTTTTTTTTTACATGCAGCCTAATTGATAGTTCAGTCAGAATAAAGCAAATTAACTGAGATCAAAACTTGAATTAAAATTTCTAGCCAATCGAATGAGATGAAATATCTTTTTAATACATTAAAACAGATGAGTAATGTTAGTTCATGTTCCAGATTTAAATCTATTTCTAATGGCAAGGTGGCTAACATGATAGGTAGCAAGCTAACATATTTCAAAGACAGATAAGTCATTGATTGAGAGATTAACAACATTATTTAGCATTATATTTGTTCATTATTTGGTAAGAATGCAGTATCAGTAAATTGGGGGACAACAGCGACAATAAAACCTATATTTCTTGCAGTTATTTCCAGACAGTGACTTTTAATGACCGGAACACTAGTTATACCAAGATGAGTTATACCAATGGCAAAGGTGTGCATATTTAATGTTATCACCAACCAGAGCATCCTTGCTCCTGAATGTCCGGAAGATATAAAACCATCACAGTCTTGTTTTACATTCAGAAATTACATTTGGATGATGTTAGGATGTTTGGATATGACCCAATTCATTTAAACCTCAAGCAGCATGTTTTAAAAGCTGAATGTGCAAACTGGACTTACTCCAATACTTCATTACGACATGTAAACAGAATGCAGAAACTCTTTGCTTTTGTAATGTTTTTAGAAACTCGACACAATGTCAATGGATTCAACCTATTTTACTCCAGCTTTCTACTTTTAAGAGGGAGTAGAAATCATCAGTAATAACTAGAGTTCCTAGATATAATTTAGGCCCATTTTGTACACTGATTAATGCAATATTCCATTTTAATTAAAAAATGTGGTCACAGTAATTGCAAAGAGACACTAGGCTTTGTTGCACCTAATTGTAATGAGTAGCATGTAGATGGACTGTGGGAGATAATGAAGTTCGCATGAAACATGGCTATCAGCATCCAGCACCAGCTGTGAACACACACACACACACACACACACACACACACACACACACACACACACACACACACACACACACACACACACACACACACACACACACACACACACACACACAAAACATTAAATGGTTTCAGCCGGGGGTTGAATGATTGGAAAGCAATGCCCATTTTCACATGCCCTTTATTTGCTTTAGAGTATTTATTGAGCTGATGTTAAATACATAGGAATGTATGTTGCCATGCAACAGCAGTTTCTAAGGTTTCAAGTTTTCTGAAGCACAAGAGTGTTTCTTCTGAGTGTGTTTTGTAGCAGGTGAAGATGCCAGTGTCATTGGTATAACCCCTGCAAGCTTTAAGCACCGTTTTATCAGCAGGTGCCCAAATGTGGGTCACAAACCTGTAATAAAGCAGGGGAGCTAGGGCTCGGTTTTGGCTGCCTGTGTTCCTTCTCAGCATTCGGCAACATCCGGAGCATTGTGTTAAATTATTAGGGTCAGCGCACCTGCCTGCCCCTGTGATTTGTTTGAAGATACACAAGGCCCATTTGACACTGAAGGACATTTTTCAAGCTCAAAGGCTTTAAATTAAAAAAAAAAAAGATACAAGATTGAGACGATTCCAATAATTTGACAGGGTGACCTTGATATCAGAAGCGTCCAGACACTTTTAAATGTCTTTCCTGACACCAAATTTGACACCAGTATGCCTGACTGGCACAGGCTTAATAAGATAAAAGGTGCACTTTAGGTTTTAGTTTAACTTCAGCAAGGTGTCTGGTTTTCCAGAATATCATTAAACAGGCATCATCCCAGTTACGATGTTGCAGCTAATCAGCTTAATGAGGCAAAGATTGCAGCAGTAATCAGGCATCATTAGGCTTATGAGTATTTATTATCGGTGGCATGGACGCAATATAGAGGTGCCATAATGACACGCAAAGAAGGGGATGGCACAATCTGCTTATTAATGGCCTGCTGTCCAAGGGTCCGTGCAACACTTCAATCCAGGTCATCCATCACCTCCTGAGGTCTGCCATAGCCATGATAGATTTGCTTTCCTTCTTCTGACCCAAACATTACACGTTTCAATGATAGCAAAAGATCCAAGTAAAAGTTCATTGTGTCATATAGGCTACCCCGAGGCTAGCTCCTACAGAGCACTTTTGAAGGTGATGTTGGTGTGACACACGATGGAAAGTCGAAGCCTGTATCTGTATGTAAGTGTAAGAATGAGAACAGTATTCCTGCACTCTTGTGTTAGATTCCAACCGTGTCTCATCTTGTTTGCCTTTAAGCTCAGTTTCATGCTGTTTGGAGCCTGTTTTGCTCCAAGTCTAAAAATCACACGCTTTCATATATGTGTCTCCTTGATGTTTTCTTGCTCTCTGTTTGCCAGCAATGGCATACTTATTAAGGCACATGTTTTTTTATGTGCATCAAAGTTTGTTGCTGCAGCTTGATAGAGGATGAGCAGCAGCATGTCCAGGTAACAATCGATTCATCTGCATTGAATAATATTTCGTGCAAAACAAGTAACCAGCGGTTTTGTGCTGAATATCTAAAAGACATTTAATGCCTGTGTGGGTAGACAGGGTGGGAGGAATAGGAACCGGCGCTCATTAAAACAGGGCTAAAAGAGGCGTTTGAAGGACATTAATTACTTTAGTGGGAGTTGGTTCTTCAGTATAGCATGGGTAATTACACTCTGTGCACGTTATGGATGCTATAATCTAACTTTGAAGTGAAAAAAAATTGTTAGAAATATTTGAGAAAATGTAATTTAAACACTTTGCAAAAACACTTCTATAAGCCTCAAGGGCTATAAGTACTACTTATTTTATAAGTTCTACTTAAGGCAGAGGTATGATAAATAAACAGATAAGTTATAAAGTTTAATGGTGACTGCATAAATAAAATTTGATCAGATCGATTACTCTTAATTAATATTTCCATACCAGTCTATTGCAGCTCATGATATCATAAGATCAATACTTATTTAGATTTTAAATCAAGCTCACGCTGAGTTTTCTGTGTTCTCAGCTAATGCAGCAGTCAGAACAAATGTAAATAAAATTCACATTTTACTAGGGGAAACTTTTCTCAACTCACTGAAAGGGAAAAGGATACATGTGTAAGACGCATTTATTACACATAGTAGATAGGTTCTGCTTTGAGGTGTGTGAATTTGTAAACCTTGTCCTTGTACATCAACAAGAAGGTGGGACTGTGATCTCTAGGAACTGCTAATTAGCAGTTACTGTTGCTTAATGCACATGGAAATATACTTAATTCCAGAAAAAAAGACTTTCTGGGTCGGAGTGGGTAAAATTATGATGCGTTTATCTGATCGCGATCAGTCATAACATTAAAACCACCAGCCAGCCACCAAAACAGGTCTGAGTCGTTGAGGCATGGACTCCACAAGACCTCTGAAGGTGTTTGTCCAGCGCATACCACAGGTGCTTAATCAGGCCAAGTCAACACCTTGCAGTTTAAATATCTATCTATATATACAGAGAGAGAGAGAGAAAGAGAGAGAGAGAGAGAGAGAGAGAGAGAGAGAGAGAGAGAGAGAGAGAGAGAGAGAGAGAGAGAGAGAGAGAGATCACTAATAAAACTGCAGGGATAGAAAGGGGATGTAACCTGCATTTATAAATAATCATTTTCTTTTAAAAACATTTCTACAGGTTACAGTTAAATATCAGTTCATCCAATACATGTTTTTCATTATGCTTTATGCTGTTAGCCCAGAGCAAACACATCCACCTACAGGACATGTTACTGGTGTTTTTTTTTTTTTGTTTGTTTTGATTTGTTTTGGTTTTAATTTAGTTTTTTTCTCTCTTGCTGATTCTTGTTAGCAATTTCGGCACTGCTGTAACAATGATTCAGTTTCCCTTCCCCAAAAGCCCTTGATACAATAAAGAGCAAAGAACAATGATGTGAAAGTGTTCCTGTGCTTTATAAGTTCCATAATCCATAAAGCATAATTATATGACAGTTGTTACACGTACATGTATATAGACTGTTTTATTTAAAGCATTCACTGAGATAAAGATGAGCAAGTATCTAGATGAGAAAAAAAATAGAAAAGAAAAGAATTTGAAAAGAAGCATAAAATATGATATATTAGTGGAACATGTCATGAAATCAGCTCTTGAATATTAAGATTGTCATGTCTCAGCATCTCACCCCAGCACAGCCCACAGTCCTGAGATGAAATGTTAATTGAGATGTAAATATGAATGAGCTGGAACCTGCACTAAATTGATTCGTTTCATCTGAGGACAGAACACTTGTGATTTTTTTAGTACTTCTCCACATCTCTAAAATTGTATAAAATGTATAAAAGTTATAGCTCTACAGATGAGCACATGAAAAATCTCAGTACAAAAAAAGGATGTCATGTGTGTAAACATGGTTCTGTGACTGATTGTTGCCAGTATGATTTCCTTTGGAACTAGTTTGCTTCCTTTTCCTGAGTATCAATAGCAAAGTCTTCACACTTTCATTATTTCACTTTCAATAGCAAAGTCTTTCACACTTGTAGCTTATATATGACCTCGCTAACATAATGCTCGTTCTATGGCCAGACCCCGGTGACGTCCATTCAATCTTAAAACCACGGTTAAATGCATAACCTTCGATTTTCCTTCCTTTTATCCCAGAGCAGTTTCTTTCAGAATTAGTGGAGCTTGACACAAGGGTTCGCAAGGGTGTACAGGACAATACTCAGCAAAAGTGTACATTCCATACTTGCAAATACCATACTGAGTCTAAGGATCACTCAAAATCAATACTGTTTTATACTGAGTGTGCATTCAAACCACAAGTCACCACAGAGCATCCAAGAAAAATCTGGTGAGGTTAGATAATAAACTTGTTATATGTTATTTTTTCACAAATGTACATGAAGGACGCTCCTCTTAATGTGATCCAGGAGGCAACCATAGCACACTTTGATTACCAGAGAAGGCCGAGTAATATTTTGAATGTACATTATAGTCTAAAGACAGGAATGTTCAGCAATTTGTATGACATTTTTGAACTCTGGGCCTAAACACAGATACAGAGCTCTGACCGGTGACACATGTAATTCATTTAACCCTAGTGAAGGCCAGCAGAAAAGAAAAAAAAACATTACATTAACAGTAAACCACTTGGTTTATAAAAATTCCAGTGGTTCATAGACTGAACTACCCAAAGTACTTTGCACTAAATCTAAATCTTTATATCAAATCTAATCTATCACTGTTGCCTTGTTTGATGAATAGTTTACATTTACACATTTGGCAGACGAGATTTTCGAGCATGACATACAAAAGGGCTTTGAAGTATGTATTAGTGAATGTACTGATACTTTAATTTATCAGACAACCTTATCAAGAGTGGCTTACATATTTATCGCATTTTATGTAACTAAGGGCTAAAGAGCCTTTCTCCGGGGCCCAGCAGTGGCAGCTTGGTGGACTTGGTGAACTGAACTCACAACCTTCCAATTGGTAGACCAACAGCTTAATGACATCCCATGATTCCTCTAACAGACTTAGGATACTATCAACCTAATTTTTTTATAATATACACATAAAAATCAAAGAGGGAAAGTGAGTACTAGTTTAAGTGTTTCAGGAAAAGCAAGGGCTTTGTCATTTAAAGATTAGTGACTCAGTTGTTTGGACATCAAGGGGAAGTTCATTCTACCGCCACGGTGCCAGATGTCAAGAAGAAGAAGTCAAGAAGCTTTTATTGCCATTTCAACCATATATAGCTGTTGCAGTACACAGTGAAATGAGACAATGTTTCTCCAGGACCATGGTGCTATACAGAACAAAGACAGAGCTAAGGACTTAAGTAAGTTACTCCTAGACACATAAAGTGCATCTGTGTAACCTGGTGCAAACAGTGCAAGATAAAAGAAAAGAAGACAGTGCAAACAAACAATAAAATACATTACACAAAAGTTAATACACAAAAGCAGTGCCGACCAGTGTAAATATCGTAGGTTTTACAGTACATGTGCATACTGGAATGAACAGAAAAGAGTCTCACTGTATACAATACCTACCTCTTACCCTGAGAGATGGTGGGACAGGTCGAGCAGTTCTAGTAGATTGGAAGAAGCATGGTGCAGTGTGAGTTTATTTGTTAATAAGTTAATATGTCTTAATAATGGTAAACCATCAAGAATAATTTGCTAGTACATGCACTTATAGTTTGCTTGTTCGGCATCAACATCCAGTGAGCTTTTGTTTTCCCTTGGGTGTAAGAAAAACACTAGTGTGGTCTTTTTTGCCTCTGTAATACACACAGATCTTTGTGTGATAGCCTAGTCACTCACTATACCATGTGCTACATTAGGTCTTTGCATTTGATCATTTACGTGAAGGAGAACATGCAGCTTAAGTTTCTCGAAAGCAGCCTGTCTATTAGCCTACAGCACAATCCTATTGCTGCTGGGTCACACTTCTGCATTACACGCTGATCAGTTGACATTCTGATAGTGGACTATCAGCGGTCTTTACCAAAGGTGGCCTCAAGCTTAGAGAATGAAAAAAGCAGACGCTTAAAGTACCTCTAGCTCTATTTCTGCACGTGAGGTGGCTGTAGGCTACTAAGCTCCCTTGAGCTCTACACTTCAATATAGTGATTCATTGCATTTGGCTCATGGTTGCTGCTAGCCTTTTTCTTCTGAGGACTCTCTGCAGTTATACCTAATGTTGTTTTCACTCTTTTCCAGTTGTATACTTTCAAAAACATTTGCATGTAAATGAAAAAAATCCAGTTTCTGGTCCAACTGTCACAATGATTTATATTTTTTTAGAAAAAATATTTTTTCCCCTACATTTCCATTGGCAGCAGTGGCTCAACAGTTAATAAGCTGTAGGCTATATGTGACAAATAGTTTCAGTATAACTACTGAAATACAAGAATGGTCCATCTATAAATCTTTAAACAGACAATTCTTTTGAATGTAGTTAATGTTGAATTAATATTACTCCAAATTGCAACACGTTTCATTTCATAATGTCAAGCCAGATTGTGTACAGTGGCCTCCACTAAATTTGGCATACTTGGTAAATATGAGCATGATGCTGTTGTTTAACCTTTTGATGGTTCACAAAAGAAAATCACAACAATATTATGCTCTCACGGGTAACAATAGCAAACACAACACAGTTTTATAAATAAAAAAACAAAATTGCACAACAATTGGCACTCCTTAGAATTCATATGAGTAAAATATATTTTGAAATATGTTCCTATATGTTCCTATATTTGTTAGTACACCTGGCTGACAAGGAACAGGAACTTATAAGAGGTATAAATATGAGGTAATCTGTACATATATGTGTACAGTTTAAAGTGTGATGAATTAATATGAAGGTTTACACTGAATTCTAAGAAAGGATTCTTTTGACTATTGTCTAGTACAACAATAGCTTAACTGTTGTAATTACTCTTAAATACAATCTTAATTACAATATTTCCAATTTAACAGTAAAAGTTCAACAAATTATTACTCAAGAGTTAATGTTTACCTAATACCTGCAATGACTGGAATGTTTGAGCGGACTAAAATGTTTCAGCTTCATGAACAATAGAATGTAAAGCCAACAAGGGCACAAGATACAGCCTATTCTCTTGTACATCGCGTGGGCAAACGAAGGCCATTTCGACTCAACAACATCCATTGACCTGAGCAATGTTGTGCATTAAAAGAATGCAGACATGCAAACAAAGTGTTTAAATAGAGATCTTACATTGCAGATACCAACCTATTTAGTTCTGTTCAGTTCTTTTCGATCATAATTTCAAAGGACTTCAGGATTAAAACTTTTTTCTTTACTTAGACATTAATTTTTCTAAATAAAGACATTACATAAAAGTAAAACATACTAAACTTGTAGACGAGCATTGATATTATCCTGGAATAAAATGGATCATAATATTAATTAAAACCCAACTGATTTCCAATGCTAAATAGGTTCATACGCATTGTGTATAATAATTGTTACAATTATATCGCAATAACATAATAAATTGCCACAGAAGAAATATTTACCTGCTATGAACTTTGACGGGCAATTACAATGGAAAGCAATCCCAGTAAGACATGCTTAAATGCACCCCAAAATAAATTGGGTTAATATATTTGAATAAATATAATATTTTTTAAGTCTCAAGCAAACACAAAGATTCCTTCTGGAATACTTAATTTGCAACTTAATTAAGGCCAAAAAGTGAGAGCAAAGCAACAAAGATAACAATAACAGAAAAAAGTTAAGGGAGTCAATGATTTACTTCTATGTTGTTCATTTTAGAATAAGGAATTTTATATGTGATTGTAAAACATCTAACACCAATTCAAATGCACCTTCTTTTTATTTATTTATTTATTTATTTATTTATTTATTTATTTATTTATTTTTAAGGCAAATTCATCTAGCTTCATTAGGGATGCCAGAGTGGCTGTAAAGATGTAATTCATTAATCCCCACTAGCGAACAGTGTTCTTCATACTGTTATGGAAAATCAATGGAGTAAAATTGGAGAGATGCCAACGAGTCACACTGAGTCAACAGGGAGAGCTATAATTAAAGTTGCTGGCTTGGCTCTATCAAGTATCTCACTAAACAAGCTGAACTACACCAGGCCACCATTTGTTAAAATAATCAAATCAGCATGCAGGTATACAAGTGTCATCGTTAAATAACCAATTTTACTTTGAAGGTCCTGAGCAAGCGAATGCTACACACTTTATTTGTCAGAAGGAACCTGAAGTTTTGAATTGTGTGTGTGTGTGTGTGTGTGTGTGTGTGTGTGTGTGTGTGTGTGTGTGTGTGTGTGTGTGTGTGTGTGTGTGAGGGTGAGGGGCGAGGGTGCAGGGAAGGTTTAATGGGGGTTTGGGCTTTGTGATTGGGAATAACAAAATAGGTGCTAGTTGATAAGGCATATCCTATAAGGCATTGTATGAAAGCATGGCTACATTAAAATGACTGTGCTCCTTTCAGATGGGCTCAAATCCCACAAATCGCTCAAACACTATAGCAGGTGCGTGCAGGAGCCTCCTTGAGGTTGTCCGCAGTAAAAGTTAATGAAGCAAAACCAAAAGCCCTTCAAGGGCCTGAAATTAGCCCATTGAAGTGGAAAATATTTGATTGATATTTTATTGCTGGGAATGAGTGAGCAGATACTAAGAGGCACCTTGTCAATATTTTTCAGGGGCTGGCTAGTAGCAGTTGGAAATCTGGGCAGTAAGAATAACTTTTACATGCAGCCACACGTGAAAATGTGAATCTGAGTCGAGACAATTCAGAATGCTTTGGGAATTATGGCACCCCTTAATAATGACATTTCTGAAACTAGCAAGAATATAGACAGCTGCCTAGAAACTGCACATGGTGTAGCGCTATAAATAAAAAGACATATGTTGACAAACAAACCATGACAAGTAGTTACTGTTACCAGTGCTATACAGAGGTACATTAATGAAGAATAATCTAAATTAAATTGTGTTGTTCTAGACATCATTATTTAAGAACCGGGATGTTTCTAATATAATAGCTTAATCTCAATAAGAAAAATATTACAGCTATTCCTGTTTAAGAACAAGTTCACATTAAGCTCATTGGCCCGATGGGAGTGAGCTTTAACACTTACAGTATTAAAGTCCAGACAGTGGATTTGTCTGGTCTCAGTTTCAGGTTTTTGATCCAAATGTATACACAAATAAAGACGGAAGCTTCCTGCCAAATAGTTCTGGAGAGAATATTCCCCCAAATAATAAACAAATCAATATCTCTAACTGATTTTTTATTTAATCTAATCTCACAGAAACAAACGTTTGTGTACGACCTATCTGCGGCCTATTTTATGCATTCTGACACAAATAACATATAGGTTATTATTGACTTTTCACACAAATGCTCATAGGCATATTTTTAACAAAGCAAACCACTACCAATTTGTTATTTGTGTAAGAAATATGATCATTTTACTTCTTTTTATAAACATGTTTTTTTATATTTTGCACAAACTCTTGTCCATGAACAAAATCAGAATAGTAAGTGGTAGTTGCACTGGTAGTTACTGTACACACCTATACCATTAAAACACATAAAAGTTTTTAGACTTAAATAAACCAAATATAAAACATCAAATAAATTAAAAAAAATTCTCATTTGAGTTTCAACAACCAAAATAAGGTACTTAAATTTGTAGATGAATTCTGAGATCTTTGTTGACCTGAAAGGCTTCAGAAAATATACAATTTCCAGTAAAGGAACATAGTTAGCTCCCTGGTTCATTGTGGGATTTTTTTAGGGAGCATTCCATATTTAGGGTGCAGTTGAAGGACTTCATGATTAAGACAACCCTTAAAATAGACCATATCCCTAATCAGTACCCTGACTACTGAAGTTGGAACCTGATTGAGATGCTTCATGATAACACAGTATGGTAACATGAAGAATCTTTAAATTGCAAGATGTCTCTACAGCCTCTGTAGCATAATTTACAACCAAAAGTCTTTTAGTGTGTTGAACATTATTTATGACATATCAATCTTATGTAATTAGCATAATGGTTGAGGTGGGCTTGGTTAAACTGCATGGCACACAATGTGTTCAGAGTGAATGTCTGATATGTTGCTATACATCATATACTTATGACAGAATGTCAGGGTGCTGCAACATCCAAGTTGCATGTGAAATGTTGTTGTTTTTTTTTCTGTGGATGTGGTTGGATTTTTAAAGGACCTTCACTATTTCAAAGAAAAGGTAAAAAAAAACAACACAAAAGAATCTTCCATTTCTCCATAGCTAAAGAAAAACTGAAGAAAATGGCATGATTCTGACTCATCCCTACAGTGTACACGCACCTCTAAAATAATCTGATATCACAAGTGTAGAATTTTGTGATTTCTGGTTTCTACACTTATATATAAAGAAGCTGATATGGTATGCATACAGTATGTCAAGTATAAGTATAGCTTATATTTCATTTAAGGAGCTACAGTAGCATAAAGGTGAAGTATACAGTCCAGAAGCTAGTATATTACTGTATTACACTGTTTAAAACCCAAGAATAGAACAAAGAATCAGCATAGTGAAAATAGGCCTTTACTGTGACTGATGGGCTCGAATGTGCTGCCATTGTATCTGACAGTCTCCCTATTTTATTCTTCAAATGTGATGATGTCACTGCCAATCTGCCAGTCACTGCATCAAATCTGGTTCCCTTCTTGGATATCCTAACCACTTAGTAGAGAAAAGGAGCGAGAGAGACCTACCTACAGTACACACACAGACACACACACACAAGCCCAAATATATCCAGGGACATAACAAGTGTGTTGAATAAACAAAAACACATAATTTTAGAGTAAATGGCTACTTTTAGACTATTTTTTTAACCCAATCTACTAGTGATCAACATGATCTCTTATCAGTAGGGAAGCTGTGGCTACTACTGGTCCCATCCGAGCCAGGATCTTGTCTAGGTTTAATTACTACTGAGAACTGACAGACTGTACCTCTCTTTGCCTTGATGTTGTAGACTGCTTTTGGCTTGCTGACCATGTAATCAGAGAGAGGGCTTGATTTTCAAAGGCACACACTCGACTGATTCACTGTGCAACTGTGAGATTGATAACAGTGGTTTATCAGGAGCAACATGTGCTCTAATCGCCCACCGACTGGGGTTACCCCCTTGCTTTGCCTCCTGTGCTAAAATACCATAAGCAACAGGAAATGAGAGATGACAGCTATAGTGGAGCAGTCTATCCAGAGTTGCCTGTGGCCATATCAATTACAGCACAAACAGTACATATCAAGTCTCGGGTAGAAAAAGAAAAGAAATAAAAGCACATACGAATGGCTGAACGTTCATGAGGTCTTAAACCCAATTAAAAAGGAATAATTCTTATCTTTCCAGCTCTTTAATACAGCAGTATTTCAAAAATGTTTGATGTTTTGGGGATAAACATTGCAATGAAAGTTACATACTTGTAACTTGTAAAACATAACAAGGTTGTTAATTTGTCAAAATGAGCTAATGCCTTTATCCCGAATAGCCTAAATATCCAATGCATTACAAATACACAATTCTCCTTTCTGTTGCAAGTGTTTTCAGGCTTCAGAAGATGGTGCTATTTATTTATGGATGCTTTGCTACAGTAAATTCTAAACTAGCATGAGGAATGTTTTTAATAGAGTATACCTATACACTACTGTAAGTAACTTTGGATAAAGACATCTGCAAATGTCTTTGTATATTTGTATATTCGAATGTAAATGTATATTCCTCTTTCTAACCCATATCTCATTTGCTATTCTTTTTTCTTGGTCAGAATAATTCATTAGGATAAGACAAAATCTAATGCATCTCTACCAACTCTAGATGTATCTACAGCGCACCAATATGGTTCATAGATAGAGAGCACTGAATATAATTTTCTATATTGTATAATTACTGATATATTGTTGTAGTAATAAAAGTACAGGCAACTCAAGAACATAAAATATCTGTCTTGTGAATCTCTGGCCTTAGGCGTACAGTATACTGTACATTCAAGAAGAATTAAGGGATACTGAATATTTCGGTAGGTAATAGTTAAACTATTAGACTGTTAGACAACGCTCGTCTATATTTTTAAAATAAAACCATTATATCATGTTATACAAACATTACCTACTCTATTATGAACACTTGTGCATGTTCACATTCATGCAATTACCCAATCAACTAATTATGTGGCAGGATTTGGAGGTTGGGCAACAGTCTTCCAAATTTTCTACTTGCCAGTTTTGACGAGCCTGTACCACCTGCTCTTGGCTGACAGGAATCGAATCCAATATGTCTTCTATTCTTGTAGCCAAGCTGCCTCATGAGTCGATGTGTTGTGCAATCAGGTGTGCTTTTCTGCTAATCACAGTTGTAACGAGTGGCTACTGTAGTCAAACTGTTAGCTTGACCCACCTGGTCTGGTCATTCACTTCTGGTCTCTCTTTTTTTGTGTGTAAAAATCCCCAAAGTTTCTGGAACTCTCAACCGGACCATTGGGAAAGAACAACCAAATCACTGAAATCACATTTTTTCCCATCATTTTGATGTTTGATGTGATTAACTGAAGCTGTTGACTTGTATTTGGACAATGCATTGCAGTGCTGCCATATGATTGGCTAACTTGATTGCATGGTTTGAGCAGGTGTTCTGGAGTTCTTCTCAAATTGGCTGTATGCTTAACAAACCTAACTTAATTTCTAACCATTTTCTGTGCCATTTATGCTATACAAGGTTTGCGTTAAATCTGGAATTTATCTAAGAGCGCTCAGAGCAGAGGGTGGGGGAAGCCCTGGACTGGATACCAACCAAAACCAACTGGTACAATAACACACAAACTAATGTCAGAAGAATGGAGAAGGAAACCAGATAACCCAGAGGCACCCTCAGATCACATGGCATACCTGCAAACTGCGGGAATCTAACCACCAACCCCTAAAGTAATATATTACTATAATACTATATTAGGGGCACGGTGGCTTAGTGGTTAGCACATTTGCCTCGGGGTTCGATTCCCGCCTCCGCCTTGTGTGTGTGGAGTTTGCATGTTCTTCCCCTGCCTCGGGGGTTTTCTCCCCCGGTCCAAAGACATGCATGGTAGGTTGATTGGCATCTCTGGAAAATTGTCCATAGTGTGTGATTGTGTGAGTGAATGAGAGTGTGTCTGCCCTGTGATGGGTTGGCACTCCAGGGTGTATCCTGCCTTGATGCCCGATCACCCCTGAGAGAGGTACAGGCTCCCCGTGACCCGAGAAGTCGAATAAGCGGTAGAAAATGAATGAATGAATACTATATTATTACACTTTGATTTGTGCACAAAAGGCTAATAGTTTTGGATGTTCTGGAACTACAAAATTCCTGTATATAAATTCATGATATACTTCATATGCAATCTTCTTCTACTTTTTTAGGAATGTTTTCCTTCTTGTATTTGTTCCTGCATACATGCTAGCAAGTAAGCCACCATTCCATATAGTACCACATGGTAACAAATACTAATCTGATCTCTGACCTCTGGACCTGACTGTGGGATCCATCTTTAAACTTTGCATGAAGAATACAATCCAATACATTTCAACACTTAGCTTGAAGTAAAGTTGCACTAGAACTATGTAGCTGACAGTGAATCTGGCTGATGCTACTCTACAGCTGGTCGAGTTTTGTTGACAACCATGATAATGTAATGGGGCACATGCCTCAGAAAATTGCAACTGGAGCTACTCATTCTATTGACTTTCACTCTTGACACACATCGGTATTCTCTGTAATTCCTTGTATTATAACAGTTTTGCACCAAATGCCAAGCTGCAAACCTCACATGTAAGAGGATATGATTAAACTGGTGAAACATGATCATATCTGCAGAACTGATGAACTGGTCAACCTCAGCTGTGGGCCTGCCATCTCATACAACCTCACTTAGTGAGCGATCTCGCAAACATGAGCCGACACTCATTAGACAATCTTGCCTCTGATTGCTGGCAGCTACAGTATATTGACAAAGGTCACACAAACAACTAACATATTAACGTGATTATGCAGGCCCGTCCTCTGAATGCTCTGACATGCTATGCTCAATTAAAGACACAATAGCTCACTGAAGAAGTAGCCATGCGTTTTGTTTCCGGCTCAGAGAACACCACGAGATTAACACAATTAAATTGACTGGCAAATCTGAGAATACAACAAAGCCACATGTCTCTTGGTTATGGTGAATTTAAACAAAAATAATAGCATGCGTGATGATGGTTTCATTTTTCATTTCAATTCGACATGTGGGGAAAAATCAGAGTGTGCTGTTGATACAGTATGTGTGTGAAACATTTTGGATTACATGTTACATACAGTACAATCCTGAGCACTCACTTTATTCAGATATGTTTGTCCAAAGTAGATGTGAGCATTTTATGAGAAATGTCATAATGTATTGACATATGACATGTGAATTATGGCATCTCTCTTAACCAGCGAAGCAGACTCAATTCAGTTAATCTGTAAAATTCACACACCAAACACAGTCACATACACACACATGCTCACACTCATTTTGGCTTGGCTCCATGCATGACAGATTTCTTGGCTGGACTATTGGACTATTTTTATTAGTAGTTGTAGTAGTATTCATTATTATTATTATTATTATTATTATTATTATTATTATTATTATTATTATTATTATTATTATTATTATTATTATTATTATTATTATTTATAATTCACTGGCAGTATGTTCAAGACAAAGACAATACACCTACTAAATTTGTAAAAGAAAAAGATTTCATTTGATATGTATGATTAAACATTTTGCAGTGTGCAAGCAGCTTCTTTTAATCCTGCCACCTGCTGCACTACACTCAACAGCAGAGGGACCATCTCATAGATGACAAAAGTTTTTTAACTTTACTGATGACACCAAGCAAAAATATTGCTGCTTGCAAGATCAATAAAATTTTCACTTGTCGCAGGAAGAATAAATACATGAATAAATAAATGCAATTGTGGCAAAGAAGCCTTTGTTATCACCACATAGACATTACAGCACAGTAAAGTTATTTTTTTTTTGCATATCCCAACTGAGGAAAGGGTCAGAGCACAGGGGCAGCGATGATACAGCACCCTTGGAGCAGGGAGAGTTAAGAGCCTTGCACAGTTGCCCGACAGAGGCAGCTTAAGTGCTTGGTCTTGAACCCCAACCTTCCACTCAACAACCCAGAACCTTAACCACTTGATCCACCACTGCCCCTGTTTGTGTGTAAATCTGTATGTGTAAATCTGTTTGTGTAGCCAAACTGTTTGTAAAGACTTGATCAAACCAACTCAATGTGCTAATGCATGAAAACAGGATAAGGGATATGACTTCAGAAGCATTCATACTGAATACTCAGTTGTTCTCCTTGATATGCAATAATGCACTTAACTAACTATCTGATCAACATAAATTATTGTTTTACGCTACCTAAACCTATCATCTGTCTGAAATTGTTGAATGAGAGCGAGTGTACTCTTTTAGAATTTTTGCTATTTGTCTTAGGGTGAATCTCAACCAGTCGACTGTGGGTCACTACACATTTGGACACTGATGACTCAATATTTGGTGACAATCAATTTTTTTTTCTTCTAATCAGTCACTGTAAAAAAAAAAAAACAAATATGTAAAAAAGATAAGTTTTATATGTTATAAATCTGTTAGCTTATTCACACTCCTTTCTGGCATGGTACCTCCAGCAGGACTGTAGGCTAGCTATTGGATTTTTTTAAAACCATCGAGCAAGTAAAAGTCAATAGACTCAAACATACCAAATATAGGATGTCAAATAAAGTTTCAAATTGTTAACATGTACAACAATAATAACAAGCTCCTTACTTTTTTAGATGATTTGTAGAAGATTTGAGCTGACAGACTTCAGAAAATATTATGTCATTTCCAGTAAGGGAACACAGTAGGCATAGCATTCTAAAATTACTTAAGTGGACTGGAAGGAGTAAAAGAATTTTATAATTAAAACGGCATCCCTTAAAATGGCAGACTTCCTTATCGGTGCCCTGACTATTGAATAAGAGAGGTGATTGAGACGCACCCTTGAGATACAATTTTGTTTCATAGATCAAAAAGAGAAATAAAAAAGGTTTAGAGGTGTGTAGAAGGAGATTGGGATTAATATGTACTAAAAAATCTTTTATTCAATCTATATTTCTGACATACGGAAACTACAGAAATAAACAGCACATGGGAAACACAGAACCACCACCCATAACAGCATTTTTTTGGTTCAATTCTTGCAGCTGGATCAATTCAGGGTTGAATTGCTTTCTCACTACATTCGGACCACCCTAGAGTTTGACTGGAAGCCGACTGAGACCACCTTGCTCAGACCATATTGAAACAGTTATTTTAGTCCACACCTGAGTGTGATTACTGTGCTTTCACCTGCACAAACAACCTGAACCTTGGGGGTAAAATGTACTGGATTTGATTCCAATGAAATAAATCCGCCTGAGAATTAACACATGGCTCTCACAAGCTCATTTTGATTAACCTTGTCTCGGTTTTTGGAATTTGTTTCAAACCATTTTGCTGCATAGTGAATTCAGTGAATGTGAGGAAAAAATATTAAGTGGTTGTATGAGCCATCATTGCAAAGGCAGATAACGGAAAATCCTGACTGTGTTATGGCAGCTGAACAATAATTGTAGAGTAAAAGAAATGAAGTGCAGGTGTCTTGGGATAGTTATAGGAGGCTCCAGCGGTTTGAACGACTCAACATAACTGTCACTGTGCTCCTGTTTAGAGCTCATTTCCACTATCCCTAATGGACACATTCTAATGGATTCTCAGCATTATGTATTCAATACAAACAGCCATGTAAAAACTGGAATATAACTAAAGTATTAAAAAAGATATTCAAACATATAGAGAAAGGTATATATAAAATATCATTGAATCTAAATGCATTATTTGAATCAAATATTGTGCTGTAATTGGATACAAATTCTGATATGAATGTTAGTTTTATCGATTGATTGTAGATTGTACATGCAAGAAATGAAAGAAACTGGGCAGTGCACTGGGATCCTAAAGACAAGTTTAGTTGAGGGATCTAAAACAACTTTGAACTTCACATTAAAACATGTAGCTCTCTCTCTCTCTCTCTCTCTCTCTCTCTCTCTCTCTCTCTCTCTCTCTCTCTCTCTCTCTCTAAAAATCTTTCCAGCTTAAGCCATAGTCACTCAAAAGATATGTGAATATCTGGTAGAGAAAACAGATACAGACCCATATACAGTAGTTAGATAGAAGCCTTAATTTTGTCTCATTAGTGCACAGTAAAATTCTTTCTTTGTATCTTTGGAGGTTGGGGTCAGAGCACATGGTCAGCCATGATAAAGTGCCTGTGGAGCAGTGAGGGTTAAGGGCCCTGCTCAAGGGCCCAACAGTTGCAGGTTAGCAGTGCTGGGGCTTGAACCCTGAATTTACAATCAACAACACAGAGACACCACTGCCCCAATAAAGTTGCATTGTGTTAAATCTCTAATATACAACATTCCCTGCATAATTTCTGAACAGTTTCACTCAAAGACATGTATTCAGACAGAGCTAAAGTTCAGAATTTTCAGGCAGCTGTTAAATCACAGTAGGCAGCTCCTTTATTGCACAGAAAGAGAATAATTCATATTATCATGATGAGATGTATTGACTGTTCTCATTTAACACACCATGTCTCTGGTTACAGCCTGTCTCTAGCTGTCATCTCTGACTGGTTTTATTACCTGTAAATCACACAGCACTGGCCTCCTGTGGCTTTGCACATGGCACAAAGGGTGGAGAGGACGTTAAGTGACACCTGATCTAGCACAAAGGCAGCACAGACGCTTATCTGAATTATCATTCCGCAGCAACCTCGGAGTAGGGTATATGTTAAGGATGCACATCGTTCCTCCATGAAAACACAAGGCAGAGGAGAAACAGAAATGCCTGCATTTTTCTCACTACAATTGGTACAATTTGTGTGGGCAACATAATTCTCTATCCAGACAAATTCCTTACTGATAATTTTCATCCTCCTTTCTATGCACACGTTCCTATAATCCTTTTCCTTGCCTTCTGTCAAATTTACACATACTTCACCTCACATCACAGGAAAATAAGACATAAGTGACAAAGCCGAGCCTCGCTTAATTCTCATAAAAAGCACTCACTCTCAAACACAGCTACAATATTTGTATTAACTTAAAAGCAGGAATGTAAATTCATGGAATTACCCTTACAAAAAGCGAGAAAAGTAATGAAAGCAGTTCTCACACCAAATGTATTTCTTATCTCGCCATTCAAATTATTTCTCCACCGATAGACCTGTCACGATAAAGACAACTTGGTTTCTCTTGGCAACTTGGCACGTTTCCCACTTTTTTTTCTTTTCTTTTCTTTTTTTTTTTTTTTAATTCAATTTCAGGTTTACTGGAAATATGCCTCTTATCGATTCAATACTATGAGCATGGCTCTACGTGTAAGAAAGGTCAAAGTGTGTTATATTTCAAAATAAGATAGAAACATTTTGTACAATCCCAGAAAAAAAAGGAAAAAAGATCATAGTGCATACACATTTTTATGCATGCGACCTACTGTGTGTACTTTCTTGTTTTCTCGAACAAAATGCACATCCTTAACAATACTTTCTTTACTCACCATTATTTTTTTCTTCTTTTTCTTTCTTTTTCTTTCTTTTTTATTTTTGCAATAACTAAGCTGCAGTCAGACTCAGAAACCCCCACCACACACACTTGCACACACCCATTTCTGTCCTCATCCTCCAGGCATTAATATTTACTGATCATAATTAAATATTAACCTAGATTGAGCCTTCTTCCTCAGAAAATTAGAGCACCAATATTGAAATTTGCGGCAAGTCATTTCTAATGACCTTTTGTCACTAATTTGAGAGATTATCATCATGGGTCTTGCAGGATATTGTTGGAGCATGATGTTAATTGATTTTGTTTGTTTGGTTTTTGTTTTCTGATGTATTGGATAAAAAAAAAGGTATTAACTTCTCTCACCGTAGTATTAGTAAGTGAGATGGCCTGGCGGACACTGAGATTAGTGTGGGTGAGACGGTGTCAGAATACATTTCAGTCGAAGCAACACAGTCTCTGAGGATATTGTCAGCAGAATTGATTAAGTAAATATGGCCTGAGAGTGGTGTAATTTTGTTTGGTGATAAATTGTCAAGGGGCTGGATGGATTTCTTGGGCTAGCATTAATATGCTAAATATGTCAGGCTGTATTACCTTAGAGATTTTTTGTGCACATTAATTCTTTGGAAAAAATGTTTAAGTTAAAAGAGAACTACAGTCAAACCTGGTGAAATGTCTTGCATGGATGTGAACTCCCTGTTGCTCATTTTCTATCTGTGGGATGACAAAAACTCAGCGTTGAAGAGCTCAGTGGGTTAAGACGTGTGTCATGAACGGGGACGAATCCATGCAGGGTGCAATACTTAGAACCAAAGAGCTACAGGTTCCTGCCTTTCATCTGAAGCATGCTGTTATGCCCTTGAGTAAGGCGCTTAACCTCAAGTTGTCCCAGTCATGCTGCAACATGGCACCCTGCATCTGTCCTACACAATATTAAACCACCATGTCCTTAAAAAAAGCAAGTTGTTAACTCAGTGTGACGAGTTTCATACCGGCACTTTGACACTTTATGCACATTCAAATGCGAGCAAATGAGAGGTATTAATTTTTTGCAAATAAACCCTTAATCATATCTGATACAAAACAAAAAAGTCTCTTTCAAAGTGCTGTTTTGAGTATGGATATTCAGCTTGTAAAAAAACAAACGTATTTAAATATTAAAGAATCTTTAGCTTAAATGTTACAGTAGATATGAACATTGAACTTGCTTTTCTTTTCTTTACTTTTATAATACTGTATTTTTTTTTTCTTGTGAAATATATGAATAGCTCTGTATGTAAAATCAATTGATGTTCAATCTAGGTGCACAGCAGAGAACTATTTGTTCTTTTGAAAGGGAAAAATTGGCCTCTGAATGGCCACCGTCGTTGTATTTTGCTGTTGTATTTTGCTGCTGTTGTTGTTGTTGTTTCACTTGTCCCAGCTACATATAGATATATAACATCAGTATATTAGTATAGGTAATAGTCTAATTACAAATGACAAAACAAACATTCTGCTTTGAACTTTCTGATATCCAACCCCATGTTGTGGCACCTCATAGTCAATTCCACATCTATTCTAAAACCCCAGGAAGAATCACATTTGTTTGAAAGAGGCAGAGACAAAATCTATGTGCTGAGGTCTTCGCTGAGAGAGCTTCTATACCATCCAACAACAATAGCAGCAGCTTACTGAAATACTTGCTCTGAAAGAGTCATTACTCTGTGTGGCACCTTGCATCTGAACATGTAAATGCACCTATTCACATAAAAGAGAGCTTCTTGCACCTACCCCGATGATGAATAAGTCATCTCTGGAACAGAGGCATAATAGCAATAGCTTTCAAGAAGCCTTGTGTGAGAGGTGGTGCTGAAATCTATCTCTTAAAATATGAATGTGTTATATAAAAGGCTTTCCATTAGTCCTTTCTTGAGAGTCCACTTCACCTTCTCCCATTCTCCTGAACTTTGCTTCAGAGTGAATCTGGAACGGGATGTCTTTGCACTTTGTACGTATTAATAGCCAAAAGTGTGATGGTCACACTGTGTCTGGTCTTTATAAGGCCAAGTGTTTTATTTTTATGGGAACGCAATGGGAAGGAAAATATCCCCATTTTTTCCATATACAATAAACCTATTGTTTTTTTTTCTTTTCCCAAAACACTTCAACTCCCACAATATAAGCAAATTAAACCACTAAAATATAGCCTGAAGATGGCCAATCTGTTGAGGAAACCAATACTGGATTCAGAACCCGGATCTCTGAAATGATCTCCTATGAGGTAACCTGATGACATGGTGCATGTCCCCTCTCTGGTGCTTTTCAATGACTCTGTTGCCTAATAAGTACCTGCTGTCTTCATTTGCCTGCTAGCACTCTTTCAAAGTTTTAGGAGCTAGCAAGTTCAAGCAGGGAGTGTTATATCATAAGTGTTATGCCTTTTTTGAAAACGCACTGTTTTTTTTTTTTTTTTAAGTGTACTTAAGGGTGCTTTCTCACCCATTAGTAAAATAGATATTTTTTTTTTGGTGCTATATTTGGTTGCTAATTGGTCCGGTTCAGTTTATATGCTGCACATAACTAACCAAAAGAGGAAAAAATGCTGAAAGGCTTGTAAAAGAGCTTCTGGAAGTGAGCAGCGTAAATGCACTAGTCTCAATTACTCAAGTAGGCTAAAAGCTGTATGCAATAGGACAGTCATAAGCATTAACCAAGGATAAGTTTATAAAATATACATCCCTAACTACAATTATGGCTTAATAAAGTTGGAGCATTAATAAAGTTCTGTTTGCCTTATCGGAACTGTAGAAGTGATTGATGATTGTCAATTTATGGAGTCTACAGAAATGATAAACTGGAAGCTTCCACAATGCTAGCATTTTTTTTTACCAAGTGGTGAGCTATCATCACGGTGTTAATATATTGTATCCATGCATCCATTTTCTGTACCGCTTATCATACACAGGGTCTTGGGGAGTCTGGAGGCAGGGGACACCCTGGACAGTGATGCCAACCAATTGCATGGCATAATCGTACACACAATATGGAGAGTTAAGAGATGCCAATCATCCTACAACACATGGTATTGAACTGGGGGAGGAAACTGCAGTACCTGGAGAAAACCCTTAAAGCAAAGGGAGAATAGGAAAACTACTCTTATACAGGGCAGAGAATAATGTTTAATAAAGATTCATAGAGATTTGTGGTTTTATGCACGAAAAAGGTATTGAATATCAGATATGTGGTTTGATGTTTCCAGTCTAACCTTTTAAAAAAGGTTCTTAAATGGTTCTTTGTCAGGGCATACATTTCTATGAAAAACCTTTAAAATACAAGTAGTCTCTCACACACACACACACACACACACACACACACACACACACACACACACACACACACACACACACACACACACACACACACACCTGATTTTGCTGACAAGGAGAAAAAGACTCATTTCAGTCTTTTGTGCTTGAGACAAAACAGATTGCTAATTCAGATTTATACATAGGTTTTCCTGAAGGCACCTTTTTCCACTGGAGTCCTGCCTGAAAAAAAAAAAGAAAGAAAGAAAAAAAGAAGAAGAAATTGATACATTTCTCAAAGTCAAATACTGTTCTTTCTTTTACAATGAAGAGTAAATCACCCAGAGATTCTATAGCCCACAGTTAGGTTATAATTATGTAAACAAGTTCACTGTGGATTTCACTTGTCTTGTTTTCTCTACTATAAAGCTCTGTACAAATAGCCCTTGTGTTGCTTCAATTACTTTGCCAAGTTTTGCTAACACAAATATCAGTCCCATCTGTGCTTCCTGGTCCTGCCATCCAATGTTATTATACTCCTTCTATAGTGTTAGTATAGCACTTGCATTTGTCCTCCTGTGTTCAAGTAATCACTCCATGTGGCAAACACTGTATTGATGAGAAAAATTGATTACCAGTGTTTGGCTGAAGAGTCAGCATGATGTACACTGCACTGGATCCTGTGCAATGAATGTGATGAAAAAAAAAAAAACTAACCAGATAAATAAATAAATAACTTGTATATAATAAGAAACATAAGCCAATGCAGGCACGTGTGTGGTGGGAATTGTATCCTAGACACTAGAGGTAGAAATAATAATAATAATAATAATACTAATACTAATAATAATAATAATAATAATAATAATAATAATAATAATAATAATAATAATAATAATAATAATAATAAAGGTCTACTCACCTAGCACAAGTACAGATCAGATATCACTTAAAATCAACAACATAAATAAAAGTACCCAATACAAATATATCTGGCCAAAAATGTTTTAATTTTTTTATTTGTATTTTATTTTAGCCCATTCGCTTACTGTGCCTTGCTTATAAGCATGGATTATAGTATGCTTAAATGTTCTAACTTTAAAGATGTAAAGAGGTAAAGGTTGGGTTTTGCTTCATAAAGAGATTCCTGATATTTGAAGAGAAGTTGCCGACCCCACGAGGACTTTGAGGAGAACAGCTTTTAATCAATACAGATGATGTGCTAAATTATTAGTTGCTCCTAGACACCGTAGACACCGTAGGCTTACTCAGTAGGGATACATTTAAAAAGATGTACATGAAAATTTTATGTTCTGTAAAGCTGCTTTGAGACAATGTATATTGTTAAAAAATGCAATATTAATAAAACTCAATGTGTTGATTTGAATTGAGTTAAATGAACTCATGGCCATTTAATATTAAATTGAATGCATAATTACTAAAATGTGTCAATCCAGCAAGTATATATCTATTTGTAAATAAATAAATAAATACTTGAGTTGTTTTCATTTTCATACACAATGTGTACAGTTAATACAAACTCAAGGGAAATAGATAAATTATTGAAATATACCAGTATAACAAACCTCACGTCATGTAAGCGTTAAACGTGTGGCAAACTCAAAGGTTCATGTCAATTAATAGTATCCCAAGCCGTGGTCAGTCTCATTCTTAACAAAAGAAAATACCAGACATATCCAACTGACAAGGGTGATGTACATTAAGCATTTGGAAGAGGTGGTAACAATAGCTATCTGTCAGCCAGCAGAGAATAAAAATGTCAGTCCTGTCAGAGACTATATTCTCCAAAGTTCGCCAGCTCTTGACAGAAACATAGTTTGACAATCTGAAAGAGGGGGGGGCTGTATTTTGTCCATTATTTAAATATTTTAGCAATGCATTTTCAAGTATGACACAGTTAAGGACTCTGCGAATAGAAAGAATTGACACTGAAAGGTAAGAAAGTGTTGAATGCTCTTAAACATTTATACATGTTACCTAAACTTCTTTATCGTTATTAATTTAGCATTCTCTAAGGAAACACTCTGTAGTATAGGAATACGATTTTAATCGAAAGGTAAAGATACTCAGCGTGAAATGATATCATTCTCATCTTATCCAAGTGTTCTTTTTTTTTACTCATTCCTCAAGGAAATAAAAATGATCATTTAACATGTTTCATAATATCTATCATTCTGATGGATGATGAAGGATGAGACAATGCTAAAATATAATTACAAATTCATGTTACATGTGGGGCACAGTGGCTTAGAGGTTAGCACATTCGCCTCACACCTCCAGGGTTGCGGGTCCGATTGCCGCCTCCGCCTTGTGTGTGTGGAGTTTGCATGTTCTCCCTGTGCCTCGGGGGTTTCCTCCGGGTTTCCTCCCCGGTCCAAAGACATGCATGGTAGGTTGATTGGCATCTCTGGAAAATTGTCCGTAGTGTGTGAGTGAATGAGAGTGTGTGTGCCCTGTGATGGGTTGGCACTCCGTCCAGGGTGTATCCTGCCTTGATGCCCAATGACGCCTGAGATAGGCACAGGCTCCCCGTGACCTGAGAAGTTCAGATAAGCGGTAGAAAATGAACGAATGAATGAATGTTACATGTGTTAAATTAAAACAAACATGGTAATTTAAATATCTGATACATGTGTATTTGATGTGATAGCTTTGTCATGAATTCTGTGACACTGTTTTGGAGCTGTATTAGAAGGGAGAGTTTTTCCCTATTCATCCAAAAGATATTCCTTTAATTGTTATTGTCAAGATGGTGGTAGAGAGTCACCTCCAAATCTTGCATTGGTGTTCAAATGGGATAATATTATAGGATAAAGGTTATCAGTCAGAAGAACTATACATTGTTCTGCTAGGAAGCTTCCCTCTGAGTAGACCCAAACTACAGTGTATGCTAGCAAAATGTCTCCCGTACTATCCCAAACGCTATTTTCACACCATCTGTACATATATTCTCTATAGGAATATCCATATGATATGATAAAACGTTAAAATTAATGAACATGCCGGCAGCTGTGGATGTCATTAAGGCTTTGACAGCTTACAGTTTTAGATTCATCTCTACTGTTTTTTACTAATTACTGTGACTTATTTAGTTGTTTGAAACTATAATGCAGCTTTTTGTATTACAGTTTCTGCAAACTCTTTTGTCTTTAAACTTTCTCATCATTCTCATTTGTAAAGTCTTGCTAATGTAGTATTATCAAATAATGCTCAACTGCACTAAATGCAAGGTATTTCCATTAGCTTTCTCTTGAACAAAACTTATTTAATTCCCTATGCACTATTAAAAATTTATCAGCTTAGACATAATTGGAAGTATTTAAAATTTGTGAATCACTTATGCTGTAGATGACTGGTTTGTAAGAGTTGGTAATACAGTATGTCAGAAGCTAGGATACAGAGTCACAGGCTGCTTAGACACAGGTGCAGGTGAGCTTTTCTTTATACCAAAGACAATTCAAATACAGATAAATCAAAAAAGGGCAAAGACAAGACACGTATGAATCAGGCTATGGACAGAAAAAACCTTGCAAGTAAGGAGCTAGACAAGCAAGGCTAAAACATTCTAAAAACAATCATGTTTGCTAAACAATGAACAGAAGCTCGGAAACATCATGGACACAAACACACGCTTACTTTGCAAATACTTTTATACACATGAGGGTTAATCAGGATATTAAATAGAAAAAGATAATGATGAAAAAGGGCAGAGACAAAACATGAACCAATTCACAATGATGCAGAAAAAAAAGTGGAACAGGGGCGAAGTAAAGTAGAGCTCTGTAGTACCGCAGGCTGCTAGGCATGCTGCGCACATTGGCTCACAGCGAGAGGGGAAGATATTTGACAATAACTTAATGGTGCAACATCTAGGGTAAATAATCAACGTAAACACGTATAGAAATAAAATAAATGTTAACTAATTCATGCATTTGTTTTCTCTGTAATCATAAATTTGCATTGAGTTGTTGTGAGCAGCAGTCAATACATGATCAATATTATTTTCTGAGCCCCAGCTGGGACAAGAAGATTCCTGGATTTCAGTTTTGTGTTCAGGAAGCTTTTAATACAAGGAAATTACAGACACAATCATGTAGTAGTGAAGCATACAGCATAGATATTGATTTATTGCTCAGATATGTGTGAATACATTTGGGGATCCCCTGCTGAAGTGTTCATAATGGAAACTGAAGCACTTTTGCCACACATCATATTGCACACAGATAAAATGATTCATACTGTCACTTCTGTATAAGTAAGTATTTGAAACCAGGACTGATAACTGTTGTTAAGAACAAACTCAATAGTCAGATTAAAATGTGAAAGAGGCAGAATTGTCTCAAATTAGTAAGGACTTACCAACAATAATACTTGATTAGCTTGTTATAATCGTTATTGTGCGAATTAAAAAACTACCTACTGTATCTAGCTTCAAAATGAGTCAAAGATAGACAAAGATAAGTCTAAATATCCTTAAATAAAACTAGTTCGCTAACATAATAAATCACCCAATAGCTTCCTTTCTCATCATGAGGTCACCATGTCCTTCTCTACATGTTTTCTCAACAGTGATGGGTGAAGGTTTTCATTCCAACCAGACGGAAGCCACACCTGGAAGTCTATGGAAAGGTATAGCTCTTTCTTAATGGGAAAAAAAACCTGTGCTCTATGCGGACAAGATTGGACACCCGTGCAAACGATGATCAGATGATGTAATCTGCTTGACAATGAATTGAAGCAGTGATGCTGACTCCAACAGTGACCTTGCAGTACATGGTTTACGTCATTCATCATTTAATCTACTTAAACTTGGACTACCTTATTGAACTACTGAAATTTATCTGTGTGTCAAATAATGCTAATAATGTGATTGTTTTTTTTTTTTTATTTTATTTTGCTGTGCAGCTGGTGCCTCATTTCTTCAATATTAATTTTTGACAGGCTATCTCATTGCTACCCCTGCTTGCGCTCTCCCATGTCAGCGTCTTATCTCTTCAGCTTTTATTTTACCCTGCCTTGCCCTTTCCCCCAAAGACCATGCATGTGCTTTGAATTGCTTCAGTAACAGAGGATCAGGCATGCTTTCCTAGTCAAACATATCAAATACTTAAGAAGCCACAAAGATGCTCTGCATCTACTTTACTCTCCAAATTATAATGGGGCGGGGGGTTTGGGGAATGAAGTCCCTCAAAAGAAGCTTATTTTAGAGGAAATATTCTTGAGCTGACAAAGCAAATACAATAATATGTGTATGAAGTGTGTTATGCCAAACGGACGTTTTCGATCATACATGTTTAAAGAAACATGGAAGATGATTGTATTTGTTTGTTTGTTTGTTTGTTTGGTTTTTAAAATTCAAAGAATAATAATATGCATAATATAGTTTTCATTGCATTAAATCCACAGCAAGTCAGAAAACAGAATATCTAAAACAAGAAATGCTGCTCACTTTGTTTTCTCAACCAGTACACATGGGGCCCATCCTACAAAACCAGGTAAGTCAGGCAGCACACAATAGATACAAGAAAACAAGAAATAACATTTCTTAATGAACAGCCTTATTAAATTCAAACAGCAATAATATTTTTCAAAAAAAATATGTAGAGTAGCAGGGAGAGCTGGCACAAATTCTTTAAAATAATGGTCCTTAAAAAGAAAAAAAATGAATTTCGTGCAGTTGTGTATAATCTACATTAACTGTTATAGTCTTGAAAACATAGTCTTCAGAGCATTGGCTTCAGAGGTTGTGCAAACTGTTTGTAAGAGTGTAAGAAATCATGTGTGTGACCTGCAGTACAAGTGTAACACCTGTTAAGATTAAACAGAATGCTGCTTCACAGATTCTGAGGAACAAAAGGTGGCAGTACTTTAACATGCTCACTAATTTCCATGCTTGTAAAGATGTGTTGCAAATAATGCAGTGTTAATGATAAAAAAATTCCTATTTTTAGGTTCAAACAATTATGAGTAAACCCGTGTTAACACATCTATCCATCCATTCATGCATCCATCTATCTATCCATCGCAGGGCACACACACACACACACACACACACACACACACACACACACACACACACACACACACACACACACACTGATCTACATACTATGCTGTACAAAATACCAAAAATTAGTGACAACAAAACAAAAAAGAGAATCATTTCTTTGAGAGCTCTGTATCATTTAACCTATTATTGCACCTACAGTACTATGGCATCCAAATGATATATTGTAGTTACTTAAAATTGTCTCAAATTTACCCTCATACAGTAGCTATGAAGCTCTGAGATACATGTTTGTTTATAGCATTTTTAAGTTTTTACTGTTGACCCAGAAAAGTGTTTTGCTTTGCTGATATCTTTCCACAGGGCTTTGACTGGTTTTAGTGAATATGTACACCATTCACTGTTGATATCTAAAACCTTGTACTTGCTAAACCTAGGCAAAAACATAGGTATGATCATGTGTGAAGTATGAAGCCTGTAATTTAAAATCACTGTAATTAAACCTAAAAGTATTTTTGAAAGAGAAGAGAAATTGAGGTCTGAAGTTACTTTATGCCTAAACAGCAAACTGATTACTTTTGTGAGGATGAAGAATATGGAGTTCCCTTGAGCCCACAAACTGCACACATTAGACACTGACCCATAGTTGGATCAGACATATTTTACAAGGGAAACCGCCACATTGTTCAAGCTTATATAAGTCCTTTGATTGAACCCAGTGTGGAAAATGGTGTAACATTTAGATTTGAGTGCTGCCTTCATTTCTATAATACTTTCTGGTCTTATTTAGATCTATGATCTATGAATAGAGCCTTTATGGCCAAACACAAGCATTTAATTGACATTTTCAAAATTGAATAGATTTGAAAGAAAGAAAGAAAGAAAGAAAGAAAGAAAGAAAGAAAGAAAGAAAGAAAGAAAGAAAGAAAGAACAAAAGAAAGAAAGAAAGATAGAAAGAAAGATAGCCTCTAATCCAAGGTCACATAAATGACAGATTGGACGGTGCTTTGCTTCTGCTTTTAGCCTTTAATATATTTAAATCGCTGCCTTAAGCCTGCAAATTGGGAAAACAGCCGGGGTCTCATTTTCAAAGCCATTCCAGTATAATAAGTATGAACCATACAATGGCATTTGCCTGTCAATCTGACAGATCTGGAGATGAAGTCCAGGCACAATCACAGACCCCTACGGTTCACAGAATTGCTAACTTCTTTAGGTCCACCAGTATACTTTTATTCATTTTATAAATTTAAACAAAGCTATTTTCTGTTTTGGATGGACTTTGACATTCCCAGAAGGCGCTCTTTCCTAATAAATATACAAATGCATCAAACTTTTTGTTTGAAATATTAGTTCTTACTATATTTAGGTATCTACAGGAAATGTGAAGCGGACATTATTTTCTTTTTAAGTCTTTCTTCCCATTCATTACTAAATTGCTACTCTTACTTGTCAAAAAGAATTCAAGCTACACTAGTCAGTAAAATTCACCTAGTGAGCGTAGCCTATAATGATGATTTTGGAGTTTGATACAGTATGTGTATATGCCGTACATAATTTTTTACAGTGTCTGGTCTCTCTGCTTGCTCAATGTCTATAGCATGTTTATGAAAATATTAACTCTATTAGCATATTTACCTGATATATTTTTTAAGATTTCTACACTCAGTCACTCACTCATTTTCTACCGCTTATCCGAACTTCTCGCGCGTCATCGTCCATCGAGGCAGGATACACCCTGGACGGAGTGCCAACCCATTGCAGGGTGTATCGTGCCTATCTCAGGCGTCATCGGTCATCGAGGCAGGATACACCCTGGACGGAGTGCCAACCCATTGCAGGGTGTATCGTGCCTATCTCAGGCGTCATCGGTCATCGAGGCAGGATACACCTTGGACGGAGTGCCAACCCATCGCAGGGCACACACACACACACACTCTCATTCACTCACACAATCACACACTATGGACAATTTTCCAGAGATGCCAGTCAACCTACCATGCATGTCTTTGGACCGGGGGAGGAAACCAGAGAACCCGGAGGAAACCCCCGAGGCATGAGGAGAACATGCAAACTCCGCACAACCAAGGCGGAGGCAGGAATCGAACCCCGATCCTGGAGGAGGGAATCGAACCCCGACCCTGGAGGTGTTAGGCGAACGTGCTAACCACTAAGACACTTAATACATGAGTTTGGTATCATACAAACTTATATATATAATTTTTTACACTCCTTGGGATTATCTTAACTATGCTTAACTATTCTACAGTTGAAAGATTTTTTTTATATGTAGTGAATATCAGCTATACCATTTAAAACACCTGCTTAATACTGTGTAGTTTCCACTTGTGCCACCCAAACAGCTCTGACTCATCCAGGCATGGACTCTACAAGACCTCAGTGGGTGTACTGTTGTATCTGGCACCAAGATGTTAGCAACAGATCTGTAAGTCCTATAAGTTCAGAGGTGCATCCTTTGTGGATCGAGCGTGTTTGTTCAACATATCACACAGGTGTTTGATTGAGATGTGGGAAATTTGGAGGCCAAGTCAACACCTTGAACTCTTGTCATGTTCCTCAAACCATTCCTGACTGCTTTTCTTATCTTGCTGAACCAGGCCACTGACTTTAAAGAATATCATTTCCATAAAGTTTGGTACTTGGTCTGCAACAATGTTTAGTTAGGTAGCTGGTACATGCCAAATAACATCCAAATGAATTCCAGTACTCAGGGTTTCTCAGCAGAACATTGCACAGAGCATCACACTGCCTCCACACATGCCTTCTAACCAAAGTGCTTCCTGGTGCCATGTCGTACCCAGCTAAGCAACATACATGCACTTGGGCATTCACCTGATAAAAAAAAACAAAACATAATTAAACCAGGCCATTTCTTCCAATGCTCCATAGTCCAGATCTGATACTCACATATCCAGATGCTTTCAGAAGTGGATCAACAGATAGGTAAAAAAAGGTTGTGTTCTTCTTTTCCTTCCCACTGAAGTAGAGTCTATCTCAAAAAAATGAAACACAACAACACAATGTGGATGAAATAAGACTCAGTACAACACTTTGCATTGATCCACTTCCATGGCAAATCCCAGTGGAAGTCGGTTTATGATGACCAGATGTAGAGCTGTAAGGTTCATGGGCGCACTCACTGGGGTTGTTGAGAAGAAAGGGAACACGAAACACACTTAACTCCAACGTGTGACCCCAGTGCTACACCATACATCATGAGAAATGAGATGAGTTAACAAGCACAAAGCTACACAACACTTCTCAGACAACTGGGATTGGAATGGCGTTGTGATTTATTTGTTGAAAAACCTGCAGTGCCTTTGACCCACATAGACACCAGATTTGTTTGTCTTAGAAAGCAAAGGGGAGAAAATGCAGGCCAGTGTGTATCACCCTAATGGAATACACTTTTCTCTGGGCCTTTAAAAAGCTGACATTTGCATTAGATATTGTTTGCTCTGGGTAATACTTGCTTGAGCAGTGATCATCTTTACCTGTGAAGATTCTTCTTTCTTCTTCTAAGTCACTTAGATAATTTATATACGGCGATGCCTTTGTGTCTTGCCTGAGGACACAATCGTGATCCTTTAGTGCCCTGTTGTCTATTTATACAGTTGCCTTGGCTAACTATTCCTAGCATAAACCATTTAAACCCTACATACCATCTATCAAGCATGTTAAAATGGTTATTATATCATATACTGCTAACACTTATATATTATATACTATAAGAACGGTTTTCATAAGGACACTTCATGCATTAATAATAGTCACAGTTAAATATTAATCTTTATTAACTCTGTTAATTAATATCATAACTTCTGTCATATTAATAAAGATGATGTACATTATGAAAAATTGATTTTGAAGCAAATCATATTAAATCGAATGACTATGTTATAATGTAAGTTTGAGGAAATGGAGACAGTAAAGTGCTGCATTTTGCTTCCGATGATATACTATACATTTAAAATAAACAATACAACAGTCAGTTTCTGACCAAATAATACTTCCAATAACTGCACTGTGGGATGTTTCACTGTGTGTGTGTCACTCGTGTAAAATTACACTTTCAAGTTTAAACCTGATACTACAACAGTGTTATTGGCATAAACAGTGGACATTGCACATAGTACCTGGAATAGAACCTTTGCTTTAACTCTTTTTACTAAAAACCAAAAACACCTGTTTAGTGGTGTCCATGTTTAACATTGAATGTCTTTGTTACTGTATGTCACACTCCACAGTGATGTTTAATGGTAAAGTAGACACTCAGGGATTTAAGAATTTGTAAGTTTTTTTAGTTTAGTAGAAAAACCAAAAAGTTATTTTTTCCCTTACACCACCAGGGGCAATATTATATTACATATATTTTTCACCCAAATAATTATATCTTCAAAGTAAGTAGTGATATCAAAACCATTGCTGCTGTTTGAGTTGCCAGAAGTGCTTATTCAAAAACATTTAAAATTTGAAGGCGTTATCTTCAACCACATAAATACACAGATGAATCAGCTAGATAGATTTGCAATCCTCAGTATATATTTCCACTAGCAATGCAGAAATAAACAGAATATTTGTTTTTATTATGTCTCCAAAATGTCTCTCTATGTTAATTTCATTTTGAAGAAAAAAAAAGTTAAATAAAAGCAATATCTTATTTATGATTGTTTAATTACACTGAATATATGACTGCTGTGATCACTAACGAATCAAAGCCATGTCTATGTTTTGTATAACTGCCCTCTCGCTCATGTTATATTGTATATTATATATTATTTTTTTCCACTTGCTTATTTAGCTGTACTTTTATCCAAACTGACTTACAAGTGAGACAGGATAAAAGTGAGTAGTTGAAGATTAGGATTCTTGCTCAAGGACACAACCATGGCAGCTTGGCCGAGTTGGTATTTGAACATTCCGTCTTCTATTGACCTGGAGATCAAATCCTAAACCACTTCCTTCAACACATCTACCCTGAATTAGCCACTGATTCACTATAAAATTTGAAAGTCAATCATTTACAAAAAAGAGTTTACATTCACCTAAAACAACTAAAATATAAGGCAAAAATAGATTCACTAATGTCGATAAAAAGCAAACTTTTTTTTTACCTTTCTCACTCTTGCCCAAAATGTTCGATATCCCATTACACATTGTTTTTCTTTTGTTCTGTATACTGTACAATGCACTGCTCTAATTGCCCAATCATTCACAGTACAATCCTGTAAAATAAAAACAGTATTTTGCTGTGTAATACGGCATACCGTATATTATAAATTACATTGAAAAATATAGATTGTTAACATTTTTACCTGAAGTTTGAAGCATAGTTTAATAAAACCAGTGCTAAAATCACTGCTAAACACAGCTCTAAAGTTCGGCCTTAATTACTACTTGTCCCACAGCCTGTGCCAGTCTTTCTTTCTTTAATAAGATGAACCTCCTCTTATAGTTATTCTTATTCTTATTGTATTATCGTTATTATTGTCTATTCATATATGGTTCAAGTCATTGTTAATGTATATTGTATATGCTACATTATTTTCTAACACACTTTTCTGAAAGCTTTAGTTATGTATTAACAAATTTTTAATCGCTTGCTTCATATACGGAGCCCTAAAATGGACCTTTATATAGAATCATTTTGAAGGTTCATTTGATAGATAGATAGATAGATAGATAGATAGATAGATAGATAGATAGATAGATAGATAGATAGATAGATAGATAGATAGATAGATAGATAGATAGATAGATAGATAGATAGATAGATAGATAGATAGATAGATAGATAGATAGATACTTGTTTCACTCAGTCTTTTAGTGTCTTCATCTTCTTCTTCTTCTTCGTTGTCTTGATAATAATATTAATAATGATCTTATATACAACTTTAGACAAGAAAATACAGCTAATTCAAAGAGCTAATTCATGATTTAAAAAATATATATACGTATATATATATATATATATATATATATATATATATATATATATATATATAATTTCACAATTATTTCACAAATAAATAATAAACTATTTGTTCTTTTTTTGTTAAATATGTAATTCATAAACATTTCATTTCAAAACATCTTGCAAAATATTGATCAGATTCCAAAAAGTATTGCCTAAATATTTTTGAGGAACTTTCTGCTGACCGAGAACAGAACCCAAGGAACCTCAGCTCAATAATTGCCAAACATGTTCACTGTGTTAAAATATGATTGTTTTTTTATTGTTTTTTTTTTCCCAAATGATTTCATCCTTCATCCTGTCAGTGTTCACAGAAAAAAAAAGCTATCCACTTCAGGTTTCAGTATTACTCAATCAAGTGATTTCAGCAGACCTCAAAACAGCATCACCAACATAGTCAGATCTTCCTAATCTCTGCGGATGGATTCAGGCCATGATTTTCATCTACTCCAATACAGATAACCAGACTGTCTGCTAAGTTGCAGTTTTCCTTTAATCTTAGCCTGCAGTCAATATTTTGACAGGAAAAAAAAAAACTAACATCAATCCTTCATTGAGCTCTGAAAGTCATTAGATGCTGAAACTTTATGGAGAAAAATAAAAATAAATTCAGACTGTCAGTTATTGAAAGCATAAAAAATATAATGAAGTAAATTATTTTACAATGCAGCTTAATGAACATCACAATATCATTAGTAATGATCATAAACCTCATGCTATATTGAAGAAACTTTCAAAAGGTTACTGGAAAAAGGGAAAATGTGTTCAATTAGATAAAAACAAAAGTGTTACATATAGATTCATTTATATAATTAAATATAAATTTAATTTGAACATGTTTTTAATTACTAGATTACTAACTTAGACCAATTCTATTGTGAAATCTTGTTGTACTGAATATTTTAACTATTCTATTTAATTGAAGTTCTTGGCCCATCCATGGTAAAATAGTGCAGTGTTAATGTGTCTGTTGCAAAACACCAGTGTTGTGGGTTTGATTTTTAAGCTCAGGTGTGATCCTGATGTTTGATTTTATTCAGATTTGAAAATCCATTTTACATTTTTACTCTTAAACTAATATCGTTAAGACTAATAACAAAATGATTGGACTACAGAGTGTTCAAAAAGTCAGGAAGCGATGGGAATATGTTGAGCAAACATGTTGATATAAATATAAAAATTGCAAATATGTTGTTTTACTCTTCCAGACATTTTGGACACCTTGTGAGATGCTCTGATGCCACCTGTCCTCCTTTCTCACACTTCATCTAGAGCTTTCTGCACTTTTGACTTACCTCCTGGTGCTGTGGATAATCTCACCTCACCTAGTTGCCCTAAAGACTCACACTTCTCAAAAACTCTTCATGCCTAAAACAGATTTTTTCCATCTCACCCTGATACTGCAGACTCTTACAGTCTGCTGCTGTAATCACTCTTATTCACATTATGCTCATACTGAACATCTGTTCATCATGTTTAATAAAGTTTTCCTGTATTTATTACAACTGGAGTGATTTATAATACCACAAACAGGTATCACAAAGAAAGCTCAAATTCAGATTTTTTTTGTTCTCAAATCTTTATTTTATGAACATAATGCGACTATACAAATATTAGGCTTGTTATTTAAATGTTTACAGTAATATTTTGACTCCTAATAAATGTTCCTGAACTTTCATTTAAAGAATACATTTTTTATTAGGTATTGTTAGTAAAGTTGAGTAGACCATTTACCGGCTGAATTGCTTTTAAAAATGCATTTTGTCACATCTCTTCTACCAATAGATACCAGTATATATAACTGTAAATTCATTGCTTAACATAGTTTGTCTATTTGACTGTTTATTTATTATACCTGCACATAAACTGTATAGTATCTTGGTTACTGTTGTACAGAAAATGCACAGTAATTATTCTTCTAGGCATATTGGACACACATGTCACATATTCCTATTTTGCACATACTATAATTATCCACATAACACCTGCCATAACTTTATTTATTGTTGTACATATACTTACATATTTATCTGCACTTGTACCTTTGCACATTTATTTTCTACTATTTGCACTACTGGCTTTTTGTTTATAGGTACATTTTGTTTATACTGTATGTACCTGTACTATCTATCTATCTATCTATCTATCTATCTATCTATCTATCTATCTATCTATCTATCTATCTATCTATCTATCTATCTATCTATCTATCTATCTATCTATCTATCTATCTATCTATCTATCTATCTATCTATCTATCTATCTAATTCAGGAGACCCTTTAAACTGGCTAAAGGTGCTTAAAACTAAATATTAGTGATTAATATTTGATATAGAGTTTCCAGAAAATAGGATCTATATTTAGATGATGCTTCAAGATCTTTAGAAATGACATGTTTATGATTCACATATTTTAGAAAAGATCAAATATTTGAATACAAGGGATTCAATATTTAAATAAGAGGGAGAAGTTTATACTATATACTGTCTATATTTGTATACATTATATAAAGTATACTAAAAAAACATTTGGCTGAAAATTTTGCTGATCTTATCTATCTTCTGTTTATAGTTTTAGCTATCTATCTACTGTATGGTTCTATATAAAGAATGATTCCATATATCAAGCAAGACCTAGAACCATTTTAAATTCTATACACAAACACCACCTACTTTCTTAGCTTGAAATCTTTAAGGGGAACTTTGAGAACTACTGCATTAGTGCTTTAGACCTGCATCATCTTTTCTGTACAGATGTTTTCATAAACGCTATACAAATGAAACTGAATTGAAGAAATATAAACTCCTACAGAAAAAGTGTTCTGAAGACCAAGCATGATTATAAGAACTCAGAAAAGTCCTTGAGCGTGTTAGGCCTTTACAATATTCATCACAGATTAATATATAACTACTTATAAGTGCTTAAACACTTCCACACTCTAAAAGAGGACAAATGCCACACATTGAAGATTTAATTATTTATCTCCCTGTGATTTGAATAAATAGAGTGCTGACTGATTAGAGGTCAGTAGTGGCAATCTTACAGGTAATGGCATTAACTTGCCCTTCACATTTAAACAGTGAACCTTAAACATCTTCAGATTTGCTATTTGTTTTCTCCACAGTGCTTACAATGTAGGATATGCCTGGGCATGCTCAAATAGAGGGACAGCAACAGAGCTTGATTAAAGTTTATCTTTCAGGGTAATAAGTCTTCCAGCCTTCATTATGGCTTGTCAGATTATAAATGATTTTGGGTAGAAATTATGCAAGCTCACACACATGTGTTAGAGGAAGTGATTTAGTTGAGCTAAAGATTTAGTAGGCTATCAGGACTGAAATCTGCTCAGTCCTGATAGCCTGATAAGGCTGGTGTGTAGAAACTAGACCTTCAGGAAGATCTAAGCCTTAGTGAAGTTTTACTGAAGAGAGGAAAAAAAGCAGCAACATTTAAATATAATTAAAGCACGAAATATCAATTTCAGGCTCATTTATCATTCATTCATTCATTTATTCATTTTCTACCGCTTATCCGAACTACCTCGGGTCACGGGGAGCCTGTGCCTATCTCGGGCGTCATCGGGCATCAAGGCAGGATACACCCTGGACAGAGTGCCAACCCATCGCAGGGAGCTCATTTATCAGTATTAGTATATTTCACAAACATATTGTGCAATAAGAGGTACAGTAATTCTGTGTGAAAGGAGTAAAGACTGAAGCTATGCAAATTCTTTTTTGAAGAGATGACTACAGAGATTTTATAAGGTTTTTACAGACTGGCAGTTGATAAATTAAAGGAAATTAGAGAGAAGCATCACTGTAAAAGTTGATTCTGATTGATCACCTCTATCCCTTTATTCTATGATGAAACATTTCTATCCTGGTACACAAAATCTCTTCAGGGAGACTTATAGATTTGTTGTATAGAGACATACTGTACATCTGTCCTAATATGCATTAAAGTTGTTTTTGTAGCTTGTTGCTGACAAACACCTTACTAAGAAACTTTCTAATATTATTTCCTTTGAATTATTTCATATGGGGTGTCAATTAGAAAAAAAAAGACTATTTTAGGGCTCTAACAAAAACCATGGCAAGACATTACATCAGAGAACATTTGGAAGGAAACTCACATCCACTTCAGAATTTAAATCAAGGCATGAATATGAAATGCTCTGCTCGAATTTCCATTTTGTAGGGCAGCTTGTCAGTCAGAGCATCAGCCTCCCCTTTAGCCTGCCATGACTGAAATACTGAATTCAGAAATATGGTAAACGCCACGTCAATCCTCTGACAGTAATGCAAGACCCACCACACTTGCCTCTTAACCGTGTACACCATGTTTGAATGGTTCTGAACCACTGCCCAAGACACATCCTGACAAGGGAATATGTAGCACACATACAAATATACTTTACACCTGACATGTTAAGAGTCTCTTTGTTAAAAATAAGAATGAGCTTGGGCTGAACTATACAGTATGTTCCCTTATTTTTTTCTTTGAATGTCCAATGTAGATCATTAGTAAATGTTTAATAAACTGACCAGTATAAATGAGTGTAATAGCTTTTGAATAGCATATGCAGACATTTTTGCTCATTACCAACAAACACACTTTTTCAGATGACAATAATGAAAAGTAAAAAAATGGAATCCTGGTGTTAGTGTATAGATAACAGGAAAAACAAACATTTATTAACAGGTTTGTAATTAATTGTTTGCATGTTAAATCAAATGATCAGTCACATGAGTTACCTATTGTGGTGACCAAATTTGGGGCTGAATTTCAAATGTTGCTGCACGACATAAACGTAAAAGGTTAAAAATGCCTACAGTTACTCACTGTAGTTCTGAAGAGAATAATACATTAAGTAAAGCCTGTGATCCTTATATATGTACAGTCATTTTCCATGAACTACACTACTTAATCTGGCTCCAATTAAAACTGACCAAATTTGTGATTTCCTGCTATATTCCTGCTGATTTCCTGCAGAGTATCAACACTGGAGATCTGGAGAGTGAATAAAGCATTAAAGAGAAAAAAAACAACAACTAGTGTGTATTCTTATCCACGAGAATAAATCATCCTAGATTGTTTAATCAGAAGCAGAACAAGCTCTTTGTCATTGTAAGTCATACTGTATATATGTCAACGAACCTTTGCTACTATAAGCCATGCAGAGATAAACTTTGCAGTTGTGCCATAACATAACTAGATAATTAGCGTAGATACAAAGCAGCATGACAGGGAGGATGTGCTGCACTTCTGTATGTTGAATCTGTATTGTCAGTATCAATGAAATTAATCTTCATACTAAAGAGGAAAAGACACAATGACCTGCACAATGGTGCAGTCAGTCTGCGATAAAGTCCTCAACATTATCCATGCCTGTAGGTAATCTTTGTGTTATTAAGTAACACAATCTAGAGCTAAGGAGAATTTATGAGACTACTTAATAATACTTAACAGCAAAGTTAACGTTATTAAACTTCTTTGTGCCCCAAGACTCCTGACATGGGCTCCAGGTTCCAATCAGCCTAGTAAGATAGCAGTGTAGAAAACAGATGGATGTATAGATGGATGGATGGACAGAAGGAAGAATGAATGGAAGTTATATTGACACATAACAGCTACACTTCTGATATATGGTTTATGTGTAACTGATAAACTGTTGATATTTTTGTAGACCATCTAAATGTCATACTATACACTGTTTACATATAGTGTGTACCATTTAAGTCATACATACCTGATGCAACAGATGCTATTCATTTCCAAGCATAAATATTTTACATTATTTATTACACTAACTAGGATTACATTAATATATATATATATATATATATATATATATATATATATATATATATATATATATATATATATATATATATATATATATATATAAATGCTGCATTACTGCACTGTATTTATTATTAGTGGAAAAGTTACTATCTTAACTGAGATTACATGAATGATTACAGAGGCTTCATTAATACTATTTTCATATTTTCCAGTACAGTAACGATACCAGTAACAGAATATTAGCATTAATCAAATAAAGAAGTCGCAGAATATGTTATTTTGTGCTTTATATTTACAGTATATATGAATATTGCACTTGTCACATCACAGAAATTTACAAACTCCCACTACAGAAAATTTTCCACCAAACACCCTCACCTACAAATATGGCCGCTTCAGACTACACTTCCCAGAACCCAGAACATGCACATGCACATACACACACACACACACACACACACACACACACACACACACACACACACACACACACACACACACACACACACACACACACACACACACACATGTACACAAACAACCCCTCTCTGCCGACCAGCTTCTGTTTGAACAAATCTGTTATTGAACTTGTGATTGAACCTGTCCTCAATCTGCCTCACACATGCACACAACCACCATTTATAAGAAACTTTCATTCATCCATTCCTTGCAAAATATACACTCAGTATTATCTTTGTTCCCACAACATTACCATGACTTCTATCTTTGCTTGCTATTCCCGTTTGTCCTAGTTGTAAAAATAGAAAGGCCAGGCAACAGTTTTCCAAATTTTCTACCAGCCAGTTTTGACGAGCCTGTGCCACCTGCACTTGGCTGAAAGGAACTGAACCCAATATGTCTTCTATTCTTGTAGCCAGACTGCCTCATGGTGTGATGTGTTGTGCAATCAAGCACGCTTTTATGCTAATCACAGCTGTAAAGAGTGGTTACTGTATTCATCCTGTTAGCTTGAATTTTTTACCTGTCTTTCAATAAAGCTGGTTTACCTGCAACTGCATCTATCCGCCATTACATCACAGGTTTTATTTATTTATTTATTTTTTTAAATATAAGCTAATTTGTTCCAGTTTGAGAACCACTGGCAATAGACTACTTGTTCTGAGCAGGTGTTGTCAGTGAACAGGCTGTAAAACTGGCTAAGTTACAGATACTCATGAAAAACTCATGCTAATTATCTAAGAAACATCACTAACAACAATCAAAATGTCATTGTTTGTGTCAAACAAGTTGTGAATTTGTTATAACATTAAAACAGGAGATCATGACTTACTCTGTGCTCAAAGTGATGCTCGAAGCTCCAATGGTTTTCTCTGTGGGTGAACGAGGATGATGCTGAACAATTCCAGGATATGCTTTTTTTTTTTTCATTGGTTCTTGTGTTGAATCTTACCCAGATACAATAGTGCTATTTTCTGATTGGCTATTGTGTAGCCTCTTTTTTTTTTTGATTGACTGATAAGTGTCAGGCTTGACTAAGAACTCCATTGGAGATGCACTTGATTCCTGCCCGGTTCCATAAAGACAGCGGTGCGGACAGATATACTGTATTTTGGGCTCTGCGGCATATTGAATATATGATAAATAGTATGTTTTTCTGTGTGAGAAATACTATGTGTGGCGGTAGAGCATGAGAAAAGACCAAAATGCCTGACTGTCGAGCTCAATGCGTGACACTTGACAGCCCTGATAAATTAAGCACATTAACTAGCTATGTCTGTTACTGTACCTTGTATTGCAGTGGAAAAGTGCCAATTTTGTTTTCCTTTGGAAATGTGCATTTGTACAGCTATGAGTAAAGAGCATCTCACTGTTTTTTTATCTTTTTGCCAGAATCCCTTACTCACAGTGACCAGTTATGGCTGGTTGTCAAGAACACCTCGGTAAACATTCCTCTAGCATTGCCAGTGTTTGCTACAGGGTTGGTTGCTGCTGTACGCTGCTAGCGTTGCTAGATTAGTTACTTAGCTTGGAAAAATAAGCTGTAGGTCATTTTTTTCCACAGAGCACAGTTATTGGACTGCTTTGCATGATTTGAAATTACTAATCATGAACTATGTTTAGATCTCTGCCATTTAGTGTCATCTCATTACTGTGACAACCTACACAAGGCTTACATCACATACCACCTGCTATCAGGTGTTGGTGTCAGAGTATTTTTTTTTTTGAGTTTGAGTTTGAGTAAATGAACAAATGAGCACACTGTCAGAACAATACACAACACCAATATTAATACCTATGAATCTGTGGCCCTGTATAGTCAATAATAATGAGCTGCTGCCAGTGAATGGTGACCCTTGTTAAAATGTCATTTTCTCATTATGCAGCACCGGCCACCATCTTAAACCTTAAAACATAACTATTATAAAATTTCTCCTCACAAAATTCTTGTCATATTTCTAATGATTCATGAGGTTTAATAGAATGTTGTTGTTCTGTAACTGTGGGTAAAAAAAAAAAAAAAAAGCCCTCAGCACACCATTTTTATTTGTCTAATTGCTACCATTCTTAAAATGTAAGTAATGATGTCCGGGGGTCATTTAAAAGTAAACAAACATGCATCTATCCATCTATATATTATATTAGGCAACCAGAATCAACATCCTGATTCTGTGTAAAGAACATTAGATCCCTGTCCTTCTATAGAAGACACATGTGGGTGATTTTAATTGTCGTTTTCTTACTTGAACCATGGCAAAATTGTACACATTCAAATCCCAGCCACAATAAAATGTACACCAATCAGCCAAAACTTTACAAGCATCTGCCTTATATTTTGCAGGTCCACTTTGTACCATGAAAACAGCTCTGACCTGTCAAGGCATGGACTGCAAAATACCTCTGAATGTGTGTACTGTATGTGGTACAGTATCTGGCGTCAAGACATCAGACAGCACATACGTTGTGTCCTAAAAGTTTTGAGGTGGATCCCTCATGGACCAGACTGGTTTGTTCAGACATACACACAGATGCTTGATAAAACAACACCTTTAACTCTTCTTCGTGTTTCTCAAACCATTCCTGAACAATTTTTTGCAGTGTAGCTGGGCACATTATCCTAATTAAAGAAGCCAATGCTGTTCTGGATCAGTGTTGCCATGATCAAATATATAATTTTAATATTAAGTCTAATATTAAACATGGTACATGTCAAAGGAGCATCCACATGAATGCCAGGACCCAGAGTTTCTCAGCAGAACATTGCCCTGAGCACCGCACCACTTCTGCCGGCTTTCCTTCTTACCTTTCATTATTTGCACGGTTTACAGCATTTAGCATTGAGAATATTCTGATTCTGATATCGTCTATACGCAGTACAAAAAGGATACAACAATGCACTGCATAGGCAAAAGCATTAATCAGTTATTCTGAAACAATAATGCTGTCTTTTTTCTGAGTTCTCACTACATCTGTGCTTGAAATCAAGGTTAAACCATTATCAGCGCCATCACAGTCATGCTCGATTGTATGCTATCATCTTTTGTCACAGTACATGTACTTGTGTCCTTTTTTTCATTTTGGTGGAGAAAATAAGAAAACATATTACTTAAAAAAAAAAAGAATATGTACTTTTTTCTCATGAGCAAAGATTTGGCATTGTGTCTTAATTAGTAAATTAGTATGCTGTGCTTTATTGTGCAGTCATGTCTTTTTTTCCACATATCTAATACCTAGTTGATGTTTTCTTTTAAGTTTCTTTTAAGTAACACGAATAAAAGTAATGTTTACCAAGATTAGATCAAGTAGATGCTATGCTTAGATGCATCCTCATTTTAGAAGATTGCCAGTTTCACAATTACTGGTGTATGAAAAGATTGTACATTGTTTATTCTCTATGGCAGGGTTGTAAATGTACCCTGGCAGCACAAAATAATGGCTTAATTACATGTCTGTTGGGTGTTTGACAATATTGTTACATTTTCAGCTCCCGTGCTATATAAATAACCATTTTTGGTAAGGCCATGACACTTCTAGACAGGTTTTCAAGCCATGCTCAATTGATATACAAAGAAGTGTCTAAGATATTACAGCCATGTTGCTCTCCGTCGGAATAACAATGATTTGTCCTCAGGTTTGTCCAACATTGCTTGTGGGATTCTGGGATGGTTTTTCTTTCTTTTCTTTTCTTTTTTTAAGCTCAATGTGCAGACTATCACCGGAGTGTTTTTATACAGCATAGTCTACTTGCAGGCTCTATTTCAGTCAGATAGCCCTGTCTCTCCTAGAGAAACACATCAGGCCTTCTCTTGGAAACAGCACTGCCTTTCTATAGCATGTCAAAGCGGCCAAGCTGGATGCATTAAGTATTCTGCACCCATTGGTATCCTAATAATTAGAATCATTCCACATCCTGTGAACCTAGAGTGACCTTTTCTTTTCTTTTTTTTTATTGTTTGGAAGCAGAGCCACAACTGCTAGTTCTTGGGATGCATCCACTTCTATTCACTCTATGGAAAGTGACAGAAGCATAAAAGCGCACAGAAACATGCGGCAAATTCTGAACACGTAATTAGCCTCGTCCCAGGAGAGACTGTGGTGAGTGTGCTTATTTCAGGATCACATTAGCGACAACATCGCTCTGAAAGTGGAGCACACTCAAGCAAATTCCTATGTTTGAGGTGATCAATGTGTCCAAATTAGCCATCTTACCCTCAGCTTTGTTTAGTTTTTGCTTCTTTTATTGTACTGATACACACAGCGAGTGATGACATCTGTCATAGGAAATGTGACAAATTGAATAATTTGCTTAAATTAAAAACCTGGCACAGGTCTGATAACTAACTCAGGGAGATACTGCTTTAAAAAAAATCTATCAAATTGTAATTGTTCCACTCCTTGGGCCAGTAAAAAAAAAAAAAGCGGAGATTAGTCTGGCAATAATTATTTATTCATTAATGTTTTTGTTCAAACAATCTGTCTAATTAAAAATGAGAGACATATGGCAGTCTTAGCCTCTGTTCAAACCTGACTTACTTTAGTCCCATTGCTTATTTCATTTATAATATAAAATGATTAATTAATAGCTGCTGTCAGTTTGATGTCTTTCAACCCTCCATATTAATATATTAGGTAAAAAAAAAAATCTTTGTATGGAATAGGTATGGAATAGGTATAAGTAAACAGAGAAATGTTTATGACAAATTTTTAAACATTCTTAAGTTAATGAAGATGACTGAATTCATGTGTGTGAGCTTAACTAATACATATTCTTTCCATAAATGTTAAACACACATCTTTATACCTTCATATCATGCCATACAGTATGGATGGTATCTTAGAAACACAAACAGAGCCACTTAACTGTAATTGTAGGGTAACAAATTACAATATGGTCCTTATGTGGTCCTTAGTATCCTAGTAACCATACAAGAGCAGCTATTCTTTATTCTTGGTATTTGTAATAATGCAAACACATGATGTTTGTACTTCAACACATAATTGCTTAAATGAGCCATTTAGATGGTAGAGTTTTTTTTTAATCATTAGTAAAGGTGTTTCATATTGTGTAAAATACATGGAAATTACATCTCATCAACAAAGGTTAATTAGGAGAAAACACACACACACACACAAAAACAACAATATATAAATACTACTACTATTAGTAGTAGTAGTAGTAATAATAATAACAACAACAACAACAACAACAATAATAATAATAATAATTATTATTATTATTATTTAATTTATGTATTTATTGCTCCTGTACTATTCTCCTAATTAAACCTTATCATATATGTTATGATAGTATTTAAGTCCATTTTTAAGTTTAGTTTTTTTTTTTTAACATTCAAATGAAAAGTACTTTGAAAATTAGGTGATGCACATACACTCCACCTCTGGAAATTGATACGTGCAGAAAAAGCAGAAACATATCTGTTAATTTGGTAATGAACACGGTGTAGGTAAAGGTCTCCCAAACAGATTTTGCTTAGAGCCCTAGATTGGCTGGGATCAGGCACTTCTGCTCCAAGCATGCATGCACTCTCACAGACCTAGCAACTACTGAAACCATTTTAATATGCTTCAATCTGCACAAATCTCCAAAGAGTCCATCGCTCAAGCAGGCATGAGGAATAAATGAGAGTGCCTGACATAGCAGTGGTAGCAAAGATCAAAAGCGTAAGAGATAATTAACAGCAGGCTAATTGGTACCCACCTTAAGTCTTCAGCAGATATGAAAAAGAGCAGACTTGCTATTAATTAAGCAGGAATATGCTTGAAATGTGTTTGATTTGAGCTCGCATTGCTCGGATGGTACTACAACTGTGAAGAGTCTCCTATGCGAGTTCATTTTTAAGAGCTTTTAAATGAATGAAAATTATTTATCCATCATTATAAATCTGCCAATTTTCAGATGAACGGAAAACGTATCAAGATAATCATTTACAATTTGCATAACCAGCTTCTTGTTGTAAATAGCATTCTGATATTCTGTGTTTAAATTCCTCCTGTCTTTATTTGGCTCTGAGTGAACCGTGGAATAGGTCTCCTGTGAGAGAGATCCTCTTTTCCACTTATTGAAAAAGAGAAAAGAGAAGAAATGTAAAGCAGGATTGGGATTATTCAGGCAGAAGCACAACCGGAGGAACACCTTGTGATAGTGAGTTACTTGACTGCATACAACACACACACACAACACACACACACACACACACACACACACACACACACACACACACACACACACACACACACACACACACACACCATCCACAGCCTTACATGCTGATATTCCCCTCAGAAATTATAGACCCTATAAATAAAAGCCTAACAGCATGCATCCCCAAGGGAGAGCAGATGTCTTGAGCCTACCTTGAATCACTCTGGTCTTGTTACATCTTATTTAGTAGATGCACTCTTTAAACACACATTGATTTATTTATCCGCATTTCTACTTCAACAAATCACTTTAAGATCAACAGTTAGCATCTTCACCGTGATAATGCCAGCTCTGGCAGCATTGTGTCTTAGCTTCAGATATGAATGTGCAGCTGCTTTCAATTTCATGTGTCTTCGCAGTTTACATGCGTTCAAATATCGTTCACTAAGAGAAAAAAAAAGAAAAGAAAAAGAAAACCAATAACATTTGACTCATAATTGTAAGGCTTGTGTGAAAATATTTAATTTTGAAATAAGAGAAAATCTGACTTGACTGAGTTAACTATTATGAAGATAAATGTTGTCATTTTCAGTGCAGCAGCACATTTGCTTGAGTGCCTGAGATTAATGTGGATGTTAGAGCAATGCGACACACCGTGACACACGTGTTTGTCATCAGACTTCTTGCTAGTCTCGTCTAATGGAGCAAATAGACCACATATAAAGGATTAGTGCTTATTTTAAACTACCAGGCTATCAAGAGAATTAATAGATAAATACAATCTGAGGAGCTGAAATCATTCCGTTAGTGGAGAAGCAAACAAATGGACCATGTAACACCAGAATATGAGAAAATAATTGCAGCCAAGTTCAGAAAATGCTCATTGAACACACTAGAATTTTTTTTAAGCTGTAGAATTTATGATTTTAAAATCCAGCCTTCTATGGCAGAAAAAAAATGTATAAAGTAGAATAATATATATTATTGACATCAATGGTGTAGTCACATACTATCTGTTAGACTAGTGTGTATTTTGGGGGACTGTTTAAGGATTCATGACTTGTGATTGTTCAGTAATACGCAAGCGTTATAAGAACAAAATAATTTTAGCATGCACATGAACGTAACCTTCACGGTTACTGTGTACAAGATGAAAGAGCAAAACCTCTCAATTAGAGCTTGTCTTTTAGCTCCACTCAACCAGGAGGCTCTCACTGTGACTGCCTGATCAAGCAGCAGTGCCTGTGCATCGCCATCCTGCTGCGATGAAGCTGTACTCTTTCTGCTAGATCATAAACCGTACATTGCCTCCCGAATTAAGGTGTAAGCTAAAGTTAACTATCTTAGCTATAGAAACTCTGGTAGATGAGAAAGCATAGAAGCAAATTACAATTTTTGCCATCTTTTTGATTACTGATTTATTGTTTTAATTTGATGTATTTTTATTCATGTATGTGTATTAAATTGAATGTATTTAATTTTTAAGAAGAAAACAAGATTTGTTACAAATGTAATAGTTTTAGTGCACTAGCAAAACCCCACACCAAAATAAACAAAAACTCTTTAGACGTTAAAACTTCTCGTCCAAAATTTGCTCCCATGTTTTTATTTGTTCCATCTTTGTAGAGAAACTGTGGCCTTCTTTTATATAAATCATGGCTGTATTTTGCCAATGTTTTTCCTAGTTTTAGAAATCCATCTATAGCTGCTGTCATGGACAGCACAATCTGATTAAGTGTAATATTGAGTTGATCAGTGAAGTCAATACCAGCCCAATAAGCCATCATATATCATTGCAGGTACAGTAAAGCGCCAGACTCTAATGCAGAGGGTTTTGAAAAAGTCTCTGGAAATGATTCTAAACTTATAATAAATCTTTTTTTCTTTTAAACTTTTTAACATTTAAAACTTTTATATATGTCTTTTATAGAAGATCAATATGAGAACAAATGACCTAAAATGAAAGAATTAATAAAATTTGTTTAAATATTAATAAGTTGTAAGAACAGATTCATGGCCAGGGTACATTGTTTTGTGTCATGTCATGTGCAAGGCTCCATAAAAACATGACTCTTATACTCACTTTGCTTGGTTTGTTTTCTTTCCTGATTGGCTCTGGCTCTTTTTCCGTCACTCAGTGACTTCTTTTATGTCTGCAGTTGGGGCATGATGCAATTTGACTAAGCTGAGCTGCAGTATAATGTGTGTGTACAAATTTTATTCCAAATCTGACCTGACACCGTTCACACACTGCTGACTGTGAAGAACTATTTCAGGACTGTCAGAGTCAAAACTTTATATTATAAAGAATATCCCCAACTAACTTCAGGGCTATCTTCAAGCAACTCTTTTGAAGCTGCTGAGGTGTTAAAGTGCTCTTCAACCAAACATAGAATTAATACATTTCACTAAATTATATCAGGCTCCAACAAAATGACCTTAGTCATCAGCATTCAATTTTGTTTTGTTTTTTCTACATTAGTGCAATTCCTTAATTTGGTTGCGATTGCAGATTTGAATCAATCATTTTTATTTTTAATAAAAAATATAATTTTAAATATTAACAGTAAAATATGCAAAATATTACCTAAAAAACCAGCATGAACAAAAAAATGAAGGAAAAGAATCTGTATTTGAGAATCTATTGATTTACAACAATAAAGTATCAGCAATGTATCACATACAGCAAGGTACTTCACTGTGTTTCAAGCTAAAAAGAAAGACCCTTTAAACTCTTTTTTTCTTTTTTTTTTTAATAGAAACTATCATTATAGCTCAACATCTTGCTTACTGACAGGAACAGATATTTCTTTCACGTCTCATAGACTAAATGCCTCAGAGGCACGTTCTTAAATGAAAGATGGAAAGCTTCCACACAAACAGTCCACTGAGTTTTTTAAATGCTGCAACACTGAGCACGAATTTTAGTCTCTTTCCTTCCTGAACCACAATTTAAAGATTTAACCTTCAGCTACTACTGTATAAACTATCAGTCTGCACTGTAGTGTAGGTGTATTCAAACAAGTACCATCATAAAGTACCATCATTGAACCAAACACTATCCGACTCCATTCATATTAAGTTACACTAATGATTGGAAAACATGGAGTAGGCAAGAATTTTCTTATGAAATTCATAGTGAAGGTGGAAAAACAAGTGTTGTTCAGTGGACTGGTGATACCTGTAAATCACATCAAGAGTCAACATCCTTGGCTCTTGAGAGCCGCAGCAGGAAAGTGTTCCTGGCACCACTGGAAGATCACAAGGTTAAATCCAGATAATGTTACATCCACCTGTGGCTGGGAACCGAAGAAGCAACGCTAGCAACAGCAACTGTGGAACGATGTTAACTTGTGTATGTGGAAGATGGAAAAAGCCTCTTTTCTGTAAGTGATGCATCACAAGCAGCTGTTTGAAAAGATGTGGTTGCCTGCCTTTACTTGTCTCTGAGGAAGCATGCGTTAGCGTTCACCCTCCCTGTTGGTTGCAATCATATGGCTGGTGGGTGTGAAGTGGTAGGTGACCGTATTTTGTTGAGAAAAATCGGAGAACCACCTGTCATCAACAATCTCATCACCTTATTAAACTAAACACATTTTATAGTCAATCTTGGCACAGGATTTTAAACACAATCCCCAGCTACTGTAAATATGAATATCAATATCTTTCGGTATAAACAGCACAATGGAGATGAAGCCAAATCTAAAATTATATGGCAATAATACAGATTGGCCGGTAACAAGGTTAAGTGTTGATAGGATTTACGGAAAATCTCTGGCTGCTTTTTGTGCAAGGGTGACTACAGCATCGCCCTTTGGTGAGGAATAATGGCTTTCCTTTCAGGAGGATGTGAAATTGGATTGCTCATACAAAGTGCTTGCAGAGGATAAACCTGTGTTATCCAATTACCCACCAAACTACATTAAGAAAAGCTTTAGTTGGAGAGTCCAGGCAACCTTGCTCCCCTAAAACCTTGACAGCAAAGAGAGAAGCTGGCAAAGTGAAGGGGAAACGCTCGCCGGTATTGCGATTAGCGTTCCTGCTCTCTCTTACAGCCCATACAATATACAGCCATTACATCAGCTAAAACATTTTGACAAGAATAAGTTTGAAGTGCTGGGGAATTATGGCTGCATGATTAATGAAGAAGTTTGCAGACTTCTGCAGTCACACTGCCATAATGTTGTTACTATAGCTTTTTTGTACTGTGGATTTCATAATGCTGTCTGGATTTTACCTTATTTCACAGGATCGTCTTGGAGAATTTAGGTAACAAAATCAAACAACACCTTTGTGTAGCATTTTATACCTCTTTTATCGTCGAAAACAAACCTGATGCTGTTTTTTCTGCTATAAAAGAACTATACACCAGTTGGTCTCTCTCACATTATGGTTGGTGAATAGAGGATCTCCAAGGCACTGTACTAAGAAAATTGCATTAATCCCCTAGACATACGATGGATAAAATTCTGTATAATGTAAAATACTGTACATTAATGTACAATGGTAAAACATTAATTATACTGTATATTATAATTAGGATGTTTAGGATTGGAACAGAAAGAAAATATCTGTATTATTCATTAAACTTACATAATCAGTGACAAACATGTATGTATGTGTTCAAGCATTACAGAGCATACTGCATGGATACAACAAGTCTTAATGCTACAGATTGTTTCATGTACAGTAAAATGTTTATTATGTCTTAGGTACTTATGTATTAGGCACATGAAGATACACTGATTAGCCATAACATTAAAACCACTGACAGATGATATGAAACGGATTGATTTTCTCATTACAATAGCACCTGTCCATTTGTAGGATATATTATACCACCTTTCCATCAATAACCATTAGTACATATACAGCATTTGACAGACACACAAATCCAAAGTGACTTATATATAAAACTGAGTGATACAGGCGTTGCTCAGACCTCCAAGAGTGGCAGCTTGGTGAACCTATGCTTCAAACTTACAACCTTCTGATCAGTGGTCCAAGACCTTAACCACTAGGCTATTCCATCCCCCCCCAGTCGTTCTTCTACCCTTTGATCAGACCAGATAGTCTAAACCTCAACTCAAAATCACACAAACACTTACACTCGACCATTTTTCCTGCTTCCAACACATCAATTTGGAGAACTGACTGTTCACCTGTTGCCTTACTGTATATACAGTATCTCCTCTTGACAGGTATCACTGTCGAGATAATCAATGTTATTCACTTCACCTGTCAGTGATTTTAATGTGGCTGATTGGAGTATTTGTAAGTTTTAAAGGTGAAGTCTTAGAAAAAGCCAGATAGTTTCCATTCTACTGAGAACAGAGAAATAAAGCAAATGCATGCTGTACAGTATATATTCTTTGTCTATATTGATGTAAATACCCAAGTTCCTGGTTCATGTCTCCTGGTTTCTTCACTTACAGCATTACTAGATGTTAATATAATGTGATAGCTTATTTTTCTGTTCTGTTTCTTACTGTACATCAAACCTTGCAGTATGACTCTATAATTGCAGTAAGAGTAATAGTAGTTTTAGTAACACTACTAGCAGTACTATTGTGTATGCTTATTATAAGCTCTTAAGCCAAGAATTTACATCTAATGTAATACAAAAATCTCCAGCTTTAAGAATGTAAGGGATTAAATAGTACATGTTCCATTGCAATTCATGTCATCACCTCAGTTCCTTTTTTTTTCTTAATCTGAAAAATTACCCGATAACACACTAGAATACTTTAATTTGGATTCCATAATTATAGTTTTTAATGTTAAAAACATAGAAACATCCAACAAAGGCTGTTGGAGCTGCCAAAGACTGTGTTTCAGCTGGAGTCATTACACTTCCAGCCTCAACGGAGTGCCTTCATTTCTAACATCTCTCACATCCTACATCCTACAAGGAATTATTTGGAATTACAGACATTTGTAACAAGCACAAACACTCTTGCATGCTATTAAAAGCTATGTCTGTTGAAAAATGAAACACAAACTCTTTCCTCCTCTTATCAGGTTCTTTTACTTTTGTCCCAATTGAAAGCTTGTCTTACTTCTCTTCATTTACTGATATCTTTTGACTGGTTTCTTTCTTTTCAAGCACAAGGACATCTGCCAGTCTTGTGGCTTTGAGTGTTCAGTGTTTTATTATTGTTTGAGTCCTTTCTGTACATGAGTGTTAAAGAAAGTGTAAAATACTAAAAAAAAATGCTTTATGAGTTAGAAACACGGTTAAAGATATAAGAAGAAAAATAAATAAATAAATAAATAAACAAACAAACAAACAAATACATAAATAAATAGGTTTGTTCACGTCAGAGTGTTACAAGTGTTATGTGTGTTTGATATTGCTAGCAAGTGCAAATTAGTGCAAATTAAAGTTAGGTGAAGTGTAAAAATGTTTTCTTTCACTGAAAAGCTACTTGTTGAGAATAAATTAGCATTCATAAGTTGACTAAGTGTACACCTTTGACAACACCAATGTCTTTAAGATGTCAGGTAATCTGTTTAATTCAAAATACAGACTCTCACTCACTCTCACTCACTCATTTTCTACTGCTTATCCTAACTTCTCGGGTCACGGGGATCCTGTGCCTATCCCAGGCGTCTCAAAATACAGACAACACTCAAATATGTGTTTGTTTGTTTTATTCACTTATTTACTTACTTATACTTTAACTTATTTATTAGATAGTTGTGTGTGCGCTTAATAAACGTAATGGTTTGATTGCTTGGAATAACAATTATTATTATTGTTTTTGTTGTTGTTGTTGTTTGTTCATAATGGGTCCTCTCTAATCATCTGCCCACGTTCTTGTCGACTTTTTCCTCTCTTAATTTTGTGTACAAAAAACACTGGTTTACAGAAAAGCTGTTTAGACCACAATGAAAACAACCAGAATAAGTTTTAGTTCCTCTTTTTATTTATTTATTTTTTATTTTTGACAACTATTCTAAAATGAACAGTTATATTAAGCTGTGTAACCAGTAAAAAAAACAAACAAAAAAAAAAATTGCCTTTTATTTTGTATATTAAAAACACATATTTCTTTCCCCCCAAAAAACTTGACAGTTATATTTTTTCAGCATTTTGATTTTAAAATAGTTCTTCCTGCTCAGATGTGTAAGAGATGTGGTTACAAACAGCTTTAGTGCAGAGAGAGTTATACCAACTTTCCACTTTATTAGGAGCACCTACTGTATACTCAGCAATACCTGTAATCAGCCAATCACGTGACAGCAGCACAGCACAAGTGTCAGCAGCACACTCATGGTAAAGAGCTTCAGTTAATATCCACATCAAACCACACAATGAAGTGTGAATTCTGTAACTTTAATCATGGCATGGATGTTGGTACCAGATGGGTTGGTTTGAGTATTTCACAAACTGCTGATCTCCTGGGCTTTTCACACACAACAGTCTCACAGAATGGTGCAAAAGAAATAAAAAAAAACATTGAGTGAGCAACAGTTCTGTGGGAGGAAACTTTTTTTGTTGATAAAAAAGGTCACAGGAAAATTATTAGATTGGTTCACGTTGCTGGGAAGGATATTATAACTAAAATAATCACTTTTTACTGCAGTGTTGAGCAGAAAATCACCCAAGTCTGTATAACATCAAACCCTAAGGTAAATGAGCTACAACAGAAGACCTCATTGAGTTTTTCTCCTGTCAGGCGAGTCTGTCTCCATGCAAAGTGGAAAAAATTGTGATACCTGTCCATCACACTACACCATACATGCCACTGTTTACCTGCATATTTTTATACAGTAGAGAAAACCCACATGGACAACAAGAAAAAAATGTCAAATATCACAAATTGTGTAACCTGAGCTCAGGTTAAACCGAGAGCACTGGAGTTGTGAGGCAACATCACATTGTCTTTTATATTGTGATTATATATTTTCAGTGATGTCCACAGTTACATTGTTGTTGGTTTTTTTTTGTGATCAACTTTTTATTATTCACTCTTAACACAAGATGTACACTTTACTTTGTTACATGTCTAATAATAATTATAATTGTGTATTCAAGTATATATAACAAACATCATTTTTAAACTATATACAGTTGCCAAATCCTTGAAACAAAATTAAATAAACAAATATATATATATATATATATATATATATATATATATATATATATATATATATATATATATATATATATATATATATATATATATATACGATAGATACAAAAACATTAGTTTGGATGTTAAGACCATTTTAGATTATGTGCCTTAATGGAAAGTAGAAGATTTCAAACGTGCAGCAATAACTTTATCCTAAATGTTCAGAGTTGAGCTTCTTGCTTTATGGATGATAGCCTATGATCCCTTTATAAGATCAATATCTCTGAAATACTTATACTGTTCTTATATTGAAGGGGGTCCAGGTGAAAACCAAGAGTGCATTACAATATGTTTTTTTTTGTTGTTTTTTTTGTTGTTTTTTTTAAGCTGTTATTCCTGCAAATATAACTTTCTTAGAAGCCAAATTAGTGCAAATACCAAATGATGATTTACTTATCCTCAAGAAATTCTGCCACTTGAGACCAAAGATTAGAGACATCTGGGCAATCCTATGCAGTATAAGCTGCATTTTAAAGCATCTGTATAAAAAAAAGGGTAAAACTTCTACATTTACAGCATATGCCCTAATCCAGGGCGACTTACATTTTGTCTCATTTTTGATACAAGTGAGTAATTGAGGGTTAACAGCCTTGCTCAGGGGCCCAGCAGTGGTGGCTTGGTGGAAGTAGGAATCAAACTCACAACCTTCCAACTGGTAGCCCAACACCTTAACCACTAGGCTACCACGTCACTCATAACTTATATAGTTACATTTTTAATGTTGTTTACGTTGTCAAATTACATCTAGACAAGAGCTTCATGTCTGTCTTAATTTAAATATGACGGACTAAGGATTAAGGGGGTGAAACAACATTAATTTGGATTTGATTAATTTAAAGTCTTAAAGTTTGATTTAAGTGGATAGTATTTTACACCACATCTTTAGAACAACCCTAACACTCATACTCATGTTTGCTAGGAACAGCTGACATGAATTAGTTATGAGTTTATGATGGCCAGCATCTAACAAGAGGACATGAACAACACAGGTGTGTTGTGTATCTTTGCTCACTTCAGAGCTGTACAGTATGTCGAGAACGGTTCTGAGGATAGACTAAATTAACACTGACCTAAAATGATAGTAACAATATGATCTGTACGCTATGTATTAATAGGTTGGTTGCTTGGCTAAAATTAATTGCCTTAAGTTGTGAATGAGTGTGTGAGTGTGTGTATGGTGAAAGTTTGTATTCTTAAAGTTAAATAAAGTTTGCTTCACACCCAGTGTTCCTGGGACTGGCTCCAGATCTTCCACCAGCCTGAACAAGATAAAACTCTTACTGAAGATGAATAAATGACAAAATAGTTTTTACACAGTGGAAAAGAGATCATTGCTGTAACTCTTATAAGGTTCCATTACTTTTGTCCCAATTCTATTATTTCTCTTCATTTATGGATATCTTTTGACTGGTTTGGTTCTTTTCAATCACAAGGACATCTGCCAGACTTGTGGCTTTGAGTGGCTGCAAAGCTAAACATGTCCAGTGTATCAAATATGTCTGTACATCTGTATTACAGAAAGTGGAAAATACAAAAAAAAAAAAAAAACCTTTATAAGTTAGAAACACTGTTAAAGATATAAGAATTAAAATAAAAAAATAAATAGGTTTGTTCGTGTCAGTGTGTTACAAGCGCTATGTGTGTTTGATATTTCTACACAAGAGGTGCAAATTATGGCTAGGTAAAGTGTAAAAATGTTTTCTTTCACTGAAAAGCTACTTGTTGAGAATAAATTAACATTTATAAATTAATTAAGTGTACACCCTTATCAACACTAATGTCTTTAAGATGTCAGGTAATCTGTTTGATCCAAATTACAGACAACACTCAAATATTTGTTTGTTTACTTATTTGCTTACTCATACTTTAACTTATTTATTTAACAGTATGCGTGTGCATATTAAAGTTAATGGTTTGATTGCGAAATTTGGGTTGTTTATATTTGACTAATTATTCTTATTCTTATTCTTATTCTTATTCTTATTCTTCTTCTTATTATTATTATTATTATTGTTGTTGTTGTTGTTGTTGTTGTTGTTGTTGTTGTTGTTCCTGGTTGCTTGGTTAAACTAAATTGCCTTAAGGTGTGAATGAGTGTTTGATTGTGAGTGTGTGAGTGTGTGTGTGAGTGTGTGAGTGTGTGGTAAAATAGTGTATTCTTGCTTAACGTCCAGTGTTTCTGGGACTGGCTCCAGATCTTCCACCAGCCTGATCAAGATAAATCACTTACTGTAAATGAATTAAAAAAAGGTTTGATCATTGCTGTAAGCTTAAATATGAGTTGAGCAAATAACTGGTTAATCCAGTTTATCATAGTTTAAGATGCATCCATGGATTTGGATGCATATTTGGATATAGTGGTTTAATGGTTACACTCAGGTTGGTCACAGCTACTGAGCTGGATCCTGATTCTGACCTTCTGTATGTTTGGACTTTTCTTCTCTTTGTGTTCCCTTTTAGTTTTCTACCAAGTTCTTCAGTTTCTTCCTAAATCCCAAAAGTTTTCAGTAGTTGGATGGCAAAAGATACAAATATGTGTGAAACTGGGATGGACTGACATCCTATCCAGGCTGCATCCCTGCCTGAACCCCAGTGTTTTTGGGATATTCTCTGGATCTCCTGTGGTTGTTGAACAAATAAATGAATACTGGTGTTTATTTTACCTTTACTAGAGCCATCATATTTAAAAAGCTGCTTGGAAAATAGATTATTGCAATACGTTCTTCAGTATTCAACAAGATTTTATGGCTTTTGACTGCAGGAGATTATGTAATTATATTTTTGTTTTAGTAATACAGTGTAAAAAAAAAACAACAAAAAAAAGTTCATCATTTAATGTAAAAAAAATAAAACCCAAAAAAACATGTGAATGAAACTGTAAGATCATTGACAAAACAACATTTTTACAGTGTACACAACCGATTTCCTCTCATGGTTGTGGAATTATCGTGCAGCACAGTAACCAATGAAGGTCTGCAGGAAGATAATGTCTGAGGAATCGATTGCAGAAATAAAATAATAATTATTGTTCTCAAACAATCTCCAAATTGTCTCCAAACATCCATTCAAATGTAAGCATGAAATGCAGACTAAAGTCCTACCAATAGAGGGCAACAGTCCATTACTTTATACACTTTATACACCTACATCTTTCCTAATTATTCATTGTTTTGGAATAATTTGAGCCTTCAAATAGTCATCAGCTCTTTAAATTTAAACGTACCTGCAAAAGCCTCAGGAGAACACTTCAGGGTTTCTGGATGGCAAAAAAGAAATCTATTATATCTATACTCTCCATCTCATGTCAAACATAACATCAGGAATTGAAGGGCAGTTTGCTAATTGCAAATCAAGGATTCTGCAGGAAAACTCATATTTATTCAACGGGAGTGCAAAGACATCCTGCTTGTCCTAGATTAGCCGGATTTTATCAACACCATCAAGATTATCAAGATAATACGTCCCTGTTTTAAACTGTATGTCTCCTCTGTTCACAGCCTCATTTACTCTAGGCTTTGTGTACGCGCACTGATTTAAAAAAAGGCACAGTGTAATGCGTGCGACATGCTGTGGAGTTTTCTATATCAATTTACAGTACAAGGTCATGTTCAAAAAATGAAAATGGATTGCTCTGGTATTACATCTGGAGCTGGTGCAAAGCTGCAGTTTTGTAAAAGTAGTTTTCTGATGCACATTTGAATTCTTTTGATTTTTGGCATGTAGTCTAGAATATTAACAACTATGGGTCTTCTCTATGATTTTGCTTCATTTGCCTGTGGCCATAATTTAACAACTACCTACATCTTCCATTTGTTCCATTTCAAACTAGTTCAAAAACCTTGTCTGGCATTTTATAGAGACAAACGGAGCGGCACTTAAAGGTAAAAAAGATGGGAACTAGAAGTGAGTTCTGAGAAATGCATGATAATAAAAATCTAGAGTTGGAAAAGAGCAGAATTGTCTTCATATTGGCAAGCAGGTAAATGAGCTTAAATACAGCCTTGTTTGTGTAGACTCTCACTTCCAGTGGGTACATTATGTTATGATCATTTCACCCAAAATGGCAAAGCATCATTACAACCCTTTTTTTTTCCCCAGTAAGCAACACAACTGCATAATGCCTCATAGGCCGTGTTGACGAGGTGCTATTAGTGAGCATGACACTTTCATACATTTACTACGTGCTAGGTCTCTCATAAACGACCTGGCGGCCCACAGTTGCCACTCTCTGTCTCTGCTCTCCCCCGGGTGTGTAAAGTGCTAATGTAAATACACAGCAGGATTCAAGCCTTAACTAGACACCGGATCCGGTGGAGGAATACCACTCTGAAGGACGTGCAGTAACGACCTGTCCTCTCTGCACGGCCTCCGGAGGCTGCAGTGCTGTTCACAGATCAGGGCTATGAGCCCTGCGCATGAGGAGCAGAGCGAGAGTGGAATCATGGGTCACCCTTTGTCAGAGTGATCATGGCCACAGAGGGTCTTTAGGGGAAGGCACAAAGGCAGTGGTTGCCTTCCAGTGCAGCCCTCACACACTCTCTCACACTCTCACATACTCTCTGAATGAAACGCCCACACGCCACAGCTGACACGTTTCAGACGCGTGAGCCTGATCGCTTCTGGCAGAAAGCTTTTTTCTTTTTATAATTTTTTTTTTTTACCCCTCTTCACTCTGCCGTGCTCGTGTTAATTTGATGATGGCGACTGTGCAGCTGCAGGACTGGGTGTGCTTTGGAATTTCATAAATAATATCACTTAGTTGAACCATTATGCAGGGCGAATGGAAAGGCAATAGATGGCAGGAAAATCTGAGGATATGGAAAGGTGATTCAAAATTAATGAGCTGCTGTCATTTTTATTCCCCACTATGTAGGGACAGGGGGAAAACTGATTTAGTCATACAAGAGCAGGTGCTATATCATTATTATTTAAAAAAAAAAAATGCATGTGTGAAAATAGTTTTATTTATAGGCTCATTGTTTGTGTTTAATACAGTTTAATACTGCAGAAACTGCTGCAGGAACTGAAAGAAAACAATGCAAAAATAAAAATAAAAAAAACTGTTTAAAGTCAAAGTTAGATTATTGCTAATTGTTGGTCAGAGAGAGAAGACTCGTTTGTGTTATGCCTGTGCACACTTCTGTGTATAAAAACAAAAGGTGTAAATGAAATCTCAAGACCATTACAATGTGTTTTCAGATTTTTAAGAACAGAACCTCTCAGGGATAACAAGTGAGAAAACTCACACCATACTGCACTTTCTTTTTGCATCTATACTTGTTAGGCGCACATTACAAAACCTAATCATGTAAGCGAAATGGAAAATGCAATAAGTGGCAGTTCGGCATGTCCGCCTTGTCAGAACAAATCGTGCCAATTAAATAATGGATTGGTTTGTTCTATCAAATCAGAAATTGAAAGGAAATTGAATTCCTGGAGAGCCACTCAGGATTACAACACGGAGGAATCGCTTTTCAGTTAAATGCTGGCGGCGTCGGTGGTGGATTCTGCTGTTCAGTTGTGGAGGGCCGTTAATGGATTCGGTTCCTGGTGTTTCAATTAGTGTTAAGAGACTCGACAGCCTACGCTGATGTGTGTCATCAACCTACATGAACGGTGGGCCAGTTCGGGGGCCAAAGAACATTCGCTTAACCGCCATGTGCTTCTTCTCGATTGTTTTATAGCATTGAGGGCCAGGTTGGGAATATGAACCTAACTCACTCCTGATGTGCTCAGAAACACTTGTCTCTCTGGCCAGTATGTACCAGTGCACTATGTGTAGCATGAGATAAAGATACGGTGTGAAGTGTAACCTTGCATTTACAGTACTTCACACTTTTTTAACATTAGGCTATGCTGCAATACTTTATGGGATAATAAACACCACGAAAAGGTACAAGTTAAACAGCATAAAAACTGTACACACAGCTCTACCCTGCAGTATAATATAGGGTGTAATATTGCCAGCACAAGCATGGCAATGTTTTTACATAATATAGGGATTAATCTATTTGATAATGACTGCAAACATCTTGAAGAACTGCCTGGAGAATAGAATGAAGTGGCTTGTTCATTAGAGGTGGCCACAGCAGACAAAATGGCCGCCAGGATTGCAAATCTAGTAGAGTTATTGCTTAATAAGCAAGGGGACTAGAGTAGGAGGACAGGTATGTGTTGTATTGCTGGTGATTGGCTGTTGATCAAAGGAAGATGCAAGAAGTATTTAACAGTGTAAGTAACAGATCTATATGATGAACGTAAGAACCGGGGATGTTGAGCTGTCTTTTTGACATTGTGAGATATTGAAATACAATGAAAGATCAATGCAAAGGAGTACAATGCTTTAATTTTACTCATGATGTGTGCTTTTGCATAAAATAGAAATATTTTATCTACATGATACCATATCAAACTGTACTACAGCTTCGATTTATTTTCCTAATCATACTCAGTCGGAAATCTTATCACAGCCCGGGCTACAGAACTTTCGAGGCACAAATCTCAATCCTCCTTCATTCACTAATACGTAAAGGAATTCAATCAGCTTGCCGACATGAAAGAGATTTCGTTTGGTCCGAGCAGCCCGCGCTTCTGAACTCACCTTAATAGACTGGAGCACGTATAAGGACGATCTTTTGTTACACAACATTAAAGGTGACCCCTGCCTTTCTTCCTGAGATGGTGTCACTGCTAAAATTTCTCACTGGGAAGTAGTGGAAGATTGCTGTATGACATCTTAATTCCCTGAGCACAAAGAGAGCTAGGGCCAGTTATTTTCCAAACACCACTGTGGGCGAGGAATCAAAGTGTATAACTATAATTATGAATACAAAAATAATTAAAAAAATAAATAAATAAAGAAGCTTACAACACTTAGTAAGGAGTATAATGATGAGACAGTCATCGAATTATTAACCCATTCCCATCAAATAGACAGCTTTAGAGTTTTACAAAATATTATATCATATATTATTTAATAGTTAATTTATTTAACTATTAACTAGATCTCTCATTTATCGCTGCAAAACTATTTTGTAAACGTATATTAAATAAATAGGATTGTGAAATCACCTAACCCTCAGAAATAAATACAACATCGGCTAAACTTCTCAATATTTGGAGAACCTGACAATTTTTCATTATCACCATAGATTTGCCACCAATTTGGTCTAAGATGTTAGATAAAGCCTGCTTTAGTTCACAGGAGTGCGGATATCTTCAAAATAAGTACATATGTAAATTAAAATTGAATAGCAAATTTTGAAAGAAACCACAAAACCAAGCATTTTTTGGCCAAAGCAATCACAAAACCTCCTCAAAACCTGGAGGAGCTGATTTATGCATGCTCAGCATGACAAGAACTAGCACAAAACCAATAGATAACTACAGTGCTAACAGTATTGACTGAACCTAAGGGATGAATCTCATATCCTTAAGTGAATGCTTACTAGCAAAGACAAAACTTATTTGTTTATTGGTCATGCTACTACTGCTACTTGTGCAATCCATAACCAACCAAAGAACTGTTTGCAGTCAAGCCCTCATTCCATATATATATATATATATATATATATATATATATATATATATATATATATATATATATATATATATAATCATTCATTCATTTTCTACCGCTTATCCGAACTTCTCGGGTCACGGGGAGCCTGTGCCTATCTCAGGCGTCATAGGGCATCAAGGCAGGATACACCCTGGACGGAGTGCCAACCCATCGCAGGGCACACATACACTCTCATTCACTCACATACACACACACACACACACACACACACACACACACACACACACACACACACACACACACACACACACTACGGACAATTTTTCCAGAGATGCCAATCAACCTACCATGCATGTCTTTGGACCGGGGAAGGAAACCAGAGTACCCAGAGGAAACCCCCGAGGCACGGGGAGAACATGCAAACTCCACACACACAAGCGGAGGCAGGAATCGAACCCCAACTCTGGAGGTGTGAGGCAAACCTGCTAACCACCAAGCCACTGTGCCCCCCTATATATATATATAAAACTTGCCTACCTTCATAAGGTCTGATTTTCTCTGAAGGCCTGGAAATATAATAAGAGTCCAGCATTCCACATAATCACTGGAACTCAGTGTGTTGCATTTATCATCACACATTTTAAAGTCAGCTGCTGCTCCATGGCTGAGAAACAGGAAAACAATAAAAGTTCAATTAGTAAGACGGAGCACAGGCTGAAGAAGACCTGCCATGCCTGATTCCTTTCACGGAGCCATGCTGGGAATGTGCTCCGACTGATATTAGGTTTGACATAGTTTTACTTGCAACCGTCTGAACACAATTACACAATAACAACAGTTTTGCAAATATAATAAGCAGGAAGTCACCAATTGTTTTTTTTTTTTTTTTTTACCTTCGATCTCTTTATATAAAGCATCACAGCACATTTACATTTTATACTTACAGTGTCCTAAAATAAAGATATGCCTATGATTATAAACAGTAATAAAGCTTTGTTAATGCTGAAAAGATGGTAAAATAATAGATAGAAGCGGAACAATATAGAATCCGTAGAGTAGCTGTAAGTCAAGTCATTATATGAGTCATACTGTAAAGTGGACAGAAACGAGGATATCAGTCACATGTAGAGAAAAAAATTATCTATGTAAAATGATGCATAGTTTTAGCACTATAATTACAGCCCTTGTGGTGGAGGCAAAGGACTTTTATGATTGTGTCTTTGAGAGTGTGATCATAAAATAAAGAAATGTGTAAAGAAATATTGATGTTACATCTATATATTTTTCATTCTAGTCAGTTAATGGTGTGTCTGTAACCCTCATGTTCTGTTTTGCTTATTTTACACATAAAAATTTACAGATTCATAAAAATGTAGATTCTATACTATAGGAAAGTATTGAATAAAATGTGTTCTGCAGTCAAATTTCCACTCTTTTTTTTTTCCCTAAACATTTTCTTTAAAATTGGCTCTTGTGTATTTTCCACTTCTACTATCCACTTATGTACTGCGCCATGGTCTTGAAGTAACGGCATGCATTGTCCCAATGTATACAAGCTATACTGAGAAATGACAATAAAAACCCACTTGACTTGATCCTGACATGTAAATGAAGCCAAATTTACACATTCGAACATTAGAACTGAATATAGAAGCTGTCCCTCAAGAATCATATTTTTGTCCCTTTTTTCTTATAGTTAATATACTTATTGTTAAATAACAGTCTTTCTGTTTGCTTGTTTTTTTTATATATTTTTTATATTTTTTTTAACTTTCTCTAGGTAAAGTATAGTACTTTTAGCTATACTATAACTTTTGTAGTAAATAGTAAAAGTCTTTTTGTGTATGTACAGTAGTATAAAACAATATACAATTTTCATGTACTGTTATTATTTTTAATATAGGTCATGTTCCATTTGAACAGAACTTAAGAGCCAGCTTTATTAATGTAAGGGTCGCTTGAAGGTTGAACGTTATTAATTACGTGCTATTTTGGTTACCCTTTCTGTTTAATGCAAGTAACATAGCTTATTAGATGTGTTGTTTCACTTTCGCTGCATAATTAGTCATGAAATAGCCAGCAGCTTGAGTTTTCTTGAGCAAAAAAAAAAAAAATAATCAATCAATATACGATTCACTGATTGATGGATGGACTGGCTGACTCGAGTCAGTGACTGGTTTTTCTCAAAACAGATTCATTTAAGTTTGGAAATATGTAGAGTTACCAAGGGAAATAAAAACATGATGTACTGTTATTGTCTTCTTGAGCAATAAGGTGCTACTCTGGGAAATGTTGACTTCCAGGCAAATGAATGTAGCTTTTATCACAAGCATGTGTAATTGCAGCTTTGAGGGTGGCCTAAAGGACTTTCTGCCTGCTCAAGACATTTAATTGCTCAAGACATTTATGTTATTTTTTACATTTTATTGAATAACAGACAACAAGGAAAAAAAAAGTATGCTGCACGCAGTCTGAAACTGGCATGTTCTTGCCCTGCAGTTAACAATATTCATAAAAATGAATGGCTAAAGGTTCCTCAAGCCAGTCGGTATGTGAGTAATGTGGAGGTTCGGAAAGCGACAAAATCATGAACAATTATCAAGAACTGTTTGGCAATCAGACATTTAATTCTCGGTGTGATTTGTGGTGGCCTGGAAAAACCCTTCACAAGGTTAAATTTTGATTTCAGATTGTGTAAGTGCTCTTCTCTGATTGGATGATGATGTGATGGTGCAGACTAAAAAAAACAAAAAAAAAAAACATCCATGGATCAATGATTTAAAATATCAGTTGCAAAATTTACCCTTAAGTAAAAAAAGTATGTGAGTCCAACAACAAGTAAATCAGGTTATATTAAACTCATTTAATACTGTTTAAAGACGTACATTTATAAATGCAAATGTAGAAGTAGAGACATCAATTTATAATACAATACACTTAATTTTAATATGTAGATTTCTGAATATCTGAATTATATTTTCCGTTCAAGAGCATCGCAGACATTTTGACAGCTCGTGTCTGATCATAAACTGAGCTAATGAGTGTCATGTAAGGATCAAAACTTTTTTGAGAAAATCATATACCCAGTCATTCTGATCATATTTACCAGTGTGTTTGTGAAAGTAGCTCTTTACTTGCAGGAAGAAAAAAAAAAACTTGGTTAGTGTGTGAACATCCTAAATAAATGCAGCAATTCCACATGTTTTGTTAACATGCATTCATGTTTTTTTTAATGTAGAGATGTCAAAGTGTGTTACTGACAGAAAAATGGTCAAAATCTGCAGCAACATTCAATAGATTTCTGTACAGTTTACTATAATCATCATTTCTCAAAGCAGTATGTAGCCATTACATTAAAGCATTTCATTTACACCAAAAGTTGCGTTGATTAATCATGTAACCTGTAATCATGTAACCATGTAAACATGTAACAGACAAAATAGTCACAAAGTACAGTATATGCACCATGCTTTACATTATCCAAGGGTCATGCTCAGGGGCACAAGAGAGGCAGTCTGGTGGAAGTGGAAATCGTACTCACAACCTTCCGATTGGTGATCCAACACCTTAACCACTAGACTACCACATTCCCCGCATGCTCATGTAAAGATTATTAATACATATTCTCACACCTTTGGAATGTGATATTAAATATGTATATAAAACATCATTCTTTCTAAATGGGATAACCTTGGCTTTGATTTCTGCTCTCACAGCATCTTTATAACATAATGCTTAAAAAAAAAAAGCCAACAATCCATTGTTTTGAATTTCCAGCTCATTGGAACAAATTTGTAATTTTTCATCTATATGTTGCTTCAATCAATATTTAATCCAATAATCCAAGCAACGTCATGCAGTAGCTCGAGATCAAATAAAATGACTTGCAATACTCTTAGATTTTTGTATTTATTATTTAGCATGCAATATATTATATAAGATATGAAATGGCACAAGTTTGAACTTATATATATATATATGCTAAGATAGACTCTTTATTATGATGTAGTCAAACAACTACCACCTGGAAGAAGAAAAAAAAAAGAACAAGCAAACAAAAAAAAAAACTTGCCCACTGTGTAGTTTCAGCTAATACAGTTTTAGTCTGTATTTGCTTCTGCTTCTGATGCAGGTTGTGTAGCAGCAGCAGTAGCAGAGATCATGATCTGTTTTCTCCATGTCCAGTTAATGGCTGTCTAAAATTAGAGAAGAAGCCAGGAGAAAATGGTCAATGATTTTTTAAAAGATATCAATTGCATAAAAAGCGTTGACACTTTGTCCATTTCTACTTTAACAGCGAGCGAGAGGTAAAGAGGCGCTCGGTGGTTAGAACTAGTGGCTTTGTGGTTATTTGGTGGTGTCTTCTTCCCTGCACAATGCTGACATCATTTACTCATTTACAATGCTCTTTTCTTTTCCTAGAGCTCTAAAAGCACTTTGAGGGCTCTGACACCTTAAAAGAAAATCTCATGCCGAGATATAAGTTATTTCCTCTGTGATCCTTGCGGCCAAAGATGCTTGATTTTGTGGCTTTTTCAAAATATGCAGTGTGAGTTTTTTGTGGGTTTGTTTGTGGAAAACTATTGAATCGGTGCAATTGCAAGCATTGCAGGCTTTCTGTGATAGTTGTACTCATGTTTGATGCAGGTGATTGGATCAGGGCTTTGACTAAATGCATGTTGTGATGTCATAGGACGTGGGATGTGGTAGCCTAGTGGTTAAGGTGTTGGGCTACCAATCAGAAAGTTGTGAGTTTGATTTCTACGTCCACCAAGCTGCCACTGCTGTTCCCTTGAGCAAGGCCATTAACCCTCAGTTGTATAAAAATGAGATAAAATGTAAGTTGCTCTAGATAACGGCATCTGCTAAATGCAATGTGTCATAGCACATATCTGCAGAAAAGCTGCTGTAAAATGACAGCAAAATAATTTAATTTCTGAAGTTTAAAATTGCTAAATACTGTAGAGGCCGAGTACATAAGTACATAATGTAAATGTATAAATAAATAATAAATACATTTTGAGACTTGGATTACCAAAATAAAATAAAATAAACTGAAAAGGGCATCTATTTTGATATAGCATGTGTCTATATTTGATATAGCTTGTGGGAAATATTTACTTCTCAGGTCTAACTATGTATGATTTCTGGTCAGTAAGCTTGGACATGCTTTGCCTAATGTGCAATGCCTGAAGAAATCCACAGTGAAGGGGCTCGTTTCGGGCTCTCAGGGCATACATACCTAATGGGAGGAAAAGGGTAGGTGTTGCAAAATTGAACAGCTGTGACTGTAAATAAGCTTTATGTGACAGAGGAAATGCAGTCTTTCTTTCCATCGCGAGGGAAAGGGTGGAAAATGTTGATCCCTTGAGAAAAGTAAATTGTTACCTCCTGATGCTTGTCCATCTCTTTACAGCTAAAACTCTACAAGCCTAATTATGATTGTAAGGAAAAGCCTGTCTGTTAATAAACAAACAAAAAAAAATTAAATTTTATATATATATATATATATATACACAGAAAGACTTGAGAACAATGGTTCCATGGATATTAGAAGCTTAACTGTGAGCTGAATAATAGCAGTTTAACGGTCTAGTCAAATATTTAACTAATTAAACACAATTTGAATTTGAAGTTATCATGAGCACATTTTTAGTCACCAAAGATAAAGAGTGATTTTGATTGCGTTCTTCCAAAACTACTCTATATCCTTCTTTTCTCTTGCAACAAATTCAACACCGTTACATATATATTATTTGTAATGTTATTTTTTACATTGTACATACAAAATAATGGAAAAATAAGAAAGGTAAAATGATACTGGTAACCAATCCAAAAACACCAGAAGAAGAGCAGGATCAGACGAGCACAGGTCAGACGGGTTAGAGGAAAGGTCAGAGTCAAGAACAGGGAACATACTGTATAAAGTAAAAAAAAATACTGTAATCACAACAGCACAAGGCAGGCTTGGTAATGTCACCAAAGTACAGGGACACAATATGAATATGAATATAGCAGTATGCTTTACAAAGGGTGAACTTATACAGAGATGCTTATAAAACGTGAAGAAGAACAATGTGAGCTGTGAGCCTGGGAGTGCAGGTGGTTGCTGGGAGCTGGAGTCCGTGGCAGACATGTTCGCAGGTCTGCGACATTACATAACGTGACATATATTATAGAAGAGCTCTGTGGTTACTTGGATGCTGCTCTTTAATGACATAATGACATCTTGTCTTCATAATGAATGGATAAATAAAGTCACCATGAGGTCAAGCAAAATCTGAAGGAATCCAAAGAATGAGATTTTTGTTTGCATACTGTACATACAAACCTTATCAACGTATTGTATACTATTCTATTAGTTGCTTCTTGGAAATTATAAAAAGCAACATAATGTATGTTGTTCTATTAAACAGACACCATATGATGCATCATGTGGATCATCAATAACCATAAACTCATCTTAAAAAGCAAATATGTCAATTTGAATGCATTTTGTTATAACCTTCAAATCGTAACACTGGTCCAATTTTCAGCAGTAACTGTCATATCAGTACAAATTAAATAGACACATGAAGCAATTTTCCCTGAGGCTGAACAAGGATGCTCTTGTTCCTTGTTGATGTTTCTCAGTCTGACAAGCCTGATTTCCTACTAGTACAAAGGACAGAGTCCGACTCATTTAAGCCTTTTTTTTCAGTCACACTACTGTATGATGCAGTTTCATAAGTAAGTTTGTGGATATGAATTGAAATGGCATTTTTATTTTTATTTTAGAATTATTATCTTGTTATATATGTACTTTGTTTTGATGTAGAGATGATGATGTAAAATAGAGAGATCCTTTTCAACTTTTTAACTAATTGGTGAAATACTGGTGTGTGTGTGTGTGTGTGTGTGTGTGTGTGTGTGTGTGTGTGTGTGTGTGTGTGTGTGTGTGTGTGTGTGTGTGTGTGTGTGTGTTCTGATACAGCCCAATAAATCTCAACAGCAATTTATATTCTCATTTCCAATAGAGGGTTTATCACATACTTACCAGTGACTTATACATATCATGATAAAATGATATTCCCTTTGGACTATATTCAGTCATGCCCTTTACTGTGAAACTATAATTAACCACAGTAATTATTTACAGTGCTGGAAAAATACACCTGTATAATGTGTGCCATCTGGTTGCTTACGAAGAGTATCAACTGTTGATCACCAGGTTCCATAAAGAGAAGATTTTCTATTGATTTCTTTTTTCCATTTTGGCCATAGTAGATTGTCTTCTCTTGGTCATTCTTGTCTGTTTTGGTATTCCAGTCATTTCTCTATGATTTATAACACTTTCGATATTGATTTTTCCCTCCAAACATTCAAGGAACCAAGACATCATATAGCTGTAATGTGCCTTATTAAGTCATTGAACTCTGAAGGGCTTGTAGAAATTTGTGGGATTCAGTATCTCTGCCTCTACTCTATGTAGTTGGTGATGTCTGTTTATGCACATATGAAAATGTAAATAAGAATTTGACATCCCCTTGCAAAACGCAACTCAATTTATTTCTATTTTTTTAATAGCAGTTTAATTTCCTTACTTTTCTGAAACATATGTTTGAACTCAAGAGTTGGATGTTGGATGCTGATATTGAACTGGTACATAAACACAACGTTAAGTGCTGAGACAATTAATTTAACAATATATTGGTCATCATGCGTTGATCATCATTTTAACAATATCAACCCGAACAGGGAGCAGCCTAAGGAAGAAACAATTGGTCATCATGTGGTAGCAGCACAGTACATAAAATCATGCATATACAGTACAGGTCAAGAACTTCAGTTAATATTTACAGTACATCAAATATCAGACTAGAGAGACATTTCACAGCAGTGACTTTGACCGTGACATATTTATTGGTGGGTAGGTTTGAGTATTTCAGAAAATACCAATCTGCTAAAACTTCTCATGCATAACTGTCTCTAGAATTACAAAGAATAATGCAAAAAGCAACCGTAAAAAGATTCCAGCAAAGAGCATTTTGATGGACTGAAACACCTATGCATGAGAGATATCAGAGGGCTTACTGCCCCTTCATCATTTTGCAGGAATGTGCACGTGCACAGATGTTAAAGTAAAGTGGCCAGTGAGTGCATATTGCATTGTGCACATTATATCTGAGTACATAAATAATAATGTTATTTGCTGTGCAGTTATAGGGAAAACACTTGTTCTTGTAACTATTGTCTTGTAACTATTTTCCAGATGTTATTTCCCAATAGCATCACTCCCTTGAACTGTAATCATTCAATATTTCCTCTCACTTCACAGCAATTTGCCAATGCTTTTCCAACAATTTGTATTTATTAAAGAATGCAACATCATGCTGTTTATCCATTAATACTTACAGTTGTACATGAACTAAGCTAGTTTCTGTTACTGTGTATATTACACCCGGTTTAAACAATTACCTTCTCTCCAGCATATCTCTTACACGTTACAAATGTTAAAGTTACTGCTTTATCCCTATCTCTCATACAGTGTAATGAGAGATACTGGAAAATCCTTCCAAAAAAAAATCAAAATTCAAAGATCATTACTCTATATTAAGAATTGCACATACTTTTAAATTCTTTCATGTAAGGCATCTGCCACGCAACCTTCCTGTGAAAGATGCTACTATCCAAATCATAATATATTAAAATGAACTCATTGATATTCAGTAATCCTTTTGCAGCTGGAACTACTGTTTGAGCAGCTGCAACATTCTGAGCAACCCCAATCATGCATTCATCAGCATTTTATATTTAAGCAATATTACTTGCAATTGTGATGTTGTACTGAATATCGACACAGCTGGGATTACCTGCGGTCAAATCACAGCTGTGTCAAAATCCACTATAGCAGCAGTATTGCTTGTGTAATACTGCTGAAAAATAAATCGCATTCTAAATGGTTTGGCTTCAACTACAGAAATATACTATATAGTTGGCTTATTATATGGATGTGATTGTTTCTAATGGGTTTCAAAAACAGTGTCTAACCTTTTAAACTACATCACGTTCAGCTATTATAATATTGAACATTGGAACTTAAAATGAAATTTCTCAGTAAAAAACTGTAATACAATATGATATTATTAGGTTTTCTTGTGCAGGGTATATATTATTAAACTTAAAGTAAGTGCAATAAATAAATAATAAAAATGAAATCACTGGAAGCATATGGTTCCTTATTCATGCTGTCTTCTAAAACCATAAGTCACAGCAGTGGTTCCTTTGAGATAATGAGCCAATGATAAATTATTAATTATTATTGAGAAGGAGAATGTCATGAAAGGAAGAAAATCTGTTTACAACATCCATAATGTCCTATGCATTTACTAAAGGTGGGTAACATAAAACAAGCAAGCCGCTTGGTGCCAGCTACAAATCCTGCCTCGTAGCTCCGGGCCAATTGTAATGAAAGTCCTAACATGCCAAATACACCATTCTAGAGGTTGTGAAAAAGATGGAATCATATACGTTCATTTTGTTCTTGCTGGAAAATACATCTGCAGTATTGTGCTTTATTGTGCACTAACTTTCACCAACAAGGAATCTATCCACCAACTTCTGTCAGCCAAGACCAGGAATCTAAGCTATCTTGGGAACAGAATCATCAAAACTGGAGATTGAAAAAAATATATATATGAAAAAAAAAAACCCACCTGGTCTGGGTGAGTCTGTTCCCATGATAGGCTCAGATTCTTCTTCCTGACAGGAGACTTACCTGATGGGGTCTTCTGCTGTTGTACGTAGCTTAACCACCTTAAGATTTGATGTGTTGTGCATTTCAAGATGCTTTACTGCTCGCCACGGTAGTAAAGAGTGTTTATGTGAGTTACTATAGACTTCCTGTCAGGTCAAACCTGTCTGGTCATTCTCCTCTGATCTCTCACATGAACAAGGTGTTTCAGCCTGCAGAACCTCTGCACACAGGATCTTTTTTCCACACCAGTCTGTGTGAACTCTAGAGATTTTTGTGTGTGGAATTCCCAGAGGAAAAGTTCAGCAGTTTTATGAAATACTCAAACCAGTCCATCTGGAAGCATCATCCATGCAATGATAAAAAAGTCACATATTTTTTACTCATATTTTTGATGTTGACATTTACTGAAAATACTGATCTACTACTGAAACTATATTTTATTTTTAAATATATATTACACTGCTGCCACATGATTGGCTGTTAGATAGAAGAAGAAATGTTCAGGTGCACAGCTATTAATAATAAAGTGGATGATAGGAGTCAATCTTTTTTGTCACTTAAGCAATTTTTAGACATACCTATACTAATAGACTTTTCACCATCTGGACCACTGATGAGTAGACATTTTAAAGACATTTAAAGTTTGACGTAATAAAACTGAAACTTTTCATTCTTTCATTCATTCATGTTCTACCGATTATCCGAACTTCTCGGGTCACAGGGAGCCTGTGCCTATCTCAGGCATCATCGGGCATCAAGGCAGGATACACCCTGGACGGAGTGCCAACCCATCACAGGGCACACACACACTCTCATTCACTCACACACTCACACACTACGGACAATTTTCCAGAGATGCCAATCAACGTACCATGCATGTCTTTGGACTGAATTAGGAAACCGGAGTACCCAGTGGAAAACCCCACAAGGCACGGGGAGAACATGCAAACTCCACACACACAAGGCAGAGACAGGAATCAAACCCCCAACCCTGAAGGTGTGAGGCGAATGTGCTAACCACTAAGCCATACTTTGTCATGAGTATTGCAAATCTTTCTTCAAATCTACAGAATTGAAACAAATAGTTTCAATAGTTTGAATTGTTTTTATTTGAATAAATTATAATATTTAATATTCAAAATAATAAACATTTCCATAAACATGTGTGCTTTATAAGTGCGTATTTTTGAGAAATCAATTTCATTTGTGCAAAACGTTCAGTATTATAACACTTAGTATCATTCATTCATTCATTCATTCATTTTCTACCACTTATCCGAACTACCTCGGGTTACGAGGAGTCTGTGCCTATCTCAGGCGTCATTGGGCATGAAGGCAGGATACACCCTGGACCGAGTTAACACATTATTATTATTATTATTATTATTATTATTATATTAAGGGCCATGTTTAGAAAACTTACTTATGATTTTATTCAGATACTGTATATATACATATACAGTATCTTTTTATTATACATTTTTTTCTTTATACTGTATATAACCCAATAAGCAGTATAAAAACAATAAATCACAGATGGTACAGTTTTTCTGACATGTTTGGGTATGTTTATAATTGATAAAAGTCTGACCGTCCGTTATATATAAACCTTCACTGTAAAAACATCTTTTACTGTATCAGCTTAATTATTGTTGAATAATCTTTACGTAGAGCCCTGTATCAATATTAAGGATTTTATGGAACTTCAGTAGCTTTTGTTTGTAAAATAATAACCGTGTAATCATAGCTGAATACTGTATGTAAGAGAAAATGTGTTTATGGTTCGTACTAACCTTAACGACATTAACATGCTATGTTAGACCAAAAATAACGTAGATTTTTATAGTGAAAGCAGATTGACATGTTTGAAATGTGTCTGCCTGAAAACACTCTTCACTGCCTATTTTGCTTAACCTAACAACAAACCAAAGATAGATTGATTAACATACAAGATAATGAACACAAGCAGATCATTTGATATGAGACAAAGTGTTGGTAGAATGTTCCTGGTACAGAGAAAAAAAAATAGCAATATATAACACTTCCACATGCATTCAGTTCAACATAGATTTCACGAACGCTGAACAGCGGCAGCAAAAATGGAAAGCAATACAGTATTGTGCAGTGGAAAGCACTGATTGCTTCACCAAAGAGCTGGGAGATTGAATAACATGTCTTACCTTTATATTATCACTACTGTAATAGCAGGATCCAAAATATTAGAAAACGTATTCATGGCTTGGTGTTCAAGAGATCATGATAGAAAGGCTATTTAAAATGACATCCAAGATTAAAATTATATACTGTAGCTGTACTCAGGATACAAATGTAATCACCAACTTTGATACTTTTTAAGGATATACTGTTCACAACAAAAGTAAATAAATCAATGCAATAAATGCGTACCATAACAATGAAACAATTACTCTGTCTATCATGTAACACTGTTAATGGACACGTGGACCAATTGCTGACAGAAGGCAAACTGTTGATCCTGAAACTGAGAAAGCAAAGCAAAGAGCTCCTAATATCTTAACGATGAATGGACAATGTGTCTGTTTGAGGCTTGGAGAAATTGTTGAGAAATACAGTATAAGGTGTAAATTCGTTCTTTTTTTTTTTTTTTTTTTTTTTTTGTGTGTGTGTGTGTGTGTGTGTGTGTGTGTGTGTGTGTGTGTGTGTGTGTGTGTGTGTGCGCAATGGTCCAAAAAGTCCTTCTCTTAATCTTGTGTAGTTTACTGTATAATTGGCTTCATCTAGTATTAAATATTTTCAGAATAAGGAAATACAATTAGGCCTGTTTCCTGTCTGCTGTCATGTAAATGCATGAACATTATTAATTTAGGCACTTTGTCATTCTGTGTGAAATGAGAACATGTGGTTTTCTGAAAATGATCCTGCTACTGTCTTTAGGAAAAGATTCCATATTAAAGTGTCAGGGTATTTAGAGAAATTCATTCAACAGGGATACTTACTTAAAGCCATGTAATAGTTGGAGGAAAAAGAATGTGATAAAATACTTTTTAAACCCTTAGTATTTTATAATCAATTAAAATTAGGCCAATTTGAGAATTATTTGGGTGAGTCATAATATTTTAATGGCCATACTTCATTGACGGTCCTCTGTTTGAGTCTTCCAGCTGGCTCTAGCACTCACCCTAAACAATGTAGAAAAGAAAAACAAGACAACCTCACCATTTTATTTGATTGCGTTTATTATTCAACTTGATGCATTGATTGATTTCGGAAGAATGGCTTGATTTCTGCAGTAATCGTAGCTAATGTGCGTACTAATGTGATGTTAAAGTGTTGAAAATGCAGAAAGCAAGTGAGTAAAAAATCTGCGTGTTGTGTATTAGGTTTATTTTTAGGCAGACAGAATTAAACAGGGATAATCTATATTCAGAACACAGGAAAGATTCAAGAGTCAGAACCAGGAAACAGTACATACAGAACTATAAAACAAGAAAACACTAAAAAAAACCTCATTAATGTACATTTTATAATGAATCAGAATTCACAGTGAGACAAAGGGGCATGTAGAGTATGTAGAAAAAAATAAACAAGCAATGACCTGAGCACAGGTGAACACATTAAGTAGCAGAGCAGCGATGAGGCGCAATGGAGACAAAACTCAAACCCAGACACGTGGCAATGTAAACGAAAGCACATGCAGAGAACATGGTGTGTGCTAAGAGGACAAATTCAAGACAAATGGCTAAAATACTGCTATTCTGTTAGCAACAAATAACTTTTTGCTTCTTTTCTTTGGATAGGTTGATTTTTTTTTTTTCTTCACTTTTTTCGCTTGCTAGTTCATGGTTAATTGAATGAAGATGTATCTCTCACTGGTGTAACGCTCACTTTCTTCACTCTGGAACTCACAACATTTGCTTTCTCTTTCTTAATGTTTCTTTTGCTGATTATCTTGTTTTCTCTCCCTAGGTTACATTTTGCTCATTAGCAACATTATTTTTACTCTTGAGTTAAAGGTTACAGTAAGTAAGCGATACTTAAGTTTAGCCCCATCTTATTCAAGCGGGGAAAAAAAGTCTTACAAAATAAATGTAGATATTGGATTGTCCCAAATTATTAATATGCTGTATATAAATATTGTATGACTCCAAGATTAATGTTACCCTAATTAAATAGCAATCACAGATTTATCTTCCCTGGGGGCTTTAAGTCTAAAATTGTATGGTAATTGTACTGTAAAAAAAATGCATGTAGTGCATGAAGATGTCCTGCTAAGGATAGAGGACGGTGACCAATACATTTTTAATTATACCTATTTTGGATTGCAGCACTAGTAGCCCTGGCCATTTATCTCCATTCTTAAATCTTTAATCCTTCGAATTTCAAGTTAAAAGTCTCCTGTCAGAATCATTTTTTTCTTTTTAAAAGTCAGAAGTTGACTCTTTAACAAAACTTTTTGTTTACTTACGTTGTAATTTTCTGTGCTTTAGTGTCAAGACTGTCTATTCATGTCTATTCATTAAAAAATATGATTGCTTCTTTAAATCAATCTCGTCTTGCATCTTAAGTTATCAACATATTTATAATGAGCCTCATTTTAGGTGTTCCAGGTTGTTTGGTTATGGCTTCGGGCTTGGACCTGAAAAGTTACAAGAGAATTCTGATAATGTGTAATAAGTCTTGAAAAGAGATTTTAGAATAAAAGTTCTTGAAGGTTATAAGAATGTAAAGTGTTAGGAAGTGATGTCTATCAAAGCACTGTGGAACTGATAGTTTACAAATGAAAGAAATTTGGCACTGTTTTCTGCTCTCCCTAGGAGTGGGCGTCCTACAAAGATCAGTCCAAGGGCATGCTGTAGAATCCTTTCACCGCCTCAGGGCCTGGACAGCTTGTAATCATTCAGGGACCAATGAATTTCAAGTTGCATCAGGAAATTCTACAGCAGAATATGAGGGCTTTTGTGTGTGATCTAAAACACAAAAGAGCTTGGGTCAGGCAACTTGGCAATTATTTTAAAACTCAGGAGAAAATCAACAACAAAGGCTCTCAAACAACAAGAATTTCTAAATTTTAGTCAGAGTCTTGACCTTAATCCCATTGAAACTCTGTGGCATGATATGAAGCTAGCTGTTCAAGCAAGACATCCCCGAAGGTACAAGAGCTGAAAGAGTTCTGTGAAGAAGGAGGGTCACATCACCTTTTCTATACACTGTGCGGGATTGCTCAGCAGCTACAAAAGTATTTTTTCCTGAGCTTGTTTCCAGCTTGTATTTTCACTAGACTAGTAACTAAATAGAAGTACCGTACTCACATGCTTTGTACGTGTTTGCTAATATTATGAGTATTTGGAAAATCACACACATCACGTTTGGGCAGACGTTCATGCAGTAACCTAGATGCCTCCAAACGTTCATCACATACTCTAAATTAATGAATGCTATGAAGCTGAAAAGCTCTTAATTATGTTAGTAATTAATATGGTAATCCATTTTAGTGGCTCAAAAATGAATTATTATAAACATCTTTTACCTATAGGAAATGTAAGAAGGTGCTTTTTAGACAGCTTTCTTTGACTCAGAGCCTCTGCATGTCTTCATAGGTTTATGTTGTTTCAGGATTTTTTCATATGTAATATGGATTTCTTCATATTTTTTCATATGTGGTTTACTGCCTAAAAACAAATGCATAGATTACTTGTTAAAGCAAAATCACATCCAATAGTAAAATGTGGAACTCTTAATAGGTTAGGGAATGTACTTTCATAAATTATCTCTTGTGCATATCACTAGAAGTAGCCCAGGCTTATTAAGAACAGCATACAGTTAAATCAGTTACATAATTATAAATTCTTTATGCTTGTGCCTAGGCCATGCTGAAACTCAATATTTTAAGGATTGCAATGTCTAGTAGTGGCAACATATATGTCTTTTTTTAGTTCAGAGTTGGTGCATTTTTACATTATGCAAATAAAGCATTAATAATAGTGAATAATTGACACATTAAGACCACAGAGGAGAATTTCACAACAAATGGCATTTTAAAATTACTGCATCAGAACAGCTAACATCATGCTTCATCAACCTTACAGCTGTCTCTATCAGGCCATCATCGTGCAAAAAAAAACAAGCCATTCTATATTCCAACAATATCAGATGAATTTTAGTGATACATTTTTAATTTGTTTTAATTATTTGCCTTTTATATAGAAACATTAGTAGGCCAGTGGCAGGATCTTCTCGCTCAGTGAGCAGCCAAAGGACAACAAAATAGAAGCTTTAGAATTTTTACAATACTCTGTTTTATGTGGAAAAAAACATTTATACATTTTGACTGTCACCTTTTTTGTGTTTATGTATTTAAAATTATGATTTTTTTAGTGATTTGTTATATGAAGAGAATTTGTTTCTCAAATGGTTTGATGTTGCTCACGTAATAACCAACAATGTCAGCATTTTCCCTCAGGGCTAGATATTTTGTAAAATATATTCATTTGTTCATTCGTTCATTTAATTAATTATTTATTCTGAAGGACAATTATTTATTTATTCTGAATGTACAATTCTCAATCTTCATAAGGGTTTCATCATATTTGCTGTTTGAAAAAACTTCTTGTATCTACTCTTTTCTGAGATAAATTGAAACAAAAATGCTGAGCTTGGCATTAAAATGATTTTATTATGCTAGTAAAACAACAATAAACCATTTTATCACTTTCCCCACACCAATAAGAAAAGAAAAAGATGGAGTTCTTTGTGGAAAATGCCCACACACTGTATACACTGGACTCTGGGTAATAGTGAGGAGTTAGTGATTAGCACTCCTAGCTTTTCTTATGACCCTTTATTACTCCATCCTTCCAATAAATCCACAGGAATCACTCTTGCTTGTTAGATTTTTTCCAGTGTGTGATTCTGAGATTTGTGTGAGATCATTTTCCCATCCTACACTGCAGTTAAAACAGAATGGTACTTCATAAGAAGTGATAAAATACACACACAAACTCAGTATGTTTGTTATAAGATCAGGAGCAATGCTACAAGAGAGTGATTCATCGTAACATTGAACCTAATGGAGGAGGATTTAGATTTATTGGATAGAAATTGGATATCCTGAAGCGGTTTAACTAATACTTCTTCACTTTTTTTCCAGGGGGGCAGAGATTCATCATTCATCCATACCTGTATGGCTGAAAGGTCCAATAATATAATTCAAAATTTGACAGTGCCAAACCACCTCAGGGTTTCTGCAGCTCTATTAGCCAAAACCATTGTTCCTCCTATGAATGAAAATTTCTGATGCTAGGTGGCTTCCGTAATATATTCACCTTACATGGATTTTAGCAGACATGGACTTTTTTATTCAAGGTTAAGCCCAAGTGTGCATGTTCTTAACTAAAAATCCAATAAAGTTCACTTAAAAAAATAAAATGATATAATCCTGCTCTCAAAAATCGATGTCCGTTTAAGAACCACAAGTGTGCTATGTATACATAACACTACCTGAGTAAAGACTGTTCTTGTTACTCCCATTTTTCTCATTCTCATGCACCATTAACAAAAGTTTCTGAGTTTTCTTCTGTATCTCAATGTTCTTCTGTATTTTTAATGACCTCCGAGATGTAATCTGACACACTTGTTAACTCCATCATCAATTCTATCTCTAATGTTATGCTTATTAGCCTGCACAACCAACCAAAGACTTGCAATTTTTCTCCATATATCTCAAGAGATGGCAAAAATTATGTATATGCTAACACAAACAATGTAAATACAAGAGGATGGCGATGCTTATGCATAATCGGTTCTTAGACAGCTAAATGTGAACAATTAGATCCAAAGTTATATAGCAAACTAGTTAACTCATACTTTGGGATGTTCTTTATTAGGGACATGCATCAAGCACAACAAGGAATAAAACAGTGATTTGTGGTGTAGTAGCTATGTACAGATAAATTATTCAAAATCGTTTTAAAAAAAAAATAAAAAATAAAAAAAAAATATAAGTGGCTGGGAAAACCCATTTGCCTCTGAATTTTGGTTTGGAGATCTTATTTGGGCTACTTTCTAATATCACATAAGATCATGTTTAGTAAGTGGAGTGCTTAAAAATGCAGCAGCTAAAGCCGCCAGTCTGCCTAAAGAGATCTGAAACCTTGCTAGCTACAGGAATTATGATTTCCTCAGTAAGTGTGTACATCATGAGTCTATCAAGTTTCATTTAAATTGTCTTGGTTTAGACTGTGATGGACTGACATCCCATTCAGGGTCATTTCTCCCACCTTACTCCCAGTGTTCTTGGGATAAGCTCTTAACCCACCACAACTCTGACCAGGATAAATGAATAAATGAATAATCAGTTTAGTCTGTGATCAGATGCTGACTCACAAAAAGTTCTTGATGTGCCAGTACTCTAAGACTGTAAAATGGAGAAGAGAGAAGTACTTATACACTCAGCCCAAACTATAGCAGAACATTTTTACAATGTTTAAATGATTTGTTAATAATAGATAATTTAAAATGCATTTAATCAACAGAACAGAATTTAAACTGATTATTTCACCATCAGTGTCGAAGAGACGGTGATGAGGATCGTGTTTGTATTCTATCAGTGACTTTTACCTCAGGTGGTAAGACAAAGACTGCTAATGATGCTGATAATCAAAATAAAAACTATTTTTCCTTACTTTTTAATTCATTATTATCAAAAATCTAATCTTTAAATACAAACACATCCAAAGGACTTCACTTCTCATGATGCTTAATCTCTGACATGTTCACAGTCACAATTACATCTGCAACAAACCCTGAACACTTATTTGTGAAGTGCTCAGCAAATGACTACTTGATTTTACCATGTCTTTTATTGTGTAATCTTTGAAGTCTCTAGTAATCAGTAAACACACCTTGATACTGGTTCACAAGGTCATGGACTAAGAATACCAAAATAATACCAGAATACTAAACACTCAGTTTTGGAGGTAATATACTGTAGCAAGAAAAGCACATACACTATGGCACTTTGTTTAAGTGCTAATGTAAGTAAATCGGGTGTAGGTAGGTCTTTAGACGTTGTTTGAAAACAGACTGTGACACGGCTATTCAGTTGAAAGTTCATTCCCTCCACCTCAGCGCCAAAACAGAGAAGAGTCTTAATGCATGTCTTCCATGTACCCTGAGATATGGTGGGACCAGTCAAGCAGAGGATAAGGGAGAGTGTGGTGCAGCGTAGGGTGTAATAAATGCCTGAGGTAAGTGGGTGCTGGTCTGTTTTTGTCCATCTACCTGATATAAAACAGATTTTTACAATTTTAGAACTTGAGAGATATGCGAAACACATTTCAGCTCAGAAAAACTCTATAGTAGAAAATGTCAAATGTGTTCATGTGAAGGCTTTTCCAGGTCACCACACACAGAAGCTTTATATAGAATATTAATCTTCTCTATCCATTTTAATAAAAGGCAAAATCAAAAGCTTCTAAACATGAGCGCATCCTTGTAAAATGCCTTGGTTTGAGCCAGAATAATATAAGGCATTACAGTCCTTAATGAAGCAACCAAATATCACTAAATTCCCAGTACTTTTGAAGTGGTGATAAAAGTGGTGGTAATTGCAGAGTAGATGCTACAAAAATCAGTCCTAAAGGAACAGCTGGCTTTTGTTATGATAATTGAAGAAGAAGCTTTGGCAGGAATAGTGCCATTAATTATAAACTTTCTACGACCGATTACTCTAGAAATATGTGAAGTAAAGGTTTGGGAAATAATTTATCAATCTGGAGAGGTTTCTTTTTTTTCAAGGCTTTTTTAATATAATTGTGTACTGAAGGTTAAAGATGTTCTTGTTATACTAGTTGAAGCCTTGCAGACCATTAACAACCAATAATAATAATAATAATAATAATAATAATAATAATAATAATAATAATAATAATAATAATAATAATAATGTTTGAGATAAATAAGCTAATTGTTCTGAAATGTAAAAGAAAAATGACAGCCAACAATGACAACCTCATTGCTTCAAGACAATGTCCAGTTTCACAGACATATAATCAATCTTTTTCAAATGATTCTATCAATAAAGTTACAGTTGTCAATGACCCAGGCAGTTAACCTTTTAAATTGGATAAATCATGTCTTCAATAGCATGGTGATTTCAATGAGAAAAGAAAAGACAAGCAGAAGATGTGTGAATTTCTTCCGTTATTTACGTGTTGGAACAAATTCATATTTGTGTGGGGATGGCTACAAATAGAAGCAAATTCTAGCTGTTGGCACTGGAATAAAATAGACTTCTAAATGACCCTCAATAGCCTTTTTCTTTTCTTGTCTTTTCTTTGTTTCTATTAAACTCTAGGAACTAGCCTCAGGGCCAGCGTGCTTTTGCTTTGGTAGGTCAGGCCTTTAACCCTACACTGAATATATGGCTATCCCTTGAAAATCAGAAAAAAGTCTTATTTTATATGAATACAATGCACTGAAAAACCTTATTCAAAGAATTAACGCTAAAACGTCAGCAGTCTATGACGACTGTAAGAGTCTGTGCAGCCTTATCAGACTTGTTATGGTTTTCAAAGGAATACAACTGCATTTACATTTTAACTGGCTTTTCAAGCTCTAGGGAGCTTAATCAAAAACAAAGCTCTCTAAGATACTTATGACGGAATATTAGCTGAGATCTGTCCAATTCCCCCGACAACAAATCAAAACCATGCCTTTCATCCAAACAGTTTTCTTTGTCAATACATGACCTTTGGACAGACTTGATATCAATTAACAGAACAGATTTGGGGAGTCGCTCAAATACCGCGACTAATTAGAGCTGATTTACATTTCCAGACCCAAAATATCACAAAACACCAATAAACCAGATCAGACGGCTTTGGCCAGGTCTGCAGTGTTCTTGAACTATTATACACCCTTGTGTAATACTCAGTCACGTATGTCTGTCTCATTTTTGTTGAGGCTATTGCTGCAAATCCAAAACCAGCATGACCTAGAAAGATCTTACCTCAGAGGTGGTTTGCCCGGACCACTGGGGACACCACAAAGAATTGTGAGACAAATGCTGGCAAATAACTGAAATGACAGATCCAATCCTACAAGTATCATATAAACAGAGATGGATCGCCACTGAAGCAAATCAAATATTAATAAATAGATGTGGTGCTTAGACATGACGATAGCTGCAGCATTAAGCCCATTTATCTTCCACTTTGCTTTTCCTCCTGGCTGTAATATTTCTCATCAATCATCAAGTGCAGTGTCAAATGTAGCTATAATTCAGGGAGAGGAGAATAGCAGTCCCATCGGAGCAAGCACTGGACTAACCTTGTCAATCAATGACAATCTTCAGTTAATGAATGTGTATCAGGGCTTAGAAGTAGTGCCTAATTTAATCTTTTTGTTCCTTGGAAGATCTGACAATGGGTTGTTGACAAATCTGTGTGGCTTTCTGACACATACATTGAGTATTTCACATCAAAATTAATGAATAGATAAATGAAACTAAAACTGGTAACAGCATCTACCAGGGAAGTGAGTTCCTCTAGGACCGATGATTAAAAACAGTGGATCTCTGGGTGGCTTATAAACCATAAACTTAGATACAACAGCCATAACAAATTTTCATGAAAACATCAGTGTATTTCTCATAATATATAAAGTCATTTTCCCATTACTGGATCATAGAAAATGAAACTCAAATGCTTGTGTAATCAGCACTTTTAATTATGTTTTAATGGTTGTAATTAGCACTTAAGAAGAGTCAGCAGCATTTTGATTGACAATTTTGATACATCTCTGAGAGCAATTAATTGTTTTAGGAAAGGAGAAACAGACCCCCCCCCCCACACACACACACACGCACGGCACACATACTTTTAAAAATTTGCCATAAACCACTGACTTCTAGTAACTGAATAGGCCAAAATAGGCCAAAAACAAATAATAAACTTGCTTTAGACATCAATCAGACAATGAGTGTATTAGATTGCTTGAGAATTCTTTTTAATCTGATAATTGTGAAATGCATTTATTTTATTTAATTTATTTTCTATATTCTATTTTCTGTGATAAAGTTCACATGATTTTCAAGTTAAAATCAAATCAATGTGATTTTTGCTGACTCATGGTGTGTACCTGTGTGTCGTTTGTTCACTTGTGTTGTTTTTGCTCTCAGTCATTTTAGTTTATTTGTTTGTTTCCATTTGATTTTAGCCTTGAGCTTTATCTGTGTGGTCTCGAGCGTGTGCTTTGTACGTACACCTCATTTTAAAACTTGTCTGTTCTCAACTATTTCTTTGATTTAACTCTGGCTCTTAGTCTCATAATTCTTCAGTCCTCTGACTTCTAGTGAAACTATTATTTTTGCTCAACCAGAAATATTTTCAACCAAACAAATCCAGAAACATCATACAGATAAGTATCATTCAATACCAAAAAAACTATAAGAGGAATATACAACAAACTCCAGTACCATGAAACCATTTGTTATTGTTATAAACTCTTTTAGTATTTAACAGGAGAGTGACTGATATAAACAGTTTATTACTTGGACTCACAGTGTCACCAATATGCAGTGGCATGACCAGCAATTCATGTAATTTGTGAAGAAATAGATCATTGTACAATTAATGATTAATTGTGATGCTCTTTGGGTGGATATCAGACAGTAGTGCAAGTGAGGGTGGCATAAAGAATGTGGCATTTAACTATATAAGGCGCAACCTACACTTACATTAATGGCAATTGGCAGACACTCTTACACACAGCAATTACATTTATTTACTTACAGATTTGAGCAGTTGAGGGTTAAGTGACTTCCTCAAGGGTCTTGCAGTGGCAGCTTGGCAGTGCATCCAGTAAATTAAATATCAACCAATCCTGTGATATGAATAACACTAATAGGTGATATTAACGGTTATTCCCATCTTAAAGAAACCTACTCTGGATCCATCAGACATCAGTAACTACAGACCGGTATCACTTCTCTCGTTTCTTTCAAAAAGTTTTGAACGCATTGTCTATAATTAACTGTCTGGCTATCTCTCACAGAACAACCTCTAAGATCCCAACTAGTCTGGCTGTAAAGCAGCTCATTCCACATAGACAGCCCTTTTGGATGTCTCTGAGTAACTACATGCTGCTAGATTAGCCAAACTGTCATCCGTCCTTATTCTCCTTGACCTTTCAGCAGCGTTTGATACAGTCAACCACAAGACTCTCTTGTCCACCTTCAGGAGTCTTTAGACTCTCTATTGGTGTGCCACAGGGCTCAGTACTTGGTCCTCTTTTTTCTCCCTGTATACTCACTCTCTTGGTGAAGTTATTTCCTCACATGGTTCTCTTTCCCACCCTCAGATACCACAGCTTCTGATCGGATCTCAGCATGTCTGGCAGAAATATCGTCATGGATGACTGCTCATCAGTTAAAGCTCAATCCTAGCAAAACTGAACTGCTGTTCATCCTAGGTGATTCATCTCCAGGTCATGACCTTGCTATATCCCTGCACAACGATCTGATCTCCCCTTCAGCCACAGCTAGCAAACTTGGGGTAACCATGGACAATCAACTGGCCTTTTCCTCACCATTTTTGTCCACACAGGCTGCTCAGGTACAGTACTTGTTGTTATTTCAAGACTGGATTACTGCAATGCACTGCTGGCAGGTCTACCTATGAACACAATTCGTCCTCTAAAAAAACCTTTGAAACTTTTTCATTGTAACTTTGAACAATGTTTTAAACTCATTAAACTCATCTTAAATATGTAACCTATTGAACCAGCATTAATGTATCCAATGATAGAGATTTAAGCACTTATCGCTCTGGATAAGGGCGTCTGCCAAATGCTGTAAATGTAAATGTGATAGAAATATCTTTATTACACTTCCCTGCTGTTCATAAATTACATGCTATAGTCATGAGGTAAAGCGAATGACATTGTATCTTACAGATCTATACTTCTGGTTCTCCTCCTACACTAAACCTTCAATATTTTATCTACTGCCATGTCGTTATACTGTACTGTATCTGTGCTTAGAATAATTTGTTGAGCCTGATTGGTTGATTCTGTTTTTCATAATAGCAGCTCATTGCCAATGAGCTGCTATCTATCTATCTATCTATCTATCTATCTATCTATCTATCTATCTATCTATCTATCTATCTATCTATCTATCTATCTATCTATCTATCTATCTAATATAGTAATCATAAAATATTGCAGAACAGATTTAAATGCATTCAGTGCATTTTGTGTAGGACCTCCAGACTTTAATACTGCAGGATGCTCAAATATCTTCTCTTATAGTCTTATTGCCCAGCACCCCCACACAGCCCATCAGCCACAGCTCAGCACCTGATCATGCTTCACTGATCAGCCGCACCTACTTTGTTTATCACCCAATTAGTGTCATTATATAAGTTGAGGATTCTGCATGTCTCATTGTCTAGTTTTTGTCTTTTGAGTCACGTAGCCCATAGTGTATTCATGTTCTTGTCATGTGTATCTAGTTCTTATTTGTTTTGTTTCATGTTCATAGTCTTTGTTTTCATGTGTTTCCCAAAAATAAATCGATTTCTGCGCTTCCATCTGCCTCCGCTACCAATCCGTGACATTGACACCCTGGAAGAGCTTCATCTCACATTAGTAATCTTCTGGTTAGTGCTTTCATTTCATCTCAACTCTTTTTTTTTTTTTTCACTTAAATGATGCACTGAGGCAACACATTCTATTCCTGTCAAGTTTAAATAGTTTGAGTTATTTAATCTGAAATAAAATTGAATCTATGTTTGACTTAATATTAGATAAATATAGAGTTAAAATATATTAACTATATTTCTGTATACTGCAATTTTTGGCTGGAAATATTCAAACACCAGCCAAAAGAGAAAAGCCTGAAAAAAAACAAAAAAAAAAAACAGATCTACAGGAAAGTTTAGAATTGAACCTCATGGCTAATGTACTGTATTCCTTTTCATTTTTACTGGCAAGTCTCTTGCACCACACAAACTAAACAAAACCTAAAATGCAAACAAAGACCAACTCATTGTGACTTCAAAGCCTCAACAAGGGTACTTAATCATGTATAGAAAACAGGTTGTTGGGGGAAAAAAAAAAGGATAACCCTTTTGCTGGCAGACATATTCAATTTCATCCTGTCATGAAGCTTTTGAGTTACTGTAAATCTATCAAAATATACACTCAGTTTAGCTCAGACGCCGTATTCTACATGGAAGATCATTTCTTGGTTGTCAGAATCTTGGCATGCTGGTTTCACACATCACTCTACAAGAATGCTGTGATGAGATTGTGAGACAGGGCAGCTCCTTTAGTGCTGTCACTTTCCTTTTTACTATTTTCTCATGAAAATGAACGAAAACTGTTGATAAGCTCAGGTGTAAAATGTGTGCCCAGGTTGATTTCAGGTTGCCAGTCAATGTAGAGAAAGAAAAGGATGCAGAGCTTTAGTGCCAACTTGCATGTCCATCACTGAGGAGATGGCAGTAATGCACACACCTTCATGAAGCAGCTAAAAAGAACACAAATACATTTATCACAATGCAAGATACAAACTTATTTGTTTGTTTGCTTATTTATTAATCATAAATGTCACATTTTCATTTACACATAGCTGTAAATGACTTTCACCTCCGATAATCCTCTTTGAAACACTGAGAGTTAAGGGTTGCTGCTGCATAGCAAGAAGGCAAAGCTGTGCCCTTTGGGATTGTGCTTAAAACCTGGCATCAGTGTCACTGTCACTGTCAGTGTTGGTGCATTTACACTAATTACAATCCCATATACCCAAGAGTTTGATGCAACAGCTCTGAGAACTGAGACACACAAAGATTCCATGTCCAAACTTTCGAAGTATTCAGCTGAATTGTGACACTTTATTAGTTTTAGTATCTGAGGAATTGCACTTTTTTCTATACTCATACACAGTTCATATAATGTGTACAGTGCATATAATGTGTATACACCCACCATCCACATTATTAGTATCACCTATAGATCTGTACATGCTTGCAAGTAGCTAATTAATCATTGTGTTTGTTTATTAACTTCTTTATTAGCATCAAACATTAGAATAGGAGAAAAAAAAACTGATCTCAGTGATTTTAGTCATGCAATGGGTGTTGGAGCCAGATGGGTTGGTATAAATATTTTAGCAACTGTTGATCTCCTGGTATTTTCCACTGTCTGTAAAGTTTATATTGCATATGGTGGTGTGAAAACAAACAGAGAAACAAACAAAAAATCCTGTGAGCAAACATGCATTGTTGATGTGCCATGATGCCAGACTAGTTTGAGCTGACAGGAAGGCTATAGCAACTCCAATAGCCACTCTTTCCAACCGTGCTAAGTTGAAAAGTGTTGAATATTACCAGGTCTTTCTTGTGAAGATTTGCTAGGACAAATTTCTATGTGCCATCTATATTTGTTAAACAACATACAGTACAGTATTCTTCCATCCATCAATTATCTGAACCACTTATCCTGTAGTGGCAGAGAACCCGTAACTTCTCCCAGGAGACTGGGGACAAAGCAGGGGACACCCTGGACAGGGCACCTACCCACACACCCATTCAAGTGTTATAGAGGAATTAGAAATACAACACATGTCTTTGGACTGGGAGAGGATACTGGAGTCCCAGGATGAAACCTCAGAAGTATGAGGAGAACATGCAAGCTCTGCAGACACAAGATAGAGGTGGGAATCGAAACCTCTACCGATGGAAGTGGGAGGCACATGCACCCTATAAGATGTTCTTGATTCTGAAAATGTTGATACTGCATCCCAACAGATTTATACCAACCCATCTGGCTCCAACACCCTATATATATATATATATATATATATATATATATATATATATATATATATATATATATATATATATATATAGTTCACAATGTGTATGTATTTATGGAGTTCCAAAATCTTCATCCCCGGAAGACGATCGTAGCCGTTAACTCATGTCAAAATGTTTCCTATCCCTGACATTTGTTGTAGAGAAAATACCATTTAAGATATACATGAACAACCCTGGCATTTGGCTTGGGATTGCTCAACTGCAGGTGATGTTTCAACAAGGATCTAGGCTGCTAATTGGTGTAAATATTTCAGTTCTTACACTGTCTTCTGCTCTGAGCTTGTTGCCAGGTTGGGATGCCTGGCTTGCTTTAAATTTGTCCCTAGACAGATGCATCTTAAGGCCAAGCAAATGTTACATTAGTCTCCCTGTTACACACTACAAAATACTTTATGAGATATGCAAATTCTTGGCATTATCATTACAGTGATCAATAGTGGGGAGATTCAAAAAGTCCTCAGTCTCTGGTTCAATCCTGAGCTTATCCTGATTTCATACAGTTTCCTCCCACCTCCCAAAGTCATGCTGGTTGGTGGCTATCCTTACTTGCCCCTATGGGTGTGTGTGTTTGGGGGTGATGCCTTGCAGTGGACTCCAGTATGTACTTGAATCTTGCAGTGTTCCTGGGAGAAGCTACAGATCTACTGCAGGATTATACTTACTTGTTGAAGATGAACATTGCATCATTCATCTATCCGTTTTCTCTTCCACTTATTTCACACGTGGTTCAACCCGTAGACATCCCCAGTTCACTCAGGGCACAATTAAGGGTACACCCAAGACACAAAAAAATAAAAATGCATATTTACAGATGTAAGTCTCTATATGTAAAGTCTTAGCCTCGGTTTTTCCTTTTTTTCCCCCACATTAACTGGTGAACGATGAGTCAAACGAGCCTGCAAGGTGGGTGGGCAGCTCAGCAGTAGTGATGGGCCTATAAATAATGTTATCAATTCCATCTCCAGTGGCTCGCTTAATTACTACAACCTTGTGAGCTTAATTATGCACAGATGTTACCAACTCTAAAGCAAAACTTATAAATAATTTCGAAAGTCTTACGGTAATGAGTTAAGTAAACCACCTGTCTATAAAAAGCATTTAAAATAAAGCGTATTATGTTGTACAAATGTTTCAAAACATACATAATAATAATAATTCATTTAAAACTCGTTAGTTATACATATGTTTCATTTAGCTTATTAAAAGAGCTAAATTGTATGTGTTCATAACACAATCATCACATATAGTCTTTTAGGAGGCACGCAACAACACATCGACTATGAACAATCAAGGCTGCTCTAATTAGATTTGAGTACCCACAGTGATTCCTGCTGACTCCACGATTTCACCATCAATTAATTAAATGAACAACAGCATTGTGTAATCACTTTTCATACACTATCATTATAAATTACATTCTTCTGCCCAAGAGTAGTGCAGATTGAATCTCTTGGTTTATTCTAGGTGGAAAATAGTGTAATGTGGTAATTAATTAAGGAGTAAGATACAGAAGGTTCCACATTTTTATGTTTAAGCGATAAAGTTTCTGCATTTATTGTGTTACTTTAATCAATATTTTGTTTCTATGTACTTATTCTGGTTAGGGTTTCTTAATACAGTGAAAAGAAGAAAATTAATTGATTAATTTCCAAATACAACTGCTCCTCTTTTACAACAATTATTTGCCTAAACTTATCATTTATTAATGAACAGCACATCCTTTTTTTTTATAAGTTTATAGTTACATTTATCACTGAACTGATCTGTGATTAGTTCCTACTATCACTTAGCAGCTATAAACAGTCATTCATATGCCTTTTTTCTTTAAGTTAAAAATATAGAAAAACATGTTTAAAGAAAGCAGGAAGTACAAAGCCTCTTCCTGAACAGTCTCCCTGGCAGAAACTTACTGACTCTTACAAAGGTCTGTCTCTTTGACTTGTTTCATAAATATTAAATAAATGTATTCCTACAGAAAACTGCACCATATCAAGTTCTTTTTATCTTTATTGTTAGTCTTAGATTATTTGGCATACTTTGTGAACCGGTTGTCTCTATAGAAATGATAACACATTCTACAGTAAATCATTTTGATTCAATTTAGTTCAGAAACATGTTATAGAAAATAATGTAACTGAACATCTTCGAATTGAGAATTCAACAGCAATGTGATATAAACACAAAATACAAAAATGTGTTAATATTGCTAGGCTTCGTTGTGCTTAATATGAAATAGTTGTATTTCTAAGCTCCTTTAATTGTCTGATTCACTAAAGAGTTGTCATGAGGTTCACAGGACAAAAATTAGCCAATGTATAACATGTATTAGCCAAACTTATACAGATATAGATATGATAGACATTAGAGTATTTTAAATTGCATTATTGAAGTAATGACAAAAAACAATCTATCATGCAAACCTACCTTTTAGATCCTTTAGAGTTTTCCTCATAGGGAAGTGTTGTAAATACGTTCTAGTTCCTTGCAGGTGGGCTGGGAGTCTGTGCATGTGTGTCTATGACTTGGAGGGGTGCATCATATTTCTCAGGGGTAATATGGCTGATTGTTCAATCACGTCACATGCTTCACTTAGGGAGGCCGAAGAGGCAATCATGTGCATCTGGAGGCAGAAAGATCGATTGGCCAGTGTTTTCTCTCCACTGAGCTCCTACCTGAGCTATGTCCACCTGACATGTTGGCAGATGTACACTCTGTTCAAAGCAGATGCACTCTCAAAAAAATGGATTTGTGATTTTATGCATGACCTTCAGACAGTAAACTTAGACTGGTGCTCATGGTCACAGTTTGGAAATAAACACAAAAGGAGAAAATGTTTACAGTACCTGATCATCAGGCGGAATATTTAGTATTCACAACAGATGCAAAAATAAAAAAGTTTTTTTTTTCCATTACTTTATAAGATGTTGTTTACAACTGACTAATGGTCATAGGAAAAAAAAAAAAAGTAGTGTGTTAAAAGACCTTGCAGATCTCATTCCTTTACAACTAATTCCACACAGGCAAAATACAATTTACTGACTCAGAAGGTTACATATGAATATCAGTATCCAGCACTGAGATAGCTTTATCAAACCTTCTCTTTGCATGTTTATATAATATTGTGGACTTGGAATGTTTTGCACTGCTTCAGAAGCCTCATTTAATATGCATTACAAGGCCTCTGGTTCATGCCAAAGGCAAAAATAAACACACACACATGCACACACACACATAAAAAAGCTTCTGTTTGTATGTCCTCGGCCCTAATCTAATGATCGTGGCCATCTCATAGGAGAGGAGCCAAGAGACATTTACATAACAGAAAGACCAGGAAATGCTTAAAGTGTCCAAAGTTATATTCTTGTAAGGGATACGACTATCTGACAAAGAAAAATGACCGGTGCTTCAGTGGAGTGGCAGCACTTGACTCAACAACTTTGATTCCCTTCCATCCCTTGCAGAATTCACTTTCATAGCGGGTGTACTAGTGCATAAAGGCTTCCCCAGTGGAGACATGACAGCCTCAGATGCCAAAAAAATCCATCTTCCAATGCAATTTAGCACACCCAGAGCAGGGAAGATGGGAAAATTATACAGGACTTCAGCTTGCACTTTCACAGGTAGCCGTGGAGACCCTGTAGACACATTTGAAATAATGGCAGGTTGCAGGAAGAGAAGTCAAAGTTGGTCAGTGTAAAATAAAATTCCAAACCTCTGTGAACCCTTTTTATCCAAGTTGACTGAAAAAGAATCACCTTTAAAACTCTATATCTCAAATGAATGGCATTCACTAAATCAATACTCGTACAGCAATACTCAACAATACCATTGCAGGAGAAATACTGACTATAGTAAAACCAAACATGCCACCTTTCTGGTTTTGTCTGAAATGAAGAAAAAAAATATTGCACCCCAGACAGTACAACAGTTATATGAATGGAGACAATGTTCACTTTTCTTTAGAATTGTGAGCTGCAGGCTTTTAGCTCTCAGCCTCACAATTATAACACCTGCATTTGAGAGTCTCTCTGAATCTGGCTGCAACAATTATGATGATTCAGCACAAAAGTCAAGGTAATCTATCATCATTTGATTCAAAGATTCTCTTATAGCAGACTTCACTGGTGGTTTCATTTGGGTCATTTGACTATTGTTCTTCAGCTGTCAAAAAAGGTTTTCTTAAACCAGTAACATGTAAACAATCAGTTCGATTCAGTTAGTGCTTCAGGGCCGCAAGGGAAGCTAACTGGATTTTGAGAAGCACAGAGAGATGCTACTTAAACAAAACTAGTTATTGACCATAGCACTTTTATTTTTCACAGTATTTGAGCACCTTTTTGTCTAATCAAGCCAAAGCACCATTAAAACTTAATTTCTTTGTACACAATTTATTTATTGAATTAATTGGTTAGTTAGTTAATTAGTTAGTTAGTTGGTTTGATGCTGATACACCATTTTAAATAGAGTATGTATGTAGTATGTATATTTCTCCTGCACTAGTATTGTTGTCAAAACGTTGTCAAACTAGTACAGTAAAGTCGTTGCATGTTTAATACCTTCAAAGTTTTTGTCATATGTATTTTATTTCTTCAAGATTTTGGGTAAAGAGCAAAATCATAATGTTTTAAATCCAATTTTCTGTTTTTCTGTGTGATTTTGGGTCCAGTTTGTTAATACAGTATGTTTAGTGAAAGAAAGAGAAAATATGAAGGATAAAAGCTTTTCATAATTCTTTTCCATCTGGCCCTGTGTCTGTCTGATATCATTCTGCAGAACAGCCTAGCCAATTTGGCTTGACTCTTCAATTCTCACTAAAACATAATATATGAACAAACCGGACCCAAAATTACAGAAACAAACAGAAAATCAGTTTTAGAAAAAAAAATTCTTTTATCTGAAACCACAAAGAAAACAAGAAGGAAACCAGATTACCCAGAGAAAACCCTGTAAGTGCAGGGAGAACATGGACAGAAGAAAGAATTAAACCCTCGACCATGGAGGGTATGATGCAAAAGTGCTAATCAGTAAGTCACCGAGCCACAGAGTGCTGTGATGTGGTAGAATGAATGAGCTTCATAAAAAAGAATGAACAGATTCATTCAGTTCCACCCTGTTATTTAACACACTGATTACTCATTATTGCTCATCATTGCTCATATTGCTGCAGTGCAAAAATTATGAAGTAGAACTTTTAATATTTTAGCTCTTATTAAATGTATCCAAGCATGTGTGCTCCCGAACTCTGTAAGAATAAAACAGTCTAGAGAGTAGCTCATTACATGTGTTTGTAATATTGCCTGTCCCTGTGAGGAGAGGGGAAGCATCTGTGTGAAACAGACCTGTAATGTGCAAAAAGTGCTCATGTCGCTGTGAGAAATAGGCAACCATGATGTCAACATTTCAAAAGCCAAATGCTTGTCTGACAGCTCTGTGCTAATTTCTGGGTTTGAACTTGACACACCCGGCCACGAGTTACAGAACAGTGTCAGAAATTATTAACGTTTGACATCTGACAGGATATAAAAAATGTGAGTACACTTTTTCCCTCATCATAAAATAAACTAAAACATTAATGGACTCCAACAAATAGATGACAGTGATGCCCATGACAGTTTACTGTACATACAGATAAGAAAAATCCACAAACGGATAGGTATTCATCCTAGACCCCATTTATAACCTGCATTAGCATGTGATGGCTAGCTGGATAATAATATCCTGAAAGTAATATAACTGATCACACCATTGCTTTTACACCTGATTTTAAGGTGTCCTAATTGTCTGCATTCGGTGAACATTGTGATCTCATCTCTTTTCACCCATGCAATATGCAAATCAGATAGCTAGGTAGTATGTGGGAAGTCAGCCAGCTGTCAACAAGGCAGAAGAAGGTTTGCCAAAAATTATTTTGTTTTCCTGGCTGCTCTACTATTTTTTACTATGCTGATGAAGTGTTTGTTAGAAGGTAAAATTTGCTTCAAAACAACAGCTTACATCCATTACAATAGGACAAGTAACATCCTTTTTTTAAATTGAATTTGTATTTATTGGAGTAAGTTGTTGTTGTTTTCTTTGGATATGTACCATCTCTACAAAAAGCCCTGATTGTTAAGGTGGAACAACTTGTGTTCATATTCAATTAAATCCAATTTCAAGTTCATTTATTTACTCTGAATTTATAATGCAACAAAAAGAGCTGAAAATCAAGGTATGAAAAACAAATTTTGATTAATATTAAGAAGCAGTTTTGGTCATTAGCAGCTGATTACACACAGTGGAGGCTCATCTACAGGAGCAGAAGTAGGCAGATCCAAACCTCATAGTACTGTATATACTACTGTATATAGCTTAAAGATTATAGACACCAGACAATATGCATTGCTTAGTGAACATCCTGGTCCAGATTTACTGGATTTACTTCTGGAAAAGCTTTCCACTAGTTTTTAGTGTTTGGTTGGGTTGAAGTTTGGGCCCTGGGCCATACACTTGAGTTCTTCTGCTTCAGTCTGTACAAACCATGTCTTTATGGAGATCACTATATGCACAGGACTAATGTCATGATGGGACAGGTCTGGGATTTTACAAGAAGCCTTAATGATGCAGCATACAAAGATGTACATCCTATGTAATAATGTGCTTTAAACTGTGTGGCAACCAATTAAGGAAATATGTCCACATGCTTTCGACCACACAGTATAAAGTATAGTATATTCCTCGAAAATCAGGGGGAAAAAATATGCTAGTCATGTTATTGAAGGATTGCAACTAAAAATCTTTTAGATTGCTAAATATGCAGAGCTGGTAACATGGAAGAAGGTAGTTTATTAGTTTAAGAATTTATGATTGTGGAAGACTTATTGAAAACAAGTCTTGTCTTCTTAGTGTCTTTCAAGATTGTTGAATAGTAAAAAAAACAAGGATACACTGATATTATTTAAAACATTTATGGCTTACTCCGTAGAATAAAACCAACTTCCTTACCAAAATGTACACAAGTTACTGTTGTTTTTACTATTACCCTATTGTGCTAAAATGCTTGAGAGCAACTGAGTGTACTGCCCATGTTTCTTCTATACACATTCACAATCACTGTATTTATGAGTTCACATCATCTCTTCCGGTGAGTGCTTTTGTAAACTAGCCAAGTGCTGGGTGGAAGTACACACTTTTAAAAAGTGCAAAGGAAGGAAGATTGCCAAATTATAACATAAATTAAGCAGCAATCAAGTTTTTGCAGAACACTGTCTTCATTTAGAGCCTTTTGATTGATTGATTTATTTTTTTAATTTAACAAACAAAAATTTTCACTGTCCCTAATTGTTACAAATTCTATGCAGATCCCCCCTTGTAAAAATACACCCCAAATCTAGTTATATCTAACAAAAGAATTCAGTGAACTGATGAAACTGCTAATTTACATGAGTATCTGTGTGTGATGATGTCAAGGGCATGTTCCTAGCTTTTGCTACAGGCTGTAAAACAAAATCTTTTCTTTCACAGGCGGGGTTTTGGGCTTGATCTCTTATCCACCCCACAATAAAAGTAACCTTTTTATATCCAAGAGCATGCATCTTATTTTTGTATAGACCACGCATCTTCAATTTGTGATTTGTAGAAGAATTTTGTAGTGATTGCATTGTTAGTCTGTACTCCACACAATGTCATTTTCCTCATAGGTGGCCAATTTAAGGAAACATCCAATAGACTGACACCCAGAGAGGAAGATACACTCTATTTTTTTCCTCCCTGACAGTACCACAAAAAAGCACCCCATGTCTAAAACTGCTCTGCGAATGGAGACAGATAAATATACCCATAACAGATTTCTTGGAGATTCTGATAGAGTTTCAGGAATAGAATATGCTTCACCCATGTTCACAGCATGTCACCAAATATAGTTACAAGAAAAGTTCAGAATAAATGTGTAAGTACAAAATGATATATGTATGATGTATTTTATATATGCTCTTATTAGTAACTGTAACTATTCACAATGTTGTTAAATAATTAGGAAAATCATTTAAATCTACAAGAACTGTATATGACGTAGAATGGATGTATGTGCGTAGGAGAAAGTGATTCATTTTTTGGATGAGTTAGTTTGTAGCATGGGGAAAAAGAGAGAGGGGAATAAGAAGTTAGCAAAGTAGTTTTAAAAATAGAGACAATAAGATTATGAAAATGGAGGTGTCACAAAACATTTCTAGCATGCGTCATCTTGTTTCCTTATTCATTCCGTCAAACGGCACAAATACTGTACTACCAAATGCCAAAAACAAAGAATTGTTGGTAAGCAGAACTTTTTACATGTAGGACATGTTACATATGCAATAGAAATATGAATTAATATTTATTTTTGAAGCCCTAAAACATACTTCTAGGTATAAAGAAATTTGTTGTAGTCATGACAACGGTATTGTATTAGGTATTATATATACAGATTCTAACAGCATTGAGAGATTTACACATTCTTGTACATGAATATGGCCCTATACTTAAGGTCAAAAACACTATTTATACTTAATTTAATGTAAATGAATATGTAATTCTTAGCTATATGTTAGATAACATTAAATGTTTCACTTTTTATAAAAATATATATTCAGATTTCAGAGCTCTAAAAGGAAACCTGCAAATGTAAACATATTTTGGAAATCACATGACATGTTTCCTACAAATGCAAACGATTTTTTAAATGAAGTTTACACAATGACAATTTAAGTCCTCATTGTTAGTATGTTCTTAAAATATCTGTTGAAAGTTTATTAAATTGTGCATCTGGAGAAGCCACTATTACTTCTGTGAAGTTCTGCCTTGAAAACTACAACCCATAATTTCCGTGACACTACAATGTAGTATTTTGAGGACTATTTATTGTGTATTGTTTATTGTGTGCATTATATTGCCATACATTAAAGGTAACTTTTGTTACTACCTACTTTCTGAGAGCCAGCTCAGACATAACATTGAATAAACTCAGACATAACATTGAATCAACTTGGACATAACATGCATAAGAAGTTGCTAGGTGTTGTTTTCTTTTCTGTGTAGTTTGATTTGTTTGTTCTACATCTTTCTTACTTATTGTAGCTTGTGTAACCTGTGAATGGAAAGACAGAAATGTCTAGTAGAAAGATCACAATTTTTCACTTTAGAATCAGAGACCTAAATCACAGACAAACTAATTGTATATATGGAAATGCACAACTGAGTAATAATGTATGGACCCATAACTTGATGTTAGCAACGCTCATCTATTTTATGAATCATCTTCATTGCCAGCAACACTGAAATGTCATCTGGATCCCACGTATTACCATACCAGTTACTCTGATTTCAATATCTGTCACAAGCAACTTTGACAAAAATCCATTTACTTTAAATTATGACTTGTTTATTGTGTTCTGCTTATGCTTGCTGTACAACATTGACCAATTAAACACTACACAGGAGTGCTGCCTTCCTAGAACCAAGAAGACAAAGACATTTACATGTACAGAAAAGGAAAATAACAGGATACTTATGCATCATTTAATTAAATTCTGAACCCAATTTGGTAAAATGAACATTCTGTGTAAACTATTATTAAGACAACTAAAACCATTACCTCCATGTCATCACAGACTAATTATAAATTTAAATGATACATAAATAAATATATAAAAAGGTACATACAAAAAATGTCTTTTTTCTTTTCTTTTTTTTTCAGAGAACTACTTCTTTCTTGGTAACATTGTGTGTCTTATTTCAATTGAATTCATGTCATGTAAATAACACTTTTACAGTCGAGTTTTCACAAAACACATTAAAGAAATGTGGCACAACTAACAAACCCTGTGACATGACATGAGAATGAAGCATTGTGAGGAACCAGGCTTATAAGGGAATCCATCCTCTTAATGACACAGGGCAGTGTGATTAAAAGTCATCACTTCTTTCATTACTGTATTCACTAGTGTATACTGTAAAGTCCAATGGTACTGAGTGTGTTGAAAGTATCCTTAGTATTATCATTACAATCATTTTTATTTCTTTACAATTTTTAGCTTTAAATCTTCTGTATTCGATATGTTTATACCATCCCGTATGCAGTGAATTGAAGCTAGCTTCTAAATAATAAATGATACTTGAGCATAGACTGTTTTCAATGAGTGCAATCTTCAACCAAGTGAAACCATCCACAGCAATCTTTAGGGTATCTGTGTGGTACTGTCCAAAGCAATCTTTAGTGTATCTGTGGTACTATTCACAGCACTATTGTCCAAACAATCCATGTGTTTCCTCAGCAGCAGTGAGCAATCCTCAGCTGAAGGCAGCTCCCGGCAAAAGTTGAGCATCAGGATAGATCAGGCAGGTCCAGAGGGCAGAAGGGGTCAAGATCGCCAGAATCTTATAAGACAGCAGGAAAAACACATGTAGCTTGACAAACACACACACAGTGTGTGTGTGTGTGTGTGTGTGTGTGTGTGTGAGAGAGAGAGAGAGAGAGAGAGAGAGAGAGAGAGAGAGAGAGAGAGAGAGAGAGAGAGAGAGAGAGAGAGAGAGAGAGAGAGAGCAGATTATCAAGTATACTCTTGCCCTATATTGATTTAAGAGGATGTACATTGTGTGCAAAGTGCAAGCAGGGACTCTAGCTGGTATAGCTATGACAGCATAATAAATGTGATAAATAAATGGAAGAGCCTGAAGGTAACACAGGCACAAGGGTATCTTGGGACAGCAGCCCATCACTCCACCATCAACCTGAGTGAATGTCTGAGAGTGGAAGATGAGATCATCCAAGTATCCCAGTTGATTAAAAATTGTTGCTTTATAATAATATAACAAATGATGAGTAAAGATAAACTATAAAGTAATTAAGCAAACCAAACAAAAGTATTAAACAAGTAGCCATAATCTAATCTTATGAAAATAGCTGCTCATAGTCCCATTAAAAGCCTATATTGTTAAAGGCCTCAGAGGGTACACCTGAGGTAACACCTGGGAATTCCACTTGGGGGAAGACCTGGGAAATCCTACACTCAAAACTAGATAGAATTTAACTTATAACTGGCAACCAAGAGACATATTTTACCAGTGAACAAAACGGAAACAAGAGAGCAAAAATAACCATGAAAAACATTGTATGCTACACAGGAATGTTCACTAGCAATAGGCAACAGCATTAGGCTGTTTCTGCTATTTTACGATTCTACAGTAGGTACTAATAAAGAGACTGTACCTTTTATATGAAGTAGGTTTGATAGATCATAAAAAAAAAAGTTCCAATTATCAAAAATACTGTGGTGCAATATTTTACAAATTCTGGTTCTAGTTGCATTGTGCTACATTCTGTACTAACTAGTTTGTATATGCACCTACAATCAGAAATGCTAATCCAGCAGTTCAACCTAAAGGTAACAAATGCATGAACTAGATTTTCTGGCATATAGCAATAATAAATATTGGATATTTTATGTTTTATGCTTCATGTGATGTAACTGTCAGAAGTAGGAGGAAGTTACTCAGCATCCAGTGTCTATTGCCATTTACACATTTCATCTGGCTTTGTGAAACATACAACAGTGTGTCATCAGCACAGCAATGCAAGCTTGTTTATGAATAATTGTACACAGGGGTACCCTATATAGAGAAAGATTTTATTCTCAAAAGAGTGAATAAACCATTGGTGTTAAAAGAATTAGTGTATATAGCACTTGTACTGTAGCATGACTTTACAGTACCTGTCTTAGGGACTACCTTAAATCTAACTCTGAACACTTAGAAAAGCCATTTTTAAGTAGCTTAAATCTAGCCTTTTCCAACCACATAGTTTATATTGGCTATTACAATTTCTAATGACATTCTAAACAAACTCTTGGCAGTGCCTTGAAGCCATCATTACACTAATGGACACAGTGCTTGGCTTGAAACGGTGGCATTTTCTCAATTCATCATGGATACAAACAGCTTATACAAACAGAATGTTTAATATCTATCTATCTATCTATCTATCTATCTATCTATCTATCTATCTATCTATCTATCTATCTATCTATCTATCTATCTATCTATCTATCTATCTATCTATCTATCTATCTAATATAGTAATCATAAAATATTGCAGAACAGATTTAAATGCATTCAGTGCATTTTGTGTAGGACCTCCAGACTTTAATACTGCAGGATGCTCAAATATCTTCTCTTATAGTCGTATTGCCCAGCACCCCCACACAGCCCATCAGCCACAGCTCAGCACCTGATCATGCTTCACTGATCAGCCGCACCTACTTTGTTTATCACCCAATTAGTGTCATTATATAAGTTGAGGATTCTGCATGTCTCATTGTCTAGTTTTTGTCTTTTGAGTCACTAGTTTTTGTCTCTATCTATCTATCTATCTATCTATCTATCTATCTATCTATCTATCTATCTATCTATCTATCTATCTATCTATCTATCTATCTATCTATCTATCTATCTATCTATCTCTATCTATCTATCTATTTACTGTAGCTAGCTAGCTAAAGAACAGCAAACGTTTTTACTGTTTATGCTTAGTAAGGGTGAATCTAACACAGCTAATCGAAAAAAAAAACAGCCTTCATTCTTACTTTAAACTAATACTAAATATTGTTAGACTCATACTGTTAGACTGGTATATACTATAAACTGGCTATTACTAAAGCTGGCATAGTAATTTTAAAAATGCTGAAAAATAAAAGATAAAGAAAAAGGACTTGATTCCCAAATTCAGTTGGTTAAGCGGGACTGCTTTACTGACAGAAAAATGCAAGAAGCAAGGCACCAATACACAACAGTGTTGACATTCTGAGAGTGATACATAGACAATTTTGTAAAGATGAGTGACAAGCAAGTGCCCTTCTATGTAATGAGCATCCAACGATTGCTGCCCAGACTGACACACTTTGTGTGTGCTGGCTATAAATAATTAATCTGAACGAGTATGCCGGCTTGCGAGAGAATGTCATGTCTCATTTGGGTATAGAGAGTTGTGGTGTCTGGCCTGCAACATGTAGCTCAGAGTGCAATATCAGAAGCCACTGCTTTATCCTTACCCTTGCCTAAAAGTGAATCTCTGTCAGCAGAACTTTCATCAAGCTTTTATTATTTTTTTTTTCAGTCTTTTCATCCATTCAGGGAAAAGTGGTGCTTTTTGTGGCCAGAATATCTGGGAACAGTCTAAGTGTAGAAATAAGTATTTAATTATTTAGACAGGCTCTCTCATCTTCCAGGCTCATGAAACGTCTTAGAAAAAAAATAGAAAATATATTGTATACTTTAATACATGGCATTGTTTGACTAACTATGATCACTGAAAACCGCTAAGATTTATGCTGGTTGTCTGTCAAATAAATATAAAGACAGAGTGATGAGTAGATTCAATAATGCAGCCAATTACATGAAGCCAATCATCTCTAGGAGATAGTAGCAGGAATGAGAGTGCAAACACACACATACATCAGGGTCCTATCCCTGTTGGCAAAAAGGCAAAGTGTTTATCACCTGGCTTACCACTGCTGCCTAATGCTATTACATATGGACAGAGTGAAAAGAGAGATAGAGCTGGAGGAACGAGAAGAGCAGTAAATCAAGATTGCAAAATGTGAAGAGAGGAGTGTTTGTGAGAGGAGAAGGTGATGGAGTGCAGCACTCAAAGAAAAGGAAAAGCATCAGGAAAATAGCACTTTTAGACATGACTGGCCACACAAGTGTTTCAGGTGAGAAAAAATGGTAACATATTATACCACTGAATACTGAAATCTGAATGTTCAGAAGGAGTTGATTGATTGGGTGTGTATGAGCAGCTCTCATGGTTGTGCAGCAATATAAACTACAGGTTCATATGTACACTTAAAACACATAAACTAGCTCTCATTTTTCCTGTTTGTCTTAAGTGTTTATTTCAAAAACATCTATTGTGCTATAATTCCTCACAGCAGTTTTTGGATGATGGTATCCTAAGTTGTGACCTAGTAAATCTTTGGTTATGTAAAGGCATTTGCCAAGTGACATAAGTGTAAATGTAAATGTAAATCTAAATTCATTTCTATAGTAGTAACTGATTAAGCACAGCTGTGGATAATTTACATAATAAATAAAACAAGCATAATATATTTACATAATCTAAGACTTCTAATGAGCTGATAAATAGTGTAAATGATAGAAAAATATTGTCATTGATACAGTGAAATGTTCTGTTTGGAGATTTTTATTTAACGTTTATGGATGGAGTCATGGGTGTCAGAGCTTTAGAAGATTCAGTATGTTTTTTACCCACAGGAGGATATTCTGGAAAGATGACTTATAAAGGCACTGACAGGTTTCTTGATACCTTGACCGTGTTTTTGGTGGGGGGTTTTTTTCGACAGAAAGCAAAAATAGAGAGTGGCTAAGAGATTCACTGTTTTTAGAGTACATGTATCTATAAATAATTAAAAATAATGATGATCACTAATAACTCAAGACTCACAAATTTCCTAACTAAAGAAGTGTCACACTAGGGATGGAATCCTTTATGGTGTTTGTTAAACATTCACAATCCCCTGTGCTATTTGTGCATGCTTCGGAATATGAGTCCATTTTAACAGCTCCACTGCACTTCCCTCCCACACATTTCACTCAGATAAACCGAGCGTGTCATCTTCAATAAAGGATATCACTATTTCAACTTTCCATGAACTATGCAGAAAATATTATAAATAAATAATAAAATAAATAAATAAATAAAAAAATTCTGTCACCGGAATTTGTTAAATTTGGTTAAAAAATCCCTGGAATTGTCTTAAAATATGTTCACACATACTGTAGTTGCAAGTCAAAGTACTATGAAGTAGCATTCCTACTACTGCTAGACATAGTAATAATTCCAATTGACAACAAATCAGTTTTCTTGGCAATAAACTATCAAGGAAGGAGAGCACTTACATTCAGTTGGTTACTTACTTGGACAAGCCTACATCTAGATGTACACATCTAGATATTTCTGAACACTTTGTTGCTGTGTGTCGATGTACTTTATGTGTATATGTAGCATTACATTATTAACATTCACTACTGGAAGAAAGTCATAGAATGAGATATAGATTGCTCTACATACTGTATATAAAATAAATCCCAAACCCTATAGAAAATGTATTTCTGTTATCACCTCAATCATCACCTTCCTCCATCACTTCAGCTGCCCCTTTTTTATGTTTATAAAGTTTATAAATGTTTATAATATGTATATTTATAATATATAACAATATACGTACCTTTACACTCCAGCACTGCTGAATTATCGATTTCTTTTTCATGCTGATGTTGATGAACTTTCTATAACAGTGCGGCTCAGGCAATTGCTCCATGTGCAAAGTTTTTTTAATTCAATTGCTTTAAAATGATTCTGTTTCTATAGTAAAAAGGACATAGCCTTGTAGTTACAAAATATGAGAAAATGAGTCTATAGCTTTAGACCACATTTGAACTGTTGACATTTCACTTGTCCATTTTCACGTTGTCACATTGTTCACTGTCAAAGGTACTGTATAATTGCTGAACAGGTGTTAAATAATGGCTCCTTGATTTTATTTTTTATCAAATTACAAGTTACTGTTTTTGGCTTGCTCATTGCCTAGCCTGTTCAGTACAGAAGAGTTTAAGTGCATAAAATTTCAAAGACATATTAGGTTTGATCATCACATCAGTGCTGACATAAACGAAACGGGATGGAAAATGAGTGACATCCAACATCTTATTTTTACTGATAGAAGTCCCATGTACGCTATACAACAAAAAACTCTCTCCCTATCTTACTCTATTTCTTTTTACATTAGGTGAGTTCAGTTTTGGTTAAGACGTGCTACAGATAGTCCGTAGGGTGTGTGAAAATATGCCTTGCACCCCAGTTCTCCTGGGATAGACTCCATGCCCCCTGTGACCATGTTTAGTATAAGCGGTACAAAAATGGATAGATGGATATATGTGCAGCTTCTATATCTTTATTAATAATAAATGGGTTTCCATTTTAGTAAGTATATCTTAAAGATTTTCACACACAATATCTGCATGACTGGCGAGAAAAACATTTGCTTGTTGCCTGAGGTCTTTGACTGACATTTTAAATAAGCTTGGGTTTTTGACTGGTTTATAGAGACCTCATACAGTAGTTACAGTATGAATATTTAATTGTTTATTTTGTAATAATAATAATAATAATAATTTTATTTTTATATTCATGCATTTGTATTATTATTATTATTATTATTATTATTATTATTATTATTATTATTATTATTATTATTATTGATGTTGTTGTTGCTGTTATTAATATTATTCAAGTTGAAACCTTTAATGCTTTTCTGTTGTACAGTACCGTGGGACATAAACTCAGTGGACTTGAGGCATCATTAAACTAGGAGGATCCATGACCATAAATAAAAAGACAGAAGCTACTCAGAAAAAACAAAGCATCACAAATGTTGAGAGGAGGTCAGAAATATTTCATTTTGTGTAGATATATAATGTAACCTGCCCTGCGATGGGTTGGCACTCCGTCCAGGGTGTATCCTGCCTTGATGCCCGATGACACCTGAGATAGTCCGGATGACCCAAGGTAGTTTGGATAAACGGTAAATGAATGAATGAATGATTAAATTTAATGTAACCATACTCTTGCTCATGTGATATTACTTTATTTCTGAGTTATATTTTTGCTCTGCTAGAGGAAACAGATCCCAAAGAATCCAATTAAAGTTAGAAAGCACATTTTAAACAACAGTTGACCAAAGCAGAGTGACACACATACACACACTAGAAAACTCGCAGTTATAGGAGATGTAAGCACTCTTGGAATGCTGAACACCCGATCAAATTAATGAACCAGAACTAACTGTTGTATAAACGTAAATATGACACACCAGTGAGTAAAGAGATCATGATATAATAAGACAGGCTAATCAAGGGCAAACCTAAGAATAAGGGTACATGTTTGGGAAATAAGCCACTGGTAAGACAGGGACAGAGACAGGACCAAAGCCAAAAACACATGTCAAACATAAAAGCACATGCAGAGCTCACTGTGCTGGGAAATGTTGTGTGTGTTGAGGGACACAGTCTGTTTCAAAATATAAGATATATGGAATAAAAATCAAAGAGACCCAGAATGTTTGTTGTCTTGAGACTGTTGTGTCATCTATCCGTCCATCTATTCATCCATCTATTCATCCATCTATTCATCCATCTATTCATCCATCTATTCATCCATCCATCCATCCATCCATCCATCCATCCATCCATCCATTCATTTAATTCTTTACTGTATATCTTACATAGTGTCATGGAGGGCTGGAACCTGTTCTAGGGGACTGGGCACAGGCAGGTGACACCCTGCTTGGAAACCCTCTACGCCCAGGGAAAACACCATACAGACAGGACAGAGGCTGGAATTAAGCACCCAAGGTATGAGGGTAACATGCTAACCAAGCCTTTCTTCTTCTTCTTCTTCTTCTTCTTCTTCTTCTTCTTCTTCTTCTTCTTCTTCTTCTTCTTCTTCTTCTTCTTCTTCAATCAACTGATACAAGTTTTGCCTTTGTTAACACATTGTAAATAAATAAAAAAGTATCATTTGGCTGGACCATGGCAATGTGTGGTTCAATTAAAATGTAAATGGCTCCCGCATTTATTAAGCAAAGAAACGAGACAAAAAGTCAGGTCATATTATGAATAAAAAGTTACAGAAAGACAGCCAGTGTCCCATAATGCTGCGAGCTTTTAACCTAGTTTGCCCCATCATTTTGAACCTAAACCATCAGAGATGAAAGAAGGTCACGAGTTAATTAACGATCCCTTCCCTTGCCAACACCAGTTCCACCACTGCCAGGATTCTCATATCATTTAATTGCTTCCAGTTTAAATATATACACTTATATCATGCTGGACCTCATACAGAGCAGAGCTCTGTGTCCGCTTAACCAAATTCCATATACTAAATAGTTATATAACATATATATATATATATATATATATATATATATATATATATATATATATATATATATATATATATATATATATATATATATATATACAATTTATTTTTTTTACATAATATATAATGTTAGAAGACAGTCAGGGGATCAATAGTTATCATGAAGAATAAAACTATTTCAGAATGAAAAATCCTAAATAACTCCACTATTAAATGTCATTAAATGTGTGTGTGTGTGTGTGTGTGTGTGTGTGTGTGTGTGTGTGTGTGTGTGTGTGTGTGTGTGTGTGTGTGTGTGTGTTTGTACAAAAACATTAGAATTTTTTTTTTAATATCTAAGATTTCCAACCCTGATAGATCAGCAGTTTTGCCAATTTAAAACCTCTATAACTACTTTCTACTTCAAAGACATACAGCAAACTTTTAAATACTTCTTAAATCTTCTTATTTTTGCATTTAAGCGTGAATCCATTTAAATCATCTTGACACTTCATGCTCTATGAAGCAACCAATATAGCTTAGCATATAACATATTCTTTTTCTTTTGTCCCATTTACTCAACCCTGTTAATTGAACCCATTTACCTTAAAAAAAACAACAAGAACAAATAACGAATATTTTTTAGAGAGATATTAAGATATTTATTTATTCTGTCAAAAATACCATTATTTTGGATGCTAGCATATTTGCTAATTCAATGCTTAGCAAACAGAAAAACATTAAAACCTGTTAGTTTTAACCCTGTTAGAACAAAAGATCCTAAAAAATGACATAGATAGGCACAGGCTCCCTGTGACCCGAGGTAGTTCGGATAAGCGGTAGAAAATGAGTGAATGAATGAATGAATGAATACTGGTCAGTAAAGACCGTAAGAGCTAAATCTAGCTACATATAGAAATGTTATCTACAAACAAAAACTGGCTAGCTAGCTTTAAACAAAATTAGATTTCTCTATCAACCTTTAATACGCAACTGAACTATATTATAAAAATAAAACTAATAATAACAGTAGCTGTTGTACCAGCTGAACTATGAAGGCAAAAGTTTGTGGACATGTGATCATACAGTATGTGGTACTATACATCACACACATATTCCCAACTGCTGCCACAAATTTGGAAGCACTCAGTTGTCTAAAATGTCTCTCTCTGCTAAAGATTTCCCTTCACTAGAAATAAAGGGGCTAAACATTTTCCAGCATGATAATGCTGCTGTGTAAAAAGCACTGTCCATGAAGACATGCTTTGCCAAGGATGGAGTGGAAGAACTCGAGTGGCCTGCACAGAGCCCTGACTGAACACCTCTGGGATGAACTGGAACACTGACTGCTGTGCCAAACCGACATCACTGCCTGACCTCACTAATGCTCTTGTGGCTGAATGAGCAAATCCACACAGCTACACTCCAAAATCTAGTAAAAAGCTTTCCTGGAAGAGTGCAGTTTATTATAACAGCAAATGTGGACTAAAGCGAGAATAGGATGTTCATCAAGCACATACGGGTGTGATGATGAGATGTCTACAAACCTTTGACCATACAGGTACAAATAAGGTATTATGGTACTAGGAATATTTTTGACACTATTTTGTATCCAATACATAGTAGACTACATAGTAGAAAGTCAAATCCTTTCCTTCGTTCATTGTGCAATCACAGCAATGTAGTGACAAATAGACCCACTGCTGTGCATTTATTGATTGAAATAATCATCCATCAGCACTTAATTAGCGCTTGCCAAATATTCCATTTTAATTATTGGTTTTCAAAGATGAATGACAGAAGAATCTTTACATGTAAAATGTGCAAGGATAGATAAAGGACAATGCAGGGGAAACAATATGCAGGCCTAGAACAATATGTGGAGAGAACAAAATAATTACAGGCATTTAAGCTTGCCTTAACTAACACATCACATTTCTATTCATTCTATAATAACCAGCCAACAAGTTATTACCCCTGATCTTGGAGTATTAAAGTGAACCACATTATTTGAGAACCACATTCATTTTGCTCTGGGGAACAACACCTGGTTGACATGGTCCCAGATCCAACATGACATTTCAGAAAGAAAGAAAAAGGGCCAACACCAAAGTGGGGCTTGGATCTGACAAACATTTAGATGCTATCACTCAGTTAGAGTGAATAACTCCTCTGCCACTCAGATCACACTGGCATGGCCACTGGCAACACCATCCAGCCCCCTAATCTCAGCAGACAGCAGAGCTGCACATCAAGCACAGTCACAAATGCAAGTAATTGACAAATGATAATGAACCGTCACTGTGGATACACTGTGCTTTGTTCCATAGTACTGTTGGCACTTCCTGTCCTCAACGAAGATTTGCTTAGAGCATATATCATGTAAAATTTTATAGGTGCATGTCCCAATAAATATCAGAATTACTCATTTGACAAATGTGTCTAGCCTGCTATATTTTCCTTGATGTCAGAGAGAAAAAATTGTACGTTTAATATAAAAATTGTGAGATATCAAGTGAGACATTGTAATTTGTAGGACAGTTTACAAAATGCCAATGTACTCTATTTCATGGGATAAATATGCCTAGAATAGGAAGTATTACATAGTATGCTGAAATTCACCCAGAGGGAAAAATCAGGCAAGATGTCTTTATTAAGAGAACCTTGATATATGCAGGATGTAAACACTCTTCTTACATTTCTTGAGACTAGTCTAGTTAATGCTCTTGTCTGAAGAACAATCTTGTTTCAATGTCTTCAATGTTTAGCATTGAATTTCTCTGTCTTATTATATGCCACGGTGGTATACTTTCAAATGAAAGTAAATATTCAGGTCTAAGAATTTGTAGTGTTTTATAAGTATTTCCGTTTTTATCAAACATAATAAGTGCAATGTTTTCCATTGGAAAACCTTTTTTTTGTTTTCTATTCTTCACACAGTAATGTTTATATCTTCAAACCCATTTCATTAACTTCCTAAGGTTATCCAAACAGAAGAAAAAGCATCTCAAACTGAAAGCCAGCAGTATCCTGATTAATTTCATATCAGGTTTATGGCTAAAATTCATTTGCTTATGATGATGGAAATGCTTCTTTTCTTTATTTTTATGACACAGTCAGTCGAAAAGCATTTCACTACATGTTGAACTGTGAATGGTTGTGTATTTGACAATGACACACAGTTCTGATCATTTAAAGATGCCAATAAGGCTACCATGCATGTCTTATTGGCATAACACCAGGAGGAAACCCCTGAAGCACAGGGAGAACATGCAAATTCTGTGCACACAAAGGGAGGAGTCAAGAATTAAACCCACAACATCGGAGATGTCAGGAAAATGTGCTGAGCCACTATGCCCTTATGGCAGGACATTATGCCCTCATGGCAGGAAATAATAGATAAAAAAAATTTGCTTTGCCAACATATTTACTTAAGTGGAAAAAAAACATTTTGTATTGTAAAAAGTAAAATGTTTTTAAAGATAAAAATGCAACTGTCAAGTTTTCATGTGAGAAATAACTTTCATTACTTATCTAAAACTCTTTAGGACTTATTTTGATTTTTCAAGCAACTTCCTCCATTTTGCCTGAAAACTGCAACATGCTTTGTCTAATTAGATAGAGTTTATGCCTTCAGGAGAGACAAAGGAGATGCTTTGTTTTATAGTCTTTGCTTACTCCAGCATACTGAAACATTTTAGGGCCAGGGGCTCTCATCTTCAACTTCCACAATATCTTATGAAGTCCCTCCAGGATGTTGCGATTACAGAAATTAATGCAAAATCAAGAAAACTATGTGAAATTTGGAGAAGCTTACAGTTATTTAAAGCAGTTTTTTGCCAATGTGAGCCAAAACATGTTGTGTGACATCATCACAACATGCATTTTGCTAAAACCCAGTTTGTGTTTAAAACTAGAATCCTCTGCTTGCAATTTTACCAATTCACAGTAGTCCATAAATAAATAAATAAATAAATAAATAAATAAATAAATAAATAAATAAAAATCATTTAAGCTTTAAGCTGCATTTCAAATTAGACATAAATAAATAAATAAATAAATAAATAAATAAATAAATAAATAAATAAATAAATAAAACTTTTTCATTTATTTACATTGTTTTATCTAGGTAGCTATTTATTTAGAGGTGACAACTTTATTCTGTACTATATATACACCACAGCAGGTTAGTGATGCACTGGCATGGATGCTTGGTCAGATGTGAGAGTGAGAGCTGAGCAGCTGACGATGGTGAAAATCTGTTTATTTATTGGGAGCTTTTGCTCTTTCACCTGGTACGTAGTAACTGTGGCTGTCAAACTTTGCACTACTCAACTAAATAATGTGTGACACCATTGCTATTCATTTAGCTAAATAGTGCAGTTTGTGCACTTTGGGGCATGAGAGGCATGAATTCTATCTAAATCGGACATTAATGTGGCCAAAAGAATTCAAGTGAATAGGAAATTTGACCTAAAACCTATAAATGAGTTGAAGATTAAAAGTGAGTGAAATTGCATGGACATTAAACTAAGCCCTTAACTGGCGATGTGGAAAGCCTGTCCCAGTGCTGAATGAATCTTTGTGTACTTCAATCAGTGCAGTCTGAAATAGCCAAGTGAAAGTTAATTATAAGGTTGTTAAAATAGACCTCTATAGCTATGCTTAATTAGCCTTTTGCCATTAAAAAATGGATGTCGTTTTTTGAACGTCAGTCTTGTGCCGAATGTATTGTGAAGAAATTCCAAAGCTTTTCTCCAAAGGACCACAACTAAGTGAAGAAAGTACTGAATGGTGATTATACGTCTTTATGTAATGAGATTAGAAGGTATTTATAATGTGACTTCATGCTATTCCATTGTTAGTTCAAGCAGAAGAGACCCAACAAATGGACTGTAGATGGCTAATTAAGCAGCACACAATGCGCTCCATGACACTCACACAGTGCTCTGTTTGGCCTCGGTTTAAACATCATACTGTAAGGTTTTGTAATTGTTTTGGTTTTGTTTAGTCCTGCCCTCTGAGATACAAATGTTGTCATGTGTTTGCTCTGTGTTCTGACTTTATGTTCAAGTCCTCCTCGGAAGTTTCTATATTTCAGTTGGGAAGTTACAATTATGAAATCAAGCAACTTTGATCGGAACGAGATGGAGTTGTACTTTCTCTTAATTAACGCCAAAAAAATCACAGCAAGGTTGTTTAACTTCTAGAAAATGAGGAACAAAAAAACGTACATCAGGAGTGATTTGCTTTTACTTTAATTTTCATGGATAAATCTTTTCATTATCTCCTATAGCTACTTAAATGTCAAACCTTTTGCTTGTACTTTAATAATTTACTTCGCATACTTCTGAGACGAGCAAACATTCAATTTCAACAATTTTACAGTCAGCCAAGGACGTTATATTCATTGATTCCACTTCTTACTGGCATGCCTTCAACTCAAAACTGGGAGCTCAAAGAATATCCGGAGTTTCCCCACTCGTAATTACATTTGCATTTCTTGTATGGCATTTGGCAGACAGCATTATCCAGAGCGACATACAAAAGTGATTTGAAGTCTCTATTAATGAATACATCGATACTGGTTCACTAGGTCACAGACTAAGAATAATATGAGTCTAAAATTCTCTTGGGAGGAAATATGGCACTCGGACAAATGCATTTGTTTTTTGATAAAAACAAAAAAAGTGCTTGTTTAAATGTTTCAGGAAGAGATTGGACATCACCCATCGTTTGAAGACCCAGCTGTTCTGACATCTAGGGAAACTTTATTCCACCACCTCGGTGCCAAAACAGAGAGGAGTCTTTATGCATACCTACCTTACAGCATGAAAGATGGTGGGACCAGTCGAGCAGTGCTAGTAGATCTGAGGGAATGAGGTGCAGTATGGGGAGTGATAAGAGCTTTGAGGTATGAAGGTGCTGGTCTGTTTTTGGCTTTGTAGGCAATGATCAGTGTTTTAATTCTGATGCGTTCACCTACTAGAAGCCATTTGAGGGAGTGCAGCAATGGGGTGGTGTAGGAGAATGACTGTGTGGTATAGCTGTGTGGTTGTGTTCATGTCAGTTAATAGAATAGAATAGAATAGAATAGAGTAGAATAGAAGCATTTACTTGTATATTATATACAGTACATTACAGCACAGAGAAATTCTTATTATTCTTATTACAATTCTACATATCCCAACTTTGGAGGTTGGGGTCAGAGCACAGGGTCAGCCATGACACACCATACCTTGAGCAGGGAGGGTTAAGGACCTTGTTCAAGAGTCCAATGTTGGCAGCTTTGCAGTGCAGAAATTGCTTGATTCTCCCTGATTCTCTGATTAACATCCCAGAGCTTTAACCACTTGAGCCACACGCTACCCCAATTTATATAAATATGACATGTTATGTTGATGTTGGTGATCCACAATTATTGTCCATGTTTGGACATCTACTGTATATACTGTATATGGCTTGGATATGCAACACTTTCCCTAACAGATAAGCCACCACTGGTTATTTGTAAATATCAGTTTATCATTAAAATCCTTAGTGTATTTGTGTCTTGTTTTCCAATGCTTCCTTATTTTGATTAGATCCATTCATTATGAAGACAAGAAGTCTCACTGCTATTAAAGAGCAGCAGCACCCAAGGGAGTAACAGCAGAGCATTTCTACAATATTGTCACGTCGTGTAACATCACAGACTCTGTTTTATCACGGACAACAAACACGGACTATAATTCCCAGCAACCACCAGCACTCCCACGCTCACTGTCACCAGGCTTTTGATTATGTACAGGGCTTTTTAATTATGTGTGTTTGGATGACATTCTATAATAACTCTGGTTTCACCCTGATTTTCTGTTTCTTGGGCTCTAGTCCTAGTAAATCTGTTCGCTTCTGTTCACCTGCACCAGTTCTGGCCTGCCTGATGATTTTGGATTTTGGATACTTTCGATATTTTGAACTGCTCCTATTTTTTTTTTTCCTATTCCTATTTTTTAATACTATTCCTAGTAATTTGACTTTTTGTTAAACACCCTGCACTGGCATCCAATCCTCTCTGTCTGCATCGTGACAAACATAATACTGTACACATGCATACATGGTGCAGATGGCAGAAAGCATCTAAGAAGTGGGATAATGCTAATGATTTGTGCTGTCCTTTACAGATTATGCTCCATAATGAAATGAAATCATTTGCAATCTTTTCTTGTGCATTCTTTATTCTAACAGAGAGAGAGAGAGAGAGAGAGAGAGAGAGAGAGAGAGAGAGAGAGAGAGAGGCGCAGCTGACAGCATTCTAGCAGTCATACAGACGGCTGCTACAGAATACAGATGGAGCCATACAGCCTGAACTGATTTTTTTTTTAGTTACGTTTCAGCCAACAATACAGTACCTCACTGCCCCATCCATCTATCCATCTATCTATCTATATCTTGTATTATGTACACTATGTTTTTTTCCCGTACAGTCTACAGAAGTCTAACTTTTCAATAACTACAGCAACTCACACACTTCATACTTTGTTGTACATGCTGTCAGATCAGGAGTAAGCTAAATGTGTTTAATTGCCTGGTGCTCCCTAAAGATAAAAAAAAAAAAGCCTAGTTAAAACAGTGTTACTAACAGCCATTTTTCTTTCTATGTCAAATTTATATGACACCATATTTATAGTCAGTTTATTAAAAGCTGTTAATATATACCTAACAGGATCCAAAAGTCTGAGACCACTGTTCCGAGTAGAACAAAAAAGTAGAATCTATCAATGATTTACATGAGGTTCTAACATGCTCAGTATTTAGTTTGTCCCCTTTTCTGTGCTTAAATGACAGCGTGCACCCATCTGGCACAGACTCCATAGGTTTGTGCAAAATTTGATCCATTTCAGTTCAAATCCATAGTTGTGTCGTCTGAACACGTGCTTCAACAGAGGAGATTAGAAGTGCGGAAAATTTTACATTTTGTGCAAAGCAGTTAACATGCTCAATATCACACTTTCGCATTATTATTATTATTATTATTATTATTATTATTATTATTATTATTATTATTATTATTATTATATGTTCTATGTGGTCTCAGACTTTTAAGCCTGAGTTTGATTTAACAAACATAAGCATGATAAACAAACAGAGAAGGCATATTAATAGAAGTAAACAACACAATCCCTAGTATTTTATTAATACCGAGTGTTTATATAACAAATTAGATTAGATTAGTCCAGCAGATTTTGCTGTGTACCGATCAGTGTTAAGTCATATTTACCCAATAAAGTTTATGTCATATTATCCTCCTTTGAAACACACACACACACACACACACACACACACACACACACACACACACACACACACACACACACACACACACACACACACCTATATTACACACTTCTGTGGTCATGGTTTATAAGGCCTCCTGCATTTCCAAGGTGAAGTGTCTGTGGGACACTGAGATTTCATAAGCCCCAGTTATCTCGTAAAAATGAAAAAAAAAATAAAATAAAATAAAATAAATTAAATGCTTTGAGAAGTTGTAAAATCAGTGACCTGTTTGGTTACTTAATGAGTTCCTGGAGGAGAGAAAGATGAGTTTGAATATCTCAAGCTTCACCTATTAACCCTCCACATTTGCTGCACTAATTCGGCCTTTTTTCTCCCGTAGGAAAAAAAAAAGTGATACTGGTTTCTAAATCAATCCCAGACACATGCAAACAAAACCAGGAAAAAAATGAATAAATAATGAATAGCAATGAATTATTGTGATGCTCTTCCTCAGGCGACTGGGTGTACATTAGCACCATTTGTACACTGTGACTTATGTTTTGGAAAGCAAATCCTTGACAAATGAACAAAACATCCTGGCTTTTTTCCGGTGCCAAAGCTGATTCTATAATTGACTCGAGCGTCTTAGATGTGAATAGCGACCGTTTTCTGTTCCACTGGGTTTTGTTTGCAAATTGATCACACATACAATTGCACCTATAAAACAAATACAGGCTTGAAAATAATCCTGTTTTTCTAACTATCATTAGGCTATTTACTATGCCAAGCAAAGCAAACGCATAAGCTAAGTAAGCCAAGTATAAAAGTATGCTGTGTCTAAACTGTGAATAAATGCTATAAAGGCAGTGAGATTAGAATAACTAAAGCTAAATGGGAGTTCGGGGTTACAGTTAAGACACATAATAGCAACCCGGAGAGAAATTAATTCCAGTCAAGGTGTTACAACTGATATGGTTTGAAATGAATATCTGTAATGTCTGTAATTTGCTGTTTTAACAGCTACAAAGGCAGTACATTAAACCACAGTTATTATTTAAAGATATCACAATGCACAAGCATTCTACACTTCACTGTGTTTCCCTTCCATTAGCACACACACACACACACACACACACACACACACACACACACACACACACACACACACACACACACACACACACACACACACACACACACACACACACACACACACACACACACACACACAGGTACTTTACACACACAGCACACAGACATAGACAGTTTGACACACATGTGTAGACACACACACATTTACAAACCTAGAAATTCACACATAAACAGGCCCAAACACACAGACTTAGACACACACACACACACACACACACACAAACACACACAGACTTAGTCAGTTAGACACAAACATGCACACACAACCAGAATTTTAAGTGTTAAAAAGCTCAGACACTGAAATATAAGGAGGTTAAACACAACATAAAAAAATCTCAGAGAGTGAAGTACTCATCTATTGAAACAAATATCAGTAAAAAAGTGGAAGTAAGATATTTGTTTTGTAATTTGGTTGAAAGCTTATAAATTATCATCATGTCACAACTACAGTACCTTTTATCAGCTTAGAGCAGCTACAGCAGTAAAGTTAGTTCAGGTCAAAGAACAGCACACTCAAACATCAGGCATGAAATAAGTCTGATTACACTGTGACTATGACAAGGGGGAGTGTTTTTTTTTTTTTTGGGGGGGGGGGGGGGTTGTTGTTTTTTTGTGTGGAATAGATAGATACACAATTTCTATAACCCTAACCGTATACGTATGTTTTACACTGGCACCTTTTTTTTCTTTTTCTTTTTCTTTTTTTTCCCTTTCTTTCTTTAACGTTCTTTTCTGTATTGACACTTTGGCAAAAGTGTATGTAAACAATCAAGATAATAAAGTACTTTGAAACTGAAACTGAGAGAAAAAAAGAGACACAGCGACAAAGTGGAAGGATGATATTACATTATAAGAGCAAAAACAACGGAGTAAATCTTGTTCTTAGCAACAGCATCAGGCATGAAGTGAATCTGACTACTGAGTGAGGGGCAGGATTTGCAGCCGAGAGAGAGAGAGAGAGAGAGAGAGAGAGAGAGAGAGAGAGAGAGAGAGAGAGAGAGAGAGAGAGAGAGAGAGAGAGATGTAAAGCAAACGGGAGAGAAAGACAGACACACACAACCGTCATCTTGTCAAGGCCCAGAGGAATAACAACAATTAAAGACCAACCAACAAATTAGCCAACAAACATTTGCAATGGTGGAGTTAACACCAAAAAAGACACTGGGAATTTAAAATGATTATTTTGGAAACATAATATATAGATAATCAATTAATAAACAGGATTAAAATACAACAGCGTACAATACAAAGCCATAAGTACATTCTTAACATTATTACAGTGACCAATTTGAGAGTTTGTGCTAGCTTGTGTCTTGCTGTGTATGCTTTTTTTTTTTCTTTAAATGTTAACAAAGTAGGCTGGCAGATTTATGGACTGGCCATATGGTAGCTCAATTTCTGATACCATCTTCAATTCTTTTTTAGCTGCTTTAAAATATAGCAGTGTTGTATAGCTAATCTTGGTAGATCATGCATGATGCATTCGTGTGGTTTTATTCATCATTTTAGCATTTTTTATTAATCATGTCATTGAAACTAACAGGAACACAGCAAGAACCCTCTCAGTCGGCATGCTATCAAAAACAGGCCGAGAGCTCTGAAGGAAGTACACACCTGCCTACACTCTGCGCTAAGTGAGTTAAGCGTTAAGACTAGTATTAGCATGGTATAATTAGAGCCACCATATTATAAATGCAGTTCCACCCTTGTAAATCTGTAATCATTAATATCTGCTGTCATTCCTCATTGAACACTTTGGATGCTGTGTGGTGCACCTATCCTCTTTAACTACCCCACCTTTACAAACTCACCACAAAGTGAGAGCTCTGGAGAGAGCGTCTCTGAAGTACCGCCATGCTTATTCTGAGCCGCTGTGCCGGCGTCAGCATCGTTCTACCGTTCATACCTGTGAATATTTCATCAGCTTTCAGTGACTGGGACCTGAATGATTTTTTTTCCCTCTATGATATCTATAAATAATATATACAATTATCTTCTTGATATCGATTCTAAGGTAAAAAATAAATAAATAAATAATAATGCAGAGGACAAAATGAGACGTTGTAGTCTGTTGAAACAGAAAACTCATTAGACAGAGAATTGACCTTGCTGTAATACGAAATGTATGATACACAGAGTTGCTCTTTCAAATGCATTAATTATAGAATTGATTTATTCACAGAAGGAAATTTTAATTACATTTTAGAGCTAGACTTTTGTTTGGGCTTTTGCAAATGTTTTTATTTTGCAATGTCTTCATTTTATAAGAGACAATTAATGAGAAATGTCAATATTCAGTTATTCTGTCAACTGTGAAGTATGATGTCCATCTATTTATCCATCCTTCCATCCATACATCTATCCATCCATCCATCCATCCATCCATCTATATAGCTATCCATCCAGTCATCCATCCAGCCATCCATCTGTACAGCTAGCCATCCATCCATCCACCCATCCATCCATACATCCATCTATCCAACCAGCCAGCCATCCGTCCATCCATCTATTCATCCATCAATCTTTCCATCCATTCATCCAGCCAGATAGCCATCCATCTATTCATCCATCCATCTATTTATCCATCCATCTATTCATCCATCCATCCATCCATCCATCCATCCATCCATCCATCCATCCATCCATCCATCCATCCATCCATTCAGCCAGCCAGCCAGCTAGCAATTCATCCATCCATCCATCTATATAGCTATCCATCCAGTCATTCATCCATCTGTCCAGCTAGCCATCCATCCATCCATCCATCCATCCAGCTAGCCATACATCCAGCTACCCTTACATCCATCGATCCAACCAGCCAGCCAGCCACCCAGCTAGCCATCCATCCATTCTCTTAGTTGCAGGGTGCCTAAAGCTTATGGGAGAGGCTTATTGGGGCACAAGGCTTCACAGGGCACCACACACATTTTACACATTTAAAAACTATAGACAATTTAAACCTGAACGCAATCTCTGAAACATGGGGCAAACATGCAAACCCCACACTCAGACTGGACCCAGGAATAAAACCCTCAACCTTGGCACTATGAGGCAAACAGTCTAACCTCTAAAGCAACTTTTTCCAAATGTGATCTCATATTATAGAAAGGAAAATAATATAAGACATAGCTTTATTGCTTATTTTATGACGGTGTGTAAATAATCATGCTATGCTGCAAAAAATGACATTTCACAAATGGAACACTCTTGAGCAAATGTAAGTATTATTATAAGATTATAATAAACTTGGCAAAATCTTATTAATATCACATTTCGTTTATTTGTAATCTAAAAATCTAACAATATAAGAAATACTAGATAAGACCGGATAAATGTGACCATGTTTAAGATAATTTCTCTTGCTAAGACCGCTTGAAATCGATTTAAATAATGAAACAACAAAGAGATTTCTCATGAGAAGCAATTTCAGACTAAACAAGAGTCACTTTTGTTAAAAAGACAAAACTGTAAGTGATACAAGTTTATACAGTGTGTGGTGTCCTGGAAAGACCCTGACATTGGGTAATTTTGACATTGAGTACTATGTATAGCTCTGAAAACTATTCCTGAACTGAAATATCTTCCGTTTTGCATGTATCTTGTTGCTAATTCCTGAAAGTGAAAAGGGAGAAAATCATACAGTAACTCTCTATTTTTAACCTAATGTACACATGGGACATTTTCAAGACTTACACATATTCAATGGGAAATTTGTCTGTCTGATCACCAGAAGGAAACTCCTGAAGCACAGGGACGACATGTGAACTCCAAGCACACAGGACTGAGGCACCATGTGTGAGGTAATGTGTAAGCAGTTGTATAAGGTAAACCTTCAAACCACTAAGCCACTATAATCCAATTTTCCCAACATTTCTTTGCTGTTTTTGTTTAAATATGTTTGCTTTCTTCTATTTTGTAGAATTTAGTCACTGATGCATTTAAAAAAATGTACCGATTTTTAGTCGTCTGACTACAGCATGCATGTCTTTACAGATCCCAGGGGTTTCTTTCACAGGATTTGTAAGCAACATACAAAGCATACATAAAGCTGACATTTTAAAATGTAGAGTAAGCTCAATAAAAGGAAGAATGCTGCAAACAGCTGCGCATGCTAACATTTTCAGAACATGGGTTGGCTCAAATGGCAACATCTTTCAATTAGACATAATTTTTTTTAAAAACAGCCAAAATGCCATTTATTTATTTATTTATTTATTTATTTATTTATTTATTTATTTATTTATTTATTTATTGTTTTCTCAGACAATCAAGGCTGTAACTAGAATATTATTTACAGTATTGGCAGTGTTAAAATTAACGATGCAAAACTTCTCAGCTTTAATGAATGGCTTTGCACAAGCAAATGCAAAAAAGCACCCCGGCATCCTGTTATAGCTGCGCATAAATGACACAGGAAAGCCCAAAGATGATATTCCTTTCACACAGAACAACACAGCCGGAATTATGAGCTTCAAAGTGTATTTGCATGTTCTTTCGGAGTGTGGAAGCGTCTCCACTTCCTAAGCTCTTAGAGCACTTTTAATTTATTGATCTCATTGTTCTTTTCTCTGCTGCAGTCAACCTTGTATTTGCATTAGACAAAGCCAGGTCTGCTTTAGCAAAAAGCAAATCTCTGTAGGAGATCACATTCGGTGTGCATTCTGAAGGCAATGTGTGCCAGTGTTGTGAAAACCACCTGGCAGCAAGGATTTAGTCTTTTAAACTTTTCTGATAAGTTGACAATAAGTTATGTGCACCTTATATTATCAGCATGCTATTGTATGACCATGTGTTCTTAATACTCATTGATATTCTTTTGATAAATAAAGAAAATAATCATATATTTTTTAAACCGTACACCTGATTACTCAACCATGATCTAAGCCATTTGGTTATTTATTCAGTTTTAGTTTGTAATGGCTGTCACGTCTCTGTTTGTCGCAGTCTTGCTGGGATTTTGATGATTGCTTAGGTAAGGCCTTATGGCATCAACTGAAAGTCTGTTATCTGCATGCTACATTCAGTGCAATTGACAGGGATGCAATCAGAGACATGCTCAAGATGATTGCTTCTGCGTTTTACAAATATCCACTTTTTTTTTCTAAAGAGGGCCAAACGGTTGAATTTATATTCATGGGAGCGTATAAACATTAAGTAAAGACAAGATGGACATGCAAGGTTCAGAGCTGTATATGCAGAAAATATAACTAGTGCCTGACCTACAGTAGCTTTAGCAGCCTTTTTAATCATATTTGACAACTCATTCATTCATTCATTTTCTACCGCTTTCTACACTTCATTCATTCCAAACTACCTCAGGTCACAGGGAGCCTGTGCCTATCTCAGGCGTCATCGGGCATCAAGGCAGGGTACAACCTGGACGGAGTGCCAACCCATTGCAGGGCACACACACACTCTCATTCACTCACACACTCACACACTGTGGATAATTTTCCAGAGATGCCAATCAACCTACCATGCATGTCTTTGGACTGGGGGAGGAAACCGGTGTACCCGGAGGAAACCCCCGAGCCACGGGAAGAACGTGCAAACTCCACACACACAAGGCGGAGGCGGGAATCGAACCCCCAACCCTGAAGGTGTGAGGCAAACGTGCAAACCACAAAACCACTGTGCCCCCTACTGTATATCTGACTATTTTTGTATTTAATTTCACTTTCCTGTTCGTATAAGCATCAAGTCTAGTGAGAGAATGATTGTTCTAGCTGCTATAACAGATGTTAGAACCTAACTATGTTTCTTTGAATTTCTACAACTTAAATGTAATGATAAATAGTTAAAATGGTCATTGTTGACAAATTGCTTCAGTATAAGAGGGATAAACACAACCTGTAACTAAATACTGTAAGAAATATGTTTATTAATAGGAGTAGAGGGGATATAAAACTTTTAATAATGTGCAGTTATAGGAAAATAATCCACGTCCGGATAATAAGACACCAGTCATAACAGCATACCCTATAATTATTTTATTCCTTAGCTCTAAAAACATTAGAAACAGGCACTTTTTTCTAAAGAGGAGGAAACGAGTATATTTATAGTCATGGTAGAGTGTTATCACTATGTAAAGAGAAGCTGGTTCATAGCAGAATGTATACAGAATGTATAAGCAGCTTACTGTCCAAACGTACACACGAGTCTGACTTAGACTCAGCAAGACCAGCATTTCTAAATCATATCAGACATCCATTTTTTGGATTTTTTTTTTTTCACTTCTCTGTTTGTAATTTGCAATAAGTAGCAATGTCATGCAGCAATTATCCTCATTATTTGTCTGCAGTTACTGGAGCTATGCTTTTACTTTAGCTGCCAGTTGATAATTGTGAGTTATTATCCAGGCATCTGTATCTTGAGAGTTGCCTAGATGAGTTTCACCACCATGGCTCGGAAGAAATTACACTTCCACATGCATTTATTTCAGATGTAGAACAGACTGTGGCTTATTTGCATCGTTCTTTGTGAGCTAAAGGAAAACTCCACCCCAATACATACCTGTGATGTTCTTACCCATTCTGTCATGTTAAAGATGTAGCAAGAGCTAAATCCCACTGGCTCCATTATGTTCATGTAACCGAACAGCATTGTGGGTAACAGCAAAGTGTGAACCTAAGTGAAAATAGACCAAGATGTTGATTTAAAACTTTAAACTAAAACAAGCCAAGTCACATGTTAATTATAAAGATTACTGTGGGAGTTGCTTGTTCCTGGTGTTCATGTTCGTTTTTGAGGGTTTATGTCTTATTAATTCGGTGGGTTTATGACATTAATTTAGAGGGAATGTCTCAGCTCCAATTTAGCTCTGTCCATCAAGACTCATTTATTTGACTGTTTTTTAAAAATAATGATCAGAAAAAGAGACCATTACCTTCAGTTCTATAACAGTACATAACACAGCAGTGCAGATCAGTATGCAATTAAAAATGGTATGCTCCTTGATTCTAGAAACTTTTATTGTCATTTTAACCATTTGCAGCCGACACAGTACACAGTAAAATGAGACAACATTTCTCCAGGTCCATGGTGCTACTTAAAATGACATAAAGCTACATAAAACAACATAGAGCTAAGAACTTAAAGTAAGTTGTCCAAGCCGCATAAGGTGCATCATGTGCAAACTAACAGCAGTTATTTCATTTTAATAAATTCTATGTATTTGAATGAAGATTGATGCACTTAAACCTTGCATGCACACTATGACACACGTAATACAGGCTTAATAATGTGCAATAAGTAATTTCTTGATCATATATTATCACAATGTAATGCATGCTATTACTGTATCTGATAATAGCATTTGATGTTCTGCACAACCTTTAAAACTAATAATATCTGCTGTTTAATTATAAATGCACACACACACACACAAAAGAAAAATACCTGCAAAAATCAAGCAATTTTAGCATTCATCAAACAATCTTCCAGTGTCAGGTGTGTAGGACATAGTCTACTAAGTTTCCCTGGTTATAAGATGAGAAGCGAACTCTTTTTTTTCTTTTGAAAGAACAATTTTTTATAAGTGCTATAACATATAAGTGATCAAATGAACTAACTATTTATCAATGAATATACCCAGCTTTAAATATAACTATAAGTATTTAAAAATGTTGCGTGTGGTTTATTAATAAAAATTATACATATATATGGTTTCTTATAAATGCACATATCAAAGTGTTTTATGTGTCTTAGCGCAGTGATTTGCAAACACACACACACACACACACACACACACACACACACACACACACACACACACACACACACACACACACACACACACACACACACAAACATATATATGTTTGCAAATCACTGCGATAAGACAAATAAAACACTTTGATATGTGCATTAATAAGGCAACAATCCACTTTTTTGTTGATAACAGTCAACATTAATCTGTAAACATATTGTACTGCAAAAATTAAGAGCTTTACCTGAAGCACACAGTGCTGAAACATGCAAAGACTTTTTAAGCACCATTCTAATAATGTAAGAATATGAGCTTCATAGAAAGTAGTCCTCATTTAAATCTGTTTGATATATGTGTACACAAACACACACACACACACACACACACACACACACACACACACACACACACACACACACACACACACACAAACTTCAACACAGAGCTGTTCATGAATGCAGGCATTTCTGTCCATGTCTTAATTAACCCACAACAAAAAATGACATATGAATGTTGTTCCCCGCTGAGTGAACTTTACAAGAGGGTCTTTATGCCATTCTTGGCGAGGTAACTGCTCAGTAAAGATTGTGAGGGATTAGTTCTCTCATTGTTCTTAGCAACAGTTAATCTATGCTTTGTCTTTCATCTTTATGAACTGACTCTAACACCAGCTGCAGATGGTGCTGCCTTTGTACATTTCAGCAATGCTCAAGATCATAATACACAGAAACGAATTGGCAAGCTAGTCAATAGTCTGCTTCATTGTGGTGCTGAGTACTGGTCCATTGTGCATTGTGTAAAAATCACAGGGGCTCATTTCAAGTGACAACAGAGTAAAAAGAGGAATTACATGAGGAATTGGCTCAATGGCTTAATGGACACTAGTATTAATTAACTGGACAAGTGCTCTCTCTCTCTCTCTCTCTCTCTCTCTCTCTCTCTCTCTCTCTCTCTCTCTCTCTCTCTCTCACACACACACACACACACACACACACACACACACACACACACACACACACACACACACACACACTCACTCTCTCACTCTCACTTTCTCTAACCATGCTGACCTAGTCGCTGATCCAGATCTGAATCATATAAAGCTTGCTAATTGAAATTAAAATTTGCCATACTGCAGGCTAACAAGGAAGAGCATTTTATTTAAATGGAAAAAGAATTGGTCTTACTGTCAAATGAACAGCTCTATCACAAGTGCTAAAAGTAAAATACAGCATGATAGTATTTAGGATTGAAGAATGCAAAAGTTATGGAGGTACAAGGAACATAATACAGTATATATTTGTTTATTTTCTGTCCATCCAGACCGACTGCAAAAATTTGTTCGAGAAAACTCTCTCTAGTGTTCATGTTGCTCTTATGTATTTAGATTAGTGTCAGGCCTGCTGAATATTTGCACTCCAATTCCCAGCATGCAGCATAGCCTACAGACATGGTGACCACTTCCCAAAACACACTTATTTACAGTCACCTATTGACCAGCTGGACCTGTCCTCAATCACACAAACACTAGCAGTCATACTTTAAAAGAGACTTTAAACACATTGACCAATCGTGAAGTACAGTATATGATTAGTATTACGCTGTGTTCTGAGCATACCAAGTCCTGATTCTGTTTTTGCTGCCTGCTTTTTCAATATTTGTCTCTTTATCCCGATACCGGTATTTTCCCTAGCTCTCTGTCCACTGCTTGACCTGTGTCTGATCTTGCTTATGTTTTGTATTTTCTACATAACCTTCATTAAAACATCTCGTACCTTCATTTGCATCCTCTCAGCCTCGTTGTCTGACATTTGTGTTCTTTCATGTGGTCTAGGAGTTTATTTATTTACTGAATTAACCATCATCATTTCATATACGCCCTTGTTCCACCTGCACTGTTACAGATGCCTTCCTTATTTAATAAAATAAGCTTAAATAAACCACCAAAGTGTGCATCATTGTTCCATATTAGTCCCGAACTACAATAAAACCCACACTTACAGTACATTCTCACAGGATATAACACTGCTCACATAGAGCATCACATACACTTTCTTTATCAATGCATGATTAACACCACTCTAATATTTAAACAAACAAGCACTAGTGAGTGCAATCCGGAGAATTTCCTTTCATTGGTTATGCAGAATTATTTAGCTGGTTTTTTCTTAATGACTTCACTGGCATGTTCCATTCTAGGGTTCTTCTTACTAATACACTGTCACATACACACAGAAATTACCCCTGTTCTGTCTATATAATAATCTTAATATGCTTATGAATGCTATGTTAAAATTGACAATCCAAGTTTTGCACGGTTCATATTTTCAGGCAAACTGAAATGTAAATTAAAAAACTGCATTGCATTTGCTGAAAAGTATCTCCCTTTCCCTTTCTGACTTGCCAGGTAGTGTGGCAGAGCCTCTTATTTCATTTTGAATAATTTAGCAGGCTGTCTGCTCTTTTATTTTTTCCCTCTCACACAAGCAGTGAGAAGAGACCCGCATGCAGTGGTCCACTTTCCACTGAAATCTTAAGCCGACGTGAAGATTCAACCCCATCACCTTTGTAAAAGTTAATGACTTTGTAAGCAGAGCGGATATACATGGGAGACGTCTGCTAACCGGCACGTCGGCAGAAGATGGCTAGCAACAGAAGTAATCTCCAGAAAGAGCAACAGCCTCTGGTAAAATGTCAAGTGGGAACAGAGGGATATCAGCGATATATATGTTCAGTCATGCTTTGTTTTTTATGTGACGCAATAGCGTTTCCTATATTTTCCATATATTTTGGTAAACACTACAAGGTGAAGTGTGGCTGAACAAAGCTGGATGTTCATAACCTTCCTCATGCTGCTCGGTGTAAGGTCATGTGTAATAGACGCAGAGCGCCATGTCAGCTGGAGATGCACTGAACAGCATGTCAATAAGAGCAGCTGGTCTATAGCCTTCCCATAACAGCTACAGCTACAAGGTCAGCCATGACCCCGGTCCTCAGCACATCCTTTCACTATTAACCCATCCCTGCATCTTTTTAATAAAATTACACACACAGCACATAAATCCATACAATCCGCAATATAAACACTAGTAAAAATCGGTTAAAAAAGCTAGAGTTAAAAAAGCTATGTTCTAGAGTTCTGTATCTATAGTTTCTGATGAACTTATCTCATTGATATGCTTATGAGAATTCTGGATTTATGACATTAAAGCTAATTACTAACTACTTCATCTATGTATATTACAAAAGAATTGGTCACATAGACACAATGGTTTGGTATTTTAATGACACTTTGCTTTGTTTGTCTGAAGCACGGTTATCGTGGTGCTTCCGGGACTGATGAAGGTCAATTTTTACTACCTCTATGCACATTTATTACTGTTGTGCACTGCAGTTACATCTAGACAAAATGGATATGGTGCACTTTGAGAAAAAAGTAATATCTAATTAATAATAGGTGGTGTACAGAAAGCAATAAAGATGTGAAACTATCATTTTTATGGTAATCGTGATTTTGCTGTAGTGTCATTTCTTTCTTTCCATGTTTTATGTGAAAGGAAATCATTCTGTATTGTTATTTACAGCAGATTTTTTTTAGGTGTGTATGTGTTTTATATTAACTGAATATAGTGCAATGAGACTTTGACCGTTAATATGTGATATGCTGCTCAGCCATAATATTAAACCCACCTGTCTAGTTGTACAAACTCTGATACGTTAAGGTATGGACTCTGCAAATCCATTGTGAGTTTGTGTGGTATTTGGCACCAAGATGTTAGCAGCAGATCCTTTAAGTCCTGTAAGTTGTGAGGTGGAGCCTCCAAATCAATATTTGTCTAGAATATTCCACAGATGCTTGATCGTATTGAAATCGAGGAATTTGGAGGTCAAGTCAACACCTTCATAACAATTTCTTCTGTTATGGAGATGCTCTAACCCAATGTGGCTCATGTCAGAAATGCTCAGATTCTTACACTTGCCCATTTTTCCTGCTTCTAAAACATCGACTTTGTGAAGTAGCTGAATAATATAAAAAAAGTTTTGAAAAATAACTTTAAAAAAAGTTTTTAATATTATAGCCGATGTAAATAACTGAAATAAAAACAGAAATCAGGGCATGTAAGGAAATGTCCAGGATCCAGAAAGTCTTCAGACTCCTAAGAGTTTCTCCTAAGAAACTTCAATAAACAGGGTGAGACTAATGATGAGAAGGAAATGAGCATAAACAAGAACACAACTTATTTTTTTATCGACTAGAAAGTGGCAGACAAGGAGAAAATTACAGTAACACATTATTTAAACTCGGATAATGCAACGTATATGACAGAAATTCTGGTAATGTGTGAATAGAAAAAAGGAAAGGAAACTAGACAGTGCAAGAGTGTGAATGCTGTGTGAAGACTTGTGTGTTGCATGAGCATTTAAAAAGTCCTTAAATAGCTAAAAAAAAAAACAACTACAACGTTAAATATTAAGTCAACGGTGGCTATCAAGGCACGTTGAGACTTTATTAGTTATGGATTAAGTGTTATTTGAATACATTGTAATAAAATTAAAAGAAAATGAATAAAAAACCTTGTAAAATGTACAGATGAAAAATACCAGTATGAATTTTTGTATGATTCACTTTTGCATATATATTATTTATTCCTACCTCAAGAATTTGTTTTAATTCACCTTCAGGCATGAAATAATTACATACATCAGGAAAAACATTTTCAGAATTACACTATAAGTCAAACCAATGTGATATATGTTTAGATTTGTTCTCTTTTATCAATACACAAAAGCAGCTGCATCTTTCAGTAAAGGGATCTACTGTACTGTAGATGACTAGCAATCTCTGTGTCAGTTAACATCACTGATTGCACACATTGCAATGTACAGTATGTGGTTAGGACTTAAGTTCTTATCTCTGTGTTGTTTAATGTAGCTTTATGTTGTTTCACTGTATGTAGTACCACGGACCTGGAGAAGCGTTTCTCATTGCGTCAGCTATATATGGTTGAAATGACAATAAAAGCTTCTTGACTTGACTTCTTGATTACAATTTAACCTACCTAAACTAAAAAAAAAAGAGTACAATAGCACATAAGTATGCAATGCACCTGATGTTCACTTGGCCACTTCACTTGATCAACATATAAAACAGATATGAAGACGCAAAGATAGGCTGATTTTGTTCTAGCCCAAATTGTTTCATCTCCATTTGGGCTGACATATTTCAGACACTTTCATAACAGAAGTGATTGAGAATGTGAACAGATGGCAAGACAGAAATCCAGTTGCAGATGTAATGAACAAGAACAAGATGGATTATTTATGTGATTATCCTTTTTTTCCTCTTAAATGTCTTTAAAGGAGAAAGTAAACATAGATACTAAAAGTACAACTGGCACAAAAGGAGAGAAACTGGAATCATAAGTTTAGATTTTTTTTTCTTATTTTTAAGGTTTGAGGGAAAGATCTTTTTTTTGTTTACCTTCTTTAATATTTGGGGGACGGGGGCACGGTGGCGTAGTGGTTAGCACATTCGCCTCACACCTCCAGGGTTGGGGTTCGATTCCCGCCTCCACCTTGTGTGTGTGGAGTTTGCATGTTCTCCCCGTGCCTCGGGGGTTTCCTCCGGGTACTCCGGTTTCCTCCCCCGGTCCAAAGACATGCATGGTAGGTTGATTGGCATCTCTGGAAATTTGTCCATAGTGTGTGAGTGTGTGAGTGCCCTGCGATGGGTTGGCACTCCGTCCAGGGTGTATCCTGCCTTGATGCCCGATGACGCCTGAGATAGGCACAGGCTCCCCATGACCCGAGAAGTTCGGATAAGTGGTAGAAAATGAATGAATGAATGAATATTTGGGGGAATCAGGGCATGAACTCAGTACAGCATAAAGACTTCAAACACAGATGCCACATATAGCTGCATATCTGAATTTTACCTGTGTGTGTGTTATTATTTTTGTCCTTGTTACATAATTCATTATTTAATCATAATCATTTCACTGTCAAGGTATTGATAGATATTATACAACTCCTTACATCTAAGTTGGTTGTGTCTGTCAGATCAACATAATTGGTCCCAGGATACACCACTGCCTACAAATATGGACAACACAAAACTACAATCCCCAGCCCCACACTACTGGCATGTTCACAGTCTCTGGGGTTCTAAAGACAAAAAGACAACCATTGCCAATTACCCGAACAGCCTCGCTTTGCAAAAGAGATTCGTTTACACAGAAAAGTGCCAATACTTTATCAAGTCTATGTTTGTTCCACTCTATTCTGTGTTTTTTTTACTTATTTTGATACGATTCATTCTGGGTATTTTTTTTTTTTTTGCAACCCCCCCCCCCCCAAAAAAAAAAAAAAAAAAAAAAAAAAAAAAAAAACAGACCTCTGTCGGTGTTTGCACGTGAAGCTTTTTTCTCATTTTCATTAAATTGTCTAACTGCACTCATGTCCGTCTCTCCGTTGTCATACCTGCATGTCTGCGTATTTTAATACAGCCTTTAAGATTCTGAATGTTTGTGGTGAGAAAAGAGTTACAGATCCACCTACCAATCCCTCTTGGGCTCATGGCCAAAGATGAGAGTCAATTTAACATCATATACCTTTAATATACCTGTAGTTGGCTTTTAACACCTTTAGCACTAAATTAATGCTGTCCTGTTATTATTACATAGAGCAGCACTGAAATGCATAATTGAGCCTTCTTTGAGCATAGCTATACATACAGTATCATATTCAATTCTGATGTATTCACCTCAGCAGTGAACGATACGTCGAGCAGACGAGGGAGTTTAATTTCCTCATGACAAGCCACTATGGAATAAGGTTAAAAAGAGGCATAGAAAATGAGTATGACCTTAATGCTATTGGATTATAAAACTGGAAAGTTGTGATTTTTCATTTCAATATGACTTTGGTTGTAAGCCAATTATAAGTTTGACATTATAAAACCATGCAATGAAGCTATACCCTGGCAAGCCTGTTAATTTGCAAGGGAAGTTACAGTATCCTCTTGAGCACAGATATAATATGAAACATGACAGGCCATTCAGGCATGTTGGTACTCACTGCTGCAGGCTAGCATAAATTCTGCTCCATCTACCGTATGCACCAAGGATCCTACAAGCAGACTTCTTAAAGATTTCTCCCTTTATGTAAAATAAGAAACCTGGTAGACCAGCGTGCACGGTTTTTCCGTAATGACAACTGAATCTACAGCTTTGAGCATGGCACACTGTAATGTTGTATAGGAATGTCTGCATTTGACATGCGCTTGCATCTTCATTTAACCCGGCTCGAACCTGTACACCCACTGATGTCACCGTTTACATGCTAAGCTCTGTCAAAAGCATTTAGACTCTTATGCTGCTCCCTGTTTAAGTGAAAACTATACATAGTATTATGTAATACAAATACGCTATTCAGAATAACATTTGACTTATGGCTATAAACAGATACAAATACAGATGTGAATACAAGCTGCGTTTTTTTTTTTTTAGAGCAGAAGTCAACATGCAGATGGTTCAGAAAAGGCTCTGTTCATGTGCATCAATCATGAATAAGATCCCAGGGGATACAAATAAAATGTCGAGTGAACAGGATGTGAAGTGCAGGACAAAGAAAGACAACAGTAATGGATGTCCATGGTTCATTTATCCATGTTTTGGAAGTGCATGCTATGGTCTGGTTTGCAGCCGTTAGGTGAGGAGTTTGTTTATATTTTAGAAACAAAGAAATTAACAAATTAACTAGAAAAAAGAAAATATCGTCGGCAGGTCCAAATAAAATAGTAGCTCTTGATTGTGTTCACGGGTGATGCGGTTGAGGTTGAGGATTAGTCACAGCCAAAATTCACAACATCCTGTCAGTGCTTGTAGTCCTACTGTACATCTGGGTTTATATAGTTTTCAGTGTTTTTCATGGTTATAACTAAAAATAAATAAATAAATAAATCCAATTAGGCCATAACAATTTATTCATTCAGAACACATATTAATGTTAATATATATTTTGATGCACAAATTAAGAGAGACAGAGATATAGAGAGACTCATGTAAACAACTTGGAAATGGAAATGGAGTGCAGAATATTTCTTTCCATCTCTTTTTCTTTTTTTACCTGAAGTACATGACAGAGTACACCGTGATGTCATTTTTGCTGAACCAGAAGCTGTTTAAATGCTTAAACCTGCATCCATACATTAGCAGGTGTTGGTGGACATTAAAAAATGCAAAACCTTGCAAACAGAGAGAGAGATCGTCAGCACACAATACTGCTGAAAACGATGTCCAATATGACCTCGCCTATCCAAATATTTTCCCCAGACAAAACCAGCAGGTGATGGTGGATGTAATTCAGAGCACATCTAACCCTGGCATGACTTTATGTTGAACAAAACTAGCATAGTTGGGTATGTGCAAGCTTCCTCTATTTTGTTTTTTACATCCCTGGAGAGAAAATGAGCAGGTTGCTAAGTAACCGCACACTGTGTACAACCATGTCATACCTCCATAACACATTCCTATGCGTTTTAAGGCAAAGTTTATTATACTGACTGAACAAAAGCCTGCTTTTGTGTAATGGTCATAGTCTCATGGTTCATTCTTACTTTTGTAGAATTGGCACATCGTCAGGTTTCATTCTCTTGTTTTTGTGTGTGCAGAAAACTGCTGCAACAAAACACTTGTCTTGATGTGTCATGTCATAACAACCTGATTAAATAAACATAATGCACAGTATCCCTGTCAAACAATGCTACTGAAATTTCAGTTTGTCCTGTAGGATTTTATTTGACCTTACTCGAGAACCTTACCGAACTCTACTTGTATCAAATTGGGAATAATGTCTTGTTATTGGAATGTTATTAGAATTAGTTATCAGAATGACATCATATTTATTGCAGAAATGTTAAGAGTTGTTTAGCGGTATTGTCACATGGTCGTCATGCTCTCCAACTCCCAGCAACTCCCTGCACTCCTATGCTCACATTTACCATTATTCTAATTCTTTCCACCTGTGTCTAATTATGTATGTTTGGTTTAGCACCATATATAAGCAGCTTTGTTTCAGTTCACTCATTGTGAAGTATATGTTCTAGTTTTGTACGTTAATGATTACCTGTCTTTTTGATTGTGTATGTTTCTTGTTTTCGAATCTGAACTCGCGCAGCCTACATGGAACTCATTCTACCATTTCGACCTGTGCTTCTTTGACCCTGTTGTTTGTCTGCCATTTTTGGATTGTTTAACATTCTCATTGTTTTACTCTGTTCCTAATTCTGTTATACTGTATGTTCCTATTAAACTGACTTTTCCCGACCTTTTTCTTAATAAACCACTCGCATCCAACCTCCAGGCACCTGTCTCATACAGATATGCTATTTTCAACATAGCATAAGTTATTTCATAGGTAGGTTTTGTTTGGATCTTTCTTATTAGCTTTCTGAACACCACCTAAAATTACAGCAACACTCTCTCTTCTGCTTATGATTAGGATGTTACTGCCGGTTAACCACGGCACGCTATGTTGACACTAAGTTGACATTTTCTGCACTATATCTACATTGAGATGAGTTCAATCAATTGCAAGACAAAGTTAAACAAGTATTGTGTGTTTACTAAAAAAAACAAACAACAGTGGAATAGTGTACCTTTTAGAATTCTTAACAATATTATATTTAATTTCAATATAGAGCTGAATAGAAACTCATTAAAAATTCCTGTGGGAATATCCAGGCTATATTTAGATATTTGTCCTTTAAGACAATATTTTTATTATTGTTCTTATTGTTCTTCTTCTTCTTCTTCTTCTTCTTCTTCTTCTTCTTCTTATTGTTGTTGTTGTTGTTGTTGTTGTTGTTGTTGTTGTTGTTAATAATAACATTATTATTATTATTATTATTATTATTATTATTATTATTATTATTATTATTATTATTATTATTATTACCATTATTATTTGTTTGTAAAAAAAAAAAACTATGCATGATCATCGTAGCCTTATCATTAACAATAAGGCTTTCTAACATCTCTTGTTAGATCAAATCTACATCAAATATTACCCAAACCTGTAAAATATTTTCCCTTACAAAGAGTCCTTTCAAATCAATACAATCTTGTTCATGTTCTCACCTTTATCCTGTCATATACTATGGTCCTCAAAAACAAACAACCCAATTGAACTGTTCTTTTGGAGCCATGTGTAAAACTGTCATGACGTGGGGCAGGAAGCGGACCCAGACGCAGGATAGCAAAACAAAAACAGGGTTTAATAACAGAGGAAACACTAAACACGACACGGACTAGAGACAGGATAAAGACAACAGTAGATTCCGTGCTGCCATCGGCAACGCGGCACACTTAAATACAAAACAATGATGACACAATGAGGAGCAGGTGTGGTGACCGGGAGGAGCAAACGAAGGCGGGGCAGACACGTGACGAGAAATGCAAACAAACAACTGCACGTGGCCAAAGTCTGGGCTGAATCATGACAAAAACAATGCTCTCCATAACTATCATCAAAACTCCCCCATGTGAGGGAATATCTGTCAGAAGAATAGTGTTCATTCATCCTGATCTACAAAGTGCACTGATGCTGTCCTGATAATAAAGGCACATATTAAATACAGTTTATTTATTTCAACTCAATTTTATTTGTTATAGCAAATAACAAGTAAAAAACCCAGCTTTACCTAAATATATAGATTCAGGAAATAAGTTATAAATTTAAACATATTCAGAATGTACAAGCCAGCGGCAATAAAAAACTATCTGAGACAATATTAATTAGGAAGAAACCTTGAGAGGAACCAGATTCAAACAGGAAGCCATCTTCATCTGCACTACAGATGGTAGGATTATTAATGCCATCAAATTCTATCTATCATGTTGATGTTCTGAGACTTGAGTGTAAAACTGTTTATGGCATTTGCAGTCCAAAGCCATGTCAATGGTTTCTAAGTGGTTCAATCCTATGTATTTAATGGCTGTTGTCCTTGTCCAACAATTTATGCTATTTTATTTTTCTCTTTCTTTTGCCATTTCTTTTGCAGTTTGGAAACTTCACAATTATGGTCTGTAGCTACAAGGTTGCCAGTTGGCCGCTGCCAATCAGCATATATTTTAAATTGGATCAAACAGAGCTTATACAGAACTCTAAATCATTTTATATGGACATAATGTGAGATATAGGTCACCTCCATTGTCACCTCCATTAAAACTTCATTAAAACTTAATATACCTCAATAGCCTGACCCTAACAGCAATACTTATGTAGTCACCCCCCGCCCCCACCTTTCCATGCTGAATAAGACACTAGATTTAGAAAGAAAATGATATGGAAATAAATCACATTTGGTACTTGATCACAACAAAGTGGGAGCTGTGTTACCTTGACTCAATTACTCATTATGCTCAGCTATTGACCTTTCTTCCTACAGGAAGTGCTGCCGTCATGTCTGCGAGGATTATAATCGACAAGATGTCTCTTCTGAAATGAAAAAAGAAAAAAATAGAAAGAAAAAAATTACAATGTATTCTGAGTACTTCCTGAGTAAAAAATTTCATTAGCTCAATGGTTTCAGCATGGGAGCAGACATTAGGAGAAGAACTGTTCTAGATGTACACAACACCATTTAGGACTATTCTAAATGTTCATGCATACTTTGAATACCATTTGTTGGATCCAAAGGTCAGCTGTAAATGTGTTTTGAAATCATCAATGAAACATTTCTCAGTGGAAATATAGCAACAGGATATTATCTGTCCGCTCTATGTGCTCTATGAGCAAAGTTCAGCATTACTGTTGTTCGTGTGACAATCCAATCTCGGATGGCCATGTGGCGATTTCACTGTGACACAGATGTTTTATACTACTTCAATATCTGAAACAGAATGCGTTCCGTAATCTAATAATGCAGGTGATTTGCTTTGTATTACCGGACGATTCCATATACAACGGATCATCTGTCAACGTAATGAAAACATGACAAGTTCCCACTGCATGCATGCTCCTCTGCCCTTCACTTGCCCTCAATAACTTGACTTGAACTCCTTCATGGAGAAGAATGATAAACACACGCAGCAACTTGAAATGATTTAGCATTGTGAAGCAGACACTCATTTACTCCTACCTAAAGTGGAACCTATTGAAAGTGTACTGATACTTACTGCGATGGTATCACAAGAGTCTCTGCTGCTTTACAAACCTCCAGTCTCAGCAGCAGGTAGTAGTCTGTCTGCTCAGCAAAATATAGCTGGAATGGTAATGATTTATATAATCATTATATTACCGTCATCTGTTAGCTTGAACGTGGCATGTTATTAAAGATTCCTGGCAGGTTGTGTCCAGAGCTACTAAGCACAGCAGAGCTGAAATTTCAAAAGCATGAGACTCTTGTCATACCAGGCCGAAGAGAATAAACAGTAGGAGGTCAAAGTCTGATACCATGGACAGCGTTTATGCCATATCATGTTTATTCCATTTAGAAAATTACGAATGCTTTATGTGTGATATTACTGATCATTTAATTAGTACAGAATGTAGCCCTTAATCTGAAATGATGTGTAATAAAATGGCTAAATGACTAGTGAAATGATATTGCGGACAGACTATTTAAAACATAACAGGTAGCTGTCATCCAGTGAGAGTTAACAATGAGAAGCTATTCAAGCACTAAAACATCTGACCTCAGCTAAAAAATAACCTGTTATCCCCTCACGAGTGGAAGATTTCAAACTTGCTAAATTATACCACTAAACTATAAAGGTCTAGGGGAAATCTTGCATCTTGAAAGGGTCAAACTTGGAAACGAAACCTTAGATAATTACATGGCTGAAGTTAAGCCAGTGATTTTAGGTTAACTAGAAAAGTTTTAAAAGGAAAGCGGCCATAGGACTGACTTTGACAGGAACACTTGTAGAGCTGCTCATTTATGATGTATAGTATTGAGTTGCAGATTTCAGAAACTGCTGATTTTTTTGTGATATCACACACAGGTGTGTTGTGATAAAGTTGGTGAAAAAAAAAATCATCTTATACACTGTGAATGCAGTTATCAGAAAAATTGCACCACAAGTCCAAAGCATGAAGTCACTTGTGAGAAGTGTTGAGCTACTGGGATTTTCAGTCGTTCAGGTTTATACAGAATGGTGCAGCTAGAAATAAAAGCATTATAGTTCTTTGAAATTTGTGCTCAACTAATCACTCTTTACAACCATAATGAGCAGAAAAGCATACAACACATAAGCCATTGAACCTTGGTGTGGATGGTGTGACTACAACAGCAGGTTACATCAGATTCCATTCCTTTGAGACAAAGACAAGAGTTTGAAGCTACGGTGGCTCAGCTAAATTTTAGTAGATGTTCAAACTGACATCAATAACATTAATCCAAGCACTTTTTTGGCCTTGTATCAATGGTGTTGAGTGGTGGGGTTGTGTAATGGTGTGTGGAATGTTTTCTTGACTGACCCTCTTAATGCCAGTCCAGTATAGTTTGTTTGTAGGCCAGTGGTAGCTTTTGTTGGAGTACTGAACAGAAGGTCAGAGTTAATGTCAGATAACAAGAGTTATGGTCAAATACCAACACTGTAAAGATGCCCCCTAAAGCAAGGCCCTTAACCCCCAACTGCTTGCTGAACTGGATATGGATATCTGCCAAATGTAAATGTTTGAATTCCATAGCTTATGTTGGTATGAGTACTTGTATGTTGCCTGCATTTTATGTAATACAAGTTATTCTAAACTACTTCAATGAACATAACAACGATTTCAGTGGACTTCAATTAAAATAAGAACAATAACATTTTCATGCAGCATGGCATTAACAGTCCTTTCAGGTGATACTTTTGTTGAAATCTCCCCTAGATTGTTGTATCTACTGGGACTAATTTATTTCTACCCGCTTCACTGACGCATCTGTAACACGTCATCAGCAGCACTTGAAAACATAGCAGGTGTAATAAAGATGGATGAGGTGGATTACTTTGATAATCCCTGGGTTTTAAAAATGCCTTTAGGAACTAGAAGTAAATAAAACAAAGAAAACATTGTCCATTTAAAGCACAAATTACTTGGAGGAACTAGAGAACTGCAGGTTTTGAACGGAAAAGCTGGGTCCCACCCCTGTATTGATAGCTCCGCCCACACATCCATACATACACATACACAGGCAACTAATGGAAAGAAATGTGTCTTTATCATGGCTGAAGGGAAGAACAATACGATTGCAGATAAACAAACAAGCAAAAATGAGACACAAGCATAATCATGCAAAGGATGGCATATATTAGTTCTGTGAAACAAAGCAAAACCAACGTTACTCACCTATCGAGAAGGAAAAAAGCGCCTCGGCATCTTAAGTAAAGTCGAATTTCCAGAGTCAATAACTCCTGAACTAAACACTGTTACTAGCAAAACTAGAAAAAAGGTGTTATTTGTGTAGTAACAGTGTTTAGCTCAGGAGTTACTGACTCGGGAAACTCCAATCTGTGAACATGCGGCCAACTTCCCGTTCCTTCATTTCTCTCCAGCGCTGGAAAGCTGATCCTATATTAACATGTCCTACTTCTTGCCTTATCGTAAGCCTTTCTTCACTTTTTTTCTTTGTTTCTATCCTCCATGTCAATTTTAAAACCACTTTCTACCAATGTCACACATGCGCACTGAACACTCTCTCCACCGCATATTGACAAGACCCGCCCCTTTCTGCTCATTGGCTACACGTTTGTTTTGTTTTTTTGTTTATTTTTCGGCCCGACTCAGTTTTCTGAAGCATTTCTCAAAAATAGGGACCCCACCTTTAATATTTGCATGATATGAACCTTATTTACATATCGCAACTATCCTTATAAAAATAATTATGGAACCTACAAAACATTCAAAAGAAAACAATTTAAAATACTGAATCTGCTTCAACTACAGCAAGAAAACCTGCTTTGATACAGTATGACTATTCATGTTTGTGTTTCAGTTAACACTATTATTATGCTTATAAAAAATGGATTGGAAACTAGCCTCTGGCTTAAAATAGAAATAAGTAGCTATGGTCTTAAAGGCTAGGAAACTACAGTTTAATTGGCTAATCAAATCGGGCCAAGGAAAAGCTGGACAGGAGGATTACAGTCAGAACCCAGTCACCCTGAGTGACAGCCGAGATTTCTAGTGTGTGAAGAGGAGTAATTGGAAAAGGGCTGCGGACTTGAGGGGAGGATTTTTTTTTTCCTGACCAAATGGCACTAAATATCTTTCCAGCATGTCCTCCTGCTAAGAACACCATCACTTTACTTACAAAGAAAAAAAGTCAGAGTTCATTTTGCAACTTTAACATGAACATCCTCTCTGATTCAGAGAGAGGGAGAGAGAGTGAGAAAGAGAGAGAGAGAGAGAGAGAGAGAGAGAGAGAGAGAGAGAGAGAGAGAGAGAGAGAGAGAGAGAGAATAATTGGTGATCAGTCCATAATTATAACATTGTTAGATTGGTATGCTGATGAAACTCTATAAAAATAATGACAAGAAATAAACATCTATAAAGAGTTACAAGAGACGCAGTAGTGTTTCGTATATTGCAGAATTTTGCCTCCGTAATCTTAAACGTGGCTACTGAACTGTTATTTAAAGACCATGTTCTGTACATTTCACGTGAACAGGCATTTTACAGTGTTACAGTGCCCTAAAACTACACAAGTGAACTCAAGTAAACACATCATGTAAACAGTATGTGATGGGAAAAAGAATTAATCATGTGAGAAATCACATCTGAACAATGACATGTGAAAAGAAATCTAGTCATGTGTAAGATTCACAACTGAAAATAAATGAATCATAATGAGAAAGAGAGAGCGAGAGAGAGAGAGAGAGAGAGAGAGAGAGAGAGAGAGAGAGAGAGAGAGAGAGAGACTGCTTCAGTTTTTGCACATTTTATTGTGATTGTGTTTTTATAATTGTGCATTACACATGATAACATTGAATGACAAAGTGGAACAAAATGTTAGAAATGATGCAAAATTTTGTAAAAATACGGAAAATAAGGAAACTTTTTATCTGCAATTTTGAAGAATAAGTTATAAATAAAGGAGAGACTCTAAAATGGTTTGGAAATTTAAAGTCACATGACTTCACATAAAATTTAAAGTTTTTTTACACAGTTAGTTTAAAAAAAAATAAGTAAAAATAAATAAATAAATAGAAAGTACATTTCACGTGTGAATCGAGGTCTTGTGACTTCAAATTCCTAGATAATTTTTAAAGCCTGTCCTTTATTAATAACTTGATCATTTAAACTGCCGTTCATCATACAGTAAGTAGGTCACTATGGGGAAAAAGTCTCTTGCTTGAAACCCTGAATAAATAACTCTAAAAAAAGTTAATTTGGCAAGTAAAAGTACAGCTTTGATTTATTTATTGTCCAGCTCTATTAGAATCTATCTTGATCTTACTTTACAAACTTTCTTCTCATTAACATGGAATGAGTTGGAGATGTAGGAATCTTTCAGTCATGGCACAAGCTTGTGCTGTGCTGAAATATTTCCTCTACAAAAATCATCAGACGATATACTGTACATCAGAGGAATACTGAGATGCAGTAATGGTTTTAAGTTCAAGGATTATTTATGACAAACCACACCTAGACAGCAGTACAGAAGTGATGAGTGCTTTGAGTCTGAATGTCAAGTTGGGACATTGTCCACTCGTGCCTAGATACTTATACTTATTCCAAAATTATACTATAATTTATATTATAATTAAACTATCTTTTTTTTAATATATTGCAATAACTGTACACATCCACACTTTATTCTGTTCTGCCATGATTTTTTTTTTTTCTGTGTATTTTTAATATTGTTTTTCTCTTTGCTGGTACGACTATTTCTATTTTGTTTATGCTTATTCTACATATATTCTATTCTTTTTTTATACTCTATTTCAAAGACAGTCAGAAAGCATTCTCACTACTTGTACTGTAACTATGGTTACCTATGTGACAAATGAAAACTGTATTTGAATCGGAAGAGTGACCTCTCATCTTCTGTAGATTAATTGATGTTTCTTATTCATTCTTATTGATTATTATTATTAATGACAAGAATAGGAAAAGCTAAGAAAGTCTAATAATGAAGCAAGTCTTCATATACATCTCTAATGATGAGTTGGGAATCTCTTGACATGCCGGTTTCTGTTCATTAATTGAGCAGCTGCTCATGCTAATGAGCCTAGAGGCAGTTCTCATGACTTCAGCTCCATCTTCAACTCGCATCCCACCACAACAGCTTTAAACCGAACAATTTCTCCAACCATTTATAGATGACACAGCTTTCACTCCGACGAAATCAATATCGTCTGCAATCCATGCATCTGTGTCTAACAAGCACAGTTTGGAACGAGATAACCAAAACCATGATCATGTGTGCTTCTTCTGACCACCATCACTTCACGTAGCACTTTTCCAGCTTAGCTATTAATTCTGCTGGATTGTGGATGCGCCCGTATGTAAAAACGCCAGAATAAATGGAAAGAATTGCTCCCTGATGTTTCACATTAAAATATGATAAACAACCTTGCATTTCCAGATTACGCTAAATAATTCACTACCCTTCAAGAGAGCAAGATGTGAGGCTTGGCAGATAATTTACTGCTTTGAAATGATTCTTTTGAACCCCAATGGCTAGATGCCTCAAGGTTAATTTGCTGGAGAAAAGATGTATTTGTTATCTGTCTTGGTGTTTCTTATCACAAATTCATGAAAAATTACACCATACACGTAGGCGCTCAATCAATAAATGACAACACGTTGTTATTTGCGGTGTAGTAGAATTGATAATCTGTTGAAGTATGCTATTCAAATTGAGTTTTAGGAATTGTGTACATTGTGCGTGCATTACGCTGTACGTAAATAATTAAATTAGAGTCTATTTATTCACTTCACTCTGCATATCTTTCTCAGAGCTGTGAATGCCAAGTTATGAACAGTAAGGATTTTCAAACTGCTCTTAACCCCGGGTTATTGTCACTCGAACCTCCACTTTTAACCCTGGTTAGAGGAGCATTTCACACGTATAACTTAGAAGCAGGGATTCAACCACTTTTTTACTCTGAAGCAGAGTAACCACTACTTTTCTGATGTTAAGTCTATGTACAGAGTGAAATGATGCGTGTCAGAACGTGCCTAGCAACAGACGACCAATTAGAAACTGAACAGTACGTGTCTCATATCAAATGCTTTGTACTCTGTACAGGAACTCTGTGTGTTAAGTGTAACAGTGTAAAAAAGTGTAACTTATTTTTAATGAAACACTGTGAAAACCTTTCAAGACGAGAAAGTTTTATTTTTACAGTTTGCTCAGGACAATTTGAACAACACAGATGGCACAGAAATAACCGAGTATCTAAGGAACTGACTAAAAATAGCAGAGGCTGGATATCGACAAGCACCTTGTCAACTATATGACGAAATTGAAAAGGTCAAAAAAGATTACAAAGCTGTGCAAGATAACAATGCCTTCTTGGATGCAAAACTGCAGATCTGTCCATTTTTGATCCAATTCTTAAGCTTCCAGGCCTATCTTCTCTTCCTGATGATAAAGCGAGAGAAAATACGTTATTTAAGTGTCTGCATGCTTTATCCTGTCATGCTTGCTGATGCCTAAAGTATGAAAATATGTACATGAGCAATGTGAAAAGAAATGTCACAATATTTACTCAGAGTTTACAGTGACAATAACTATTTCTAACCCTAACGAACGAGGCATTGTTCTAAAATAAAATAATCCTCAGTAATATGTGCATTAAAGCCTTTGATAGAGTGTGAAAAATCTGTTTATGTTTCTGAATAATAAATAATACATTGCTGGTATAGTCTTACAGCACTTTTAATAAATAAAATAAATGGTATTATGCTCATCAACATGTCTCAGGTATTCGATAAGGCCTTGTCGTTAGCTACCGGCAGCAAGGAACACAACAAGAACAATGACAACAGCAGCCTCTTACTTTCACTGTGCAATCCATCAGTGACCCATGCATTATAGATAGATAGATAGATAGATAGATAGATAGATAGATAGATAGATAGATAGATAGATAGATAGATAGATAGATAGATAGATAGATTATTTGTTACCAGAACCCCACCCCCACCCCCGAGCCCCACAATCAGTCAGATTTAAAGAATTTTATCTATAGTTTACATAAAAACATTACTTCTCTGATTTAATAGTTTATACTAAACTTAATTTCCATATACTAGATAAGTAATGTGTGATCAATTCATTTGGATATTGTGATAACTCACAAGGACAATGGCACAGATAGGATCTATTACTATAACTATAGTGTAACTAATGTAACTAGTATCTATTGAAAAATATCAGCATTTAAGGTTTTATTCTTTGCTCAAGTTTATGCTTTGGTGTTTCCTTTTATTCAGGACTTAATACAAAATCTAATCGTGTTAATGTTTGTAGTTCAAATGTAGACATATGAAATTATTGAATTCAACAATTTTGCATTTCTTTTATTTATTTGTTTGTTTGTTTGTTTGTTTGTTTGTTTGTTTGTTTGTTTTAGTGAAGCACATCTTGCCTTTAGCCACCATCATTTAAGTCTCTTCTCTTCTTATCTGAAGTGGATAATACTTCTGTTGGCTGCAAACTAAATAAATTATAAATAAAAGGAGGACTGAATAGCTACCTTTTCATTAAAAACTGAATTGAAATGTATTAACTCCTCTCTAAAATGGTTTTAACTTGATAGAATAAATTCAATATAAACGGAAACCTATTCTGATCTATTCATACTAATGTGAGGAAATGTTTTAATGGCACTACAAAGCACTTCAAATGCTTCAAATGTATGTGTACAACCGTCACATCTGGTCAGTAATATACGGATGGAGAGCATATACAGTACATACTGATGGCAATATACAGTAACTGCTAATAATGTGACACAACTAGCTACAGTACTGTATAGACTACATGACTGTTATTAACCTGTTAGCTAAGACAACTTGTGTATATATCAATCAACTCCACAAATAGGAAATTTAGGTATTATTTAATGACTAAATGACTTAACTGCAAAACAAACCTAATCTCCACCTATGCAACATAATTTTCTTCAGTGATTAAACTGATTCTCTCACTGTTATAGTCTGTTTTTTCCTCTGATTGGCTGCTGGCTCTTGTTTGAAACCATTGGAGTCTGATTTATTTAATGACTAAATCTAAAAGGTGAAGCTGTTGGATGGATTGCACTTAGTCTATGACATCTAGCACATATTCACACAAAATTTCCATTAGATCTGTAAGAATTGTGAATTTTCACTTTTTTTTAAAATATGAAATTTGCTCACAATTTCTTTTACAAAACAGAAACTATTCCATCTCTAATGTTTGTACTGAAACGATAGATAAAAAAGTGAGATTAAGTATTATGTATCCTTATGAAGCTTATTCCCTAATGCTACTAAATCCATATTTACCATAAATTACACAATTATTTTATGCATGCTTGCAACCTCAAGAACTTACAAACAGTGTTGAGCTCAGCTGAAATCATCAAAGGCAAGAAACATCCATCTCCGCAGACCAGTAAAAATAAATAGATTAAAAACAAACAAACAAACAAACAAATAAATAAATAAAGGACAGTGGGCACACAGGACTCTCTATTTCAGCTGCTGCTTTCTGGAAAGTGCTAACAACGCTTTCTGGTACAGAACACACAAATAGATTTAACAGCTATTTAAGTTATTACAGCCAGTCCATCAGACATATGCCATTCTCCTCACCACTGTTATTCACTAATGAGCTGTAATATTTGACAAATATTTTGACCCTGAATTTTGATTTCAGCTAAAAGATTACATACGCTCATTACGATCATACGTCCCTACGCCTGCATTTTCATGTAGAACTGGACAGTTAAGGAACAGAAAACTGTCCACTGCTCTCGGGCAGTTCAATGGCCTTAGTCTGTTATTGTTTGTATGACTATGAAATTCATCAAAAAATCTCCCATTGTTCTTATTCCTGTGTAAGGTTCAGGAAGTCATTTGTTCTAATGGAAGTAATGGGCATCACATTATATCAACCTACAAACACCTAGAATCTAGAATCCCTAAGAGAAATGCACTTTATTTCATTAAAACAATATTATTTCAATTAAGAGTGTCAACTGTACACTTTTGTCCTGTAGGGGTTTGTATTGTCTGTTTGCACTATATGTTGTAATACTGTTTTATTACTTTACTTTATATTACTTAGCTCTGTGTTGTTTATGTAGCTCTATGTTGTTTTATGTGGCACCATGGTTCTGGAAAAACACTGCTTCATTTGGTTATTATGCAAAATATAAGCTTCATAACTTGACTTGACTTGAAATATTTATATAGTTTATATATTTATATTAGTATATGTACAGTGACTATTCAGACACCTTGTCCAACCATTACATTTATACTAATAATATTTGTTTTATTTTTTAAAATCATTTACAAATATCACTTCACTGAAGCTAACAGGATCTTTTTTTTCTTTTCTTTTCTTTTTCTTGCACTATTCTGTGTAAACCCTGGAGCCTGTTGTGCATGAAAATCCCAGAAGATTATCTGTTTCTTAATAACATCTCACCTGGCAGCAACCACAGCATGGCCAAAATCACTGAGGTCACACTTTCCCCTAGTTTGATGTTTGAAGCTTGTGTATCTGTATGATAATTTTTATTTCCATTATATTTATAGGATATTAAATTATATTAGACTTCCTGTCACCTTGCATGGTACTTGACTGTAAATGCTGCGTTATGATTGCACAGCATTATTAACAGTGTTTTCCTAATCCCTGCTCTGTCCTAGTGTACAGTACTAGTTTTCTCCTTTCTTTTATACAACTTTTTAATTCAGTTGTAGAATCTTCTGCCTTCATATTTTGTTGATGACCGTATATGTACTTGCGTTAACAATTTCTGTCAGCATTCTGACCCCTGACATGGCTTACATGTATAATATCTTGAATAAGAAGTCAGTGCTTATATCCAGAGACCTCTGACTTTCCCTTTCAATACATGATATTTCATGATTTTTTTTTATTTATGCATTACAGCTGCAGCAGGCCCGATCGTATTAGCCTCCAAACATTGTACTCTGCTCTCTTCAGGCACTGGTGTGCATCTCCGTACAATTCAAATTCCTGACTTAGAATGCCTTAAGCAAATGTGTTTTCAATTTCAGGAAACAAGCCTTTCTATTCCATCGTGCAGATCAGAAGATTAGGGTCAGTCAGTGCATGTAGAATTATGGACTCAGCAACCTCAGCAGCTTCCTTTCCTCATACACAAACTAAAGAAGAATCCCTTACCTTGGCTGTAATGGCCAGCGTTAACATGTAGGAGGGACCCGATGTGCCTGTGTAAGCATTCACAGCAGTTGGTTTATTGCAGATTGGAGATAATAAAGCACGGACAAGCGCGCGTGTAAGGTTTGATGTTTCCCAGTCACATTCACATTCATACAGTGTACAGTATATGTGCATTTGCAGCTTAATACAACTGTCTGATTTACATTTACCTAAAGTCTAGTCTTCCTAAACATCCTTTTTTTATTTTATAGATTAGTCATAGCCATGATATACCATTTTAAACCTTTACTATTTCTCATTCAGCAACGGTAAATCATTTAATTACGACTGCAACATTATCTCTATTCTCCGATGACTTGGGTTTACCTCAAACTTTTCTAAATTTTCCTATTCATCAAAATTCAACCTACAGCTACAGACAATATAAAGCACATCACGTCTTCCCATATTCCTGATGGCCACATGTTTCACTTCCTTTACAACTTGAAGGACTGAAATGTTCATGAGACAATTTTATAATCATAGAAACCTTACTGTCACTTTCACTTGAATTTCTGGCTGCACACAGCAAAAGCGAGTAATATAACAGAACAGAACAAATAGAATAGAATAGAATAGAATAGAATAGAATAGAATAGAATAGAATAGAATAGAATAGAAACCTTTATTTTGTCACTTATACATTACAGCACAGTGAAATTTCTTCGCATATCCCAACTCGCAGGTTGGGGTCAGAGCACAGGGTCAGCCATGATGCAGCACCCCTGGAGCAGTGAGGTTTAAGGGCTTTGCACAAGGGCCCAACAGTGGCAGCATGGCAGTGCTGTGGCTTGAACCCTCCGATCAACAACCAAGAACCTTTACCTGAATGTAACAGTAAAATAATTTATGTCCTCAAATTATCAGTGCCCTGTTACTACTGTATGACTATGAAATTAAACAGAACATTCATATGTAAGGGTCAGACACTCACTTGTTTAGAGATAATGTATGTAAGTAATGGGCTGCATTAGTGTTAATAAAATCTTTACCTTATATTAGCAGTGGTGAAGTCACTGGTTTACTGAGGAAGGCCTTTAACCCTGCTCCAGGGGCATCATATCATGGCTGACCCTGTTCTCTGACCCCAGCAAGCTTGGATACAATATTACTACTATTTCTACTACTATGAATTCTCTATAATAATGAATATATATATATATATATATATATATATATATATATATATATATATATATATATATATATATATATATATATATATATATATATATATATATATATATATATATATATATGAATAAAGAATAATAATTCCCTGAACTCACGGTGGCTTAGTGGTTAGCACGTTCGCCTCACACCTCCAGGATCGGGGTTTGATTCCCGCCTCCGCCTTGTGTGTGCGGAGTTTGCATGTTCTCCCTGTGCCTCGGGGGTTTCCTCTGGGTACTCCGGTTTCCTCCCCCGGTCCAAAGACATGCATGGTAGGTTGATTGGCATCTCTGGAAAAGTGTCCGTAGTGTGTGAATGAGAGTGTGTGTGCCCTGCGATGGGTTGGCACTCCGTCCAGGGTGTATCCTGCCTTGATGCCCGATGACGCCTGAGATAGGCACAGGCTCCGCGTGACCCGAGGTAATTCGGATAAGCGGTCGAAAATGAGAGTGAGTGAGAGAATTTCCTGAACTGTTTATTGTTTTTATTATTAAAAACCCATTTGTTTCGCTTAGTTTCCTTAATATTTTTACAAATGTTTAGTAATATATTTAGAAGGATTTTTTTTTTTACTTATTCGTAAACTAATAAATAGTTTATTAGCAAGTAAATATTTTATTACCACACCTTAAAATGAATGACTAAGCATATACTTAATTTACAATTAAACATGAAGAAAAAGAGGACAATACATAAACTTACACCTGGATGCATTGGAACGTCCATATTATTATACCAGTGAATATAAAACATATAACAATCCATATTATTAACTTAATAACACTGGTGGTAGAGGTTATAAGAAATGGGAGTCATTTGCATTCTTTGATTCAGAGTCAAAGGCACTTATAAATATTGTTTAATTACAGTGTGTGTGTGTGTGTGTGTGTGCCAGTTGTTGAAAGCCCACTCTGCATAAATATTGCATGAATTAAATGTATTGTATACTGTATGCACAGCTTAATCCCCTGACTGAGATAAAATGCACACAGACACAAATTCATTTGCAGCTTATTATACTCTTTGTTGTATCATGAAACCTTATACTGTATATTAAAATACATTGTGTGTATAGAGGAACTGATGGTAAGAGAGATTTTGACAAACTTGCTCTGAGGGTATTCTCCTAAAACGAGTTCTCCATCACCACAGTCTGAGTCATTCACCAAAAAACAGCTAGCATAAATAGGTTCATGCTAGACCAAAAACTTTGCCACTTTCCCTTACAGCCCCTGCCAGGATAAGACGACGGCACCGGCAGACATACAATCCTCAAGTACAAATACGACTAAGCCACTAAGCTGATGATGGGTTTGTGAACACAGTATGTAAGAGAATGGCTTTGAGGGAGATGGAAGGAACCTGCTGATTTCTCAATTACACTTCCTTCTTCAGCTTGGGTCAGACAAAGTGCTCAACCACACCAATGACAATCAACAGGACAAGGAAAGGCTTTGCTCAGAGGAAATATAGTTCAATAAAGCACAACTAATATTGCTGCTGCTACGGATTGTTCATGCTTCAACCAAACTTCAGGATTTAAAGCAAGCATTTAAAACTGAATAATGTAACTGAATGTGATCTTTATGCGGAAAAGCAGAAAAAAAAAATTACCTATAAGAAAAATGTACCTATAAAGATTCATGAATATTATTTCAAAAGCAAATATCAATGTTGCAATGAACAATTCTGAATATGGATTATAAACATCTTAAACTATTTGCTTACATGAATAATCCTGCACTAATACCTGAATAAATACTTCCTTAAATATGAACTCATGAGAAGTTAAGTCATGTATAAATCACAAACGAATGAAGAGCTAACCTTGACTACAGCTCAAGTCTTATGAATTCATGTTTGAATTACAACCACCGTAAGTCCTTTAGTACATGTTTGTTACTTAATATATTAGATTCATACTCTAGGGGTAAACTGAATCAAACCTGCCCTATAACAAAGAATATGAATTAAATGTGTGTTAATTTAAAATGTTCACTCTTGTGTATAAAGGAGCAGAGCCTCAGGTCCGGGCCACCCACAGCACATAGTAGTACTACAGTGGGATTTGAAGAGAAGGGTCTGTAGATTGATGCAAAACAAGATGAGATGAAATCATTAGCTTGTTGTTTTTTTTTTAGCAGCTTTAGTGTGAAAGTGATCCAGGGCCATCCAATGATGTTTGTGTCCACAGCTGCATATGGCAAATTATATAAAGAATTTGATGCAATGAACATTTAATTCATCTTCTTTTATTTTATTTTCCCTCTGCAGTCTGTGTTAATTAATGTACTGTATTAACTAAAAAACAAACACTTAAGGTGTTTGTTATTCATTATGCCGTAGTTAAGGTTAACGCAACAATATTATGATTAAATTGTTATATTAGTTACAATATTTAAGCTTCGATAAAATAAATAACACAGCACTTTCTATGAAAAACAATTTATTAACTATATTATGTAAGAAAAAAATAACACTTCATATCATTGGGTTCTGTATTTATATTTAAAGATAATATATTTTTGTACTCTAAGATGGATCTAGACTTTATATATTACAGTATTATACACTATTATTGTCCTTTTTTGATATCTGTCATTCCAGAGTGTCGAATAATGCATAATTCTGCAGTGCTTTATTAAAAGTTGTACTCAATATCCAGGCACACAATTAAATGTTTATAAGAGAATTACTGCTCCATCTTGCTACCTTGAGAGCCTTGTTTCATTATTAAGGTTCTATTCATAAAACTCATATTCGGAGAATATTCATTCTCTTTGCAGTTTGTGAGAAAACACACCAAAAATAGTTTTATCTGTTTTCTGCAGATAGTTTTTTTTCCAGAGGTGAAAGTGTGAGCTATTTCTTGTCTTTTTTCTTCCTCTGAAAAATTGATTGATGGTATAAATAAGGAAAACATTTTCAAGGTGAAAAAGATGTGGTGAAAGAAACTGTGCTAGTATATAGGATTTTTTTAATCAAGAAATGTACATATATGTTGTATGTATGTTGAACTCAATTCATTAACCTGCTGTAGCTCAAGGACTTGATTCTTGCCTACAAATCGGACCATCATCTTATATAAGGAATTGCAAAATCTTATGTTTCACCCTAATCACTACTGTAGGTTTATGAATACACCATAGATGGTAATACAAAAAAAAAAGACCTTTTGCTTTGGTGTAATGATTCCACCAGCTCTTTCCCTTCACACGGCTTAAAGAAATGCCTAAAGACTTGGTTCTTTTCTCTTTTTGAAATCACATGCACATTGGTGCAAAAACACTGAGCTTAAATTTCATATGTAAACCAGTATTTTAACATTTCTGTGTTACTCATATTAGTCTGGAATTCTTAATATTATACATCCTAATCCATGTTGAGTTCAGCTTCGTGCTTTAAAATGTACTTGTTTAATAGAAGCTTTCCTAAAGAGATGTTTCTTTGAAAAAGCCTTGGAGAGCAAGAAATCATTTATTTGAAAAAGTTCTATAATTCAAACAATGTTTAAGGTGGAACCAGTTCTATTTATTTCTGAAATTGTATCTACTTTTAGAAAATGCTGAAAGTTGTTTTGAAATTATGTTTATGGATTAGATCGAGAAGTTTACTTTGGACTGAAATGACAGAATGACATTATTGTTTGCTAGGACTATCATTATTATTTATTTGTTGTTATGAAATCTGTATACAATTTTGTTTATTATTATTATTATTATTATTATTATTATTATTATTATTATTATTATTATTATTATTATTACTACTACTACTACTACTACTTCTACTACTACTACTACTACTACTACTAATAATAATAATAATAACAATAATAATAATAATAATAAATAAGATAATGATATCTTAATATAATAATAATAATAATAATAATAATAATAATAATAATAATAATAATAATAATAATAATAACAGTAAATAATTCTAAAAAGAGCTATGTATCTTGAATTTAAAGAATCCCAATGTGGTTTCTTTCAAAGAATTCTTCAAAATGGTTCTATATGAAATTTATTTAAGGGTTCCAATTTTTTTAATTTTTATTATTATTATTTTTTTTTTTTTGGAATTTTAGGATTTTTGTGATTTTTTTAAGTGAACCATTTTAGATTCTAGATAGAACCATTTCATTTAAGATAAAATAATTCCTTTCATGATGAAAAAAAAATATGAATCATTTAATCATTTATCCACAGCAATGTATAACTTGTCTATATTCTAGTGCAAACCAGAAAATGAGAACAATGTCTTATTCCAACAGCAATGGAACAAAATACTCTTCTATGCTCATAAAGAAAAGAGGAAGACATCATTTGAAATATACAGGGTCTACTGTTATTTGTGTACACTCATAATTCTGAGAAATATGTTTATGAAAACCTTGATATTTTGAAAATATTTAGAATGATCTTTAATATGTAATATACAGGGTCTACTTGTATTTGTGTACACTCATAATTCTGAGAAATATGTTTATGAAAACCTTGATATTTTGAAAATATTTTGAAAGAACTTTTAAATGAATCAAAACAGTATTCTGTGATTGTATAACATGCATGAAACTAAAGATTATTTTTTTTTGTTGTTTTTTTTGTCTCAGCTCATTAGCGTTGATCCAGACACTCCCACCCACAGAGTGCGCTACTGTATTCATACTGTAATGACTGGAGTGAGCCATGTAAACATTCTCAACTCAACCATCAATGTGATAAAAATGGCATCTTGCTTCATCAGATTCAGTGATTTTAGTGAGAAAGAACCTGACCGATGATGAACGATAGCATTCATTAGCATCATTTCTGATGAGTAAGTTATTTAATCTAAATTACTAAACTTAATTTCGTATTTTTTAGATGAGCATGTACATAGTTTACCAGCTGGGGATATGGAGACACATAAAACTGATTAGCTAATTATCTGTTTTTAGACGTTTTGCCTGACTAGCTAAGTTAACAGGATTGTAGGAGTTATAGCATGTGATTGTTTTCTGTTAAATTAATGTGGTAAAGTAGTTAAGTAGTCAAGTAGTCAAGCACTTAAGTGTTTCATAAGAGCATGGTATCTGCCCTAATGTATCTAGTCTAGTAGAAAGCATTGATTATGGTGAAATAATAACCAATGACTTGCAGAATTGCAGCCAAACATTGCTATTAATTAAACTTTTTACCAGAGGCCATAAATGGAAATTGTGGCTGTTTTGTCGTGTCCATGTTTAGCATTGAATTTCTTTGTCATGTCATATTTCACATAGGTGGTCAATGACTTGTATGAAAATACAGTAAACACTCTGTGAATTAGGAATTTGTAGCTTTTTATACTGAATTTATACTTGATTTCAGTTTTTACGTAATACGTAATAATACGTAATTGATGTAATATATTTATTGAATATCTGAATTGTGTTTTGTGCAATAAATACTTCTTTTTTTTCTTTGCAGTGTAACTGTCTTCTTTATTCAAAGGGTTGTTTGGCTGTAGCTTGTTTTTAAATCATGAGTCTTTTGTAGTTTGACAGTTTTCAACTTTCCCCAATGTTTGCTGCGTGGATAGTTAGTTGGTATCACTGTCAGCTCTTACACAGTCAGATGCTCCGACTGTTTTTTTGTCTTTCTTTTCTTTCTTTCTTTCTTTCTTTCTTTCTTTCTTTCTTTCTTTCTTTCTTTCTTTCTTTCTTTCTTTCTTTCTTTCTTTTCTCCCAGCTGTTGCTTTGGATAAAAGGCTCTGCAAAATGGACAAGTATAAACAACATATGGCTACACTGACCTACTGTAAGTAATATGTGATCTATTTTTTTGAGGCTTATTCTAGCCTAATACATCAGCCACCTGTTTCCAAGCACTGTTAATAATTAAGCTTAATGATTTTATTATTAACAGTGTTAATTTTCCTAAAAGCTAAGATGTAAAACCTAGCAGTATAAACACTTTGATCTGCTGCGGTTTAGCAAACTGTAAACTGCAAGCTAAACTCAAGACCTCTTTACTTCTCTGAACTTCATAACTTTGCTCAACTGCAGCGGCATTGTTTTTGTGATTAAATATATTTATCCCACTATAAATAAATAAATAAAATAATTTTTGGTTTGCAGAGTTTGCCTAGGCGATACTATAAAGGTGGGGTTTGAAATGTTTGAAAGCCAATGTTGACATTTGAAATTAACAAAACAAACACGCCCCTAACCCAAATGGGTCCCACCCCTGTTTTGATAGCTCCGCCCCACACATACACCAGACAAGTATTATGGTGGAACCTGTTGGGGCAGCTGACCGAGGGTATATTTTTATCAATTAATGAACTCAATGAGTAAGACTATGGTAATACAAATGTGTTTTTGTAGTACTGTGTGTTGTACCGAAAGGTTTATCTCCGTTTCATGCGGATGACGTTCAGTTCTCTCCAGCGCTGGAAAGCTGGTCCTATATTAACACGGGTCCTGCTTCTTGCCTTACGGTAAGACTTTCTTTTTTTTTGTTTTTATCTGCCATGTCAATGTTAAAACAGCTTTCTGCTATTGTCACACATGCACACTGAACACTCTCTCCGCCCATATTGATAAGACACGCCCCTTTCTGCTCATTGGCTACACGTTAGTTTTGTTTTTGTTTTGTTTGGCAGCCCAACTCAGTTTTCTGAAGCATTTCTCTAACAACGGAGACCCCACCTTTAATGTCAGCTAACTAGCATACCTTATATCCACACTAGAGAAGCTAGCGAATGTTTATTTCCATTCATTCTTTTAATGCATTAGACATGTGCTGCGGCAGAACTTTCATTACGCATATGTATCAGTGAAAGAGCGAGAAATTTAAAGGCTTTAACAAGCCCCCACTGGACATTTTAATTTGGAAAACAGTTTGGCTTTTCATTTAACAAGGAACTAAAGCATGGTTAATTAATACATTTTCTCTTACATGTCAATGTTTAGTTCTTTTTTTTCCTCCAGCTACAGTGAGCAATAAATTCTAAAGTTTACATTGTCATTTAATTTGCTCAACTTTTTCTTTTTTTCTTGATGATGTGGTTGTTATTGCTATATGTAGTCAGTTTTCTTTGGTCGGATGTGTTTATACAATATAAGAATATGTTGATGATACATTTGATTAAAAAAAGATTTTTGTTTTTTTGGATATCACGACTGAATGTATATAAAACTCATTTTTTTATTTTCCAGTTCTCTAGTTCCACACTCTTATTACAATGTGTTGTACTGGATGTTACCAATCACACAGTACCATGATTGTGTGTTGCTTATCTGAATTTGAACTTTAGTTTGTCCCTGCTTTTTCTACTCCTGTGAATTTTGCTTTGTTAACATGCTTTGCACATTACCTGAACTTTTGTATGTTAGTGGATTATGTCACCAGGTGCAACGCCACAGTCCTGCACTAATACACAGCAATCAAACATGGACACCATGGACAATCTCCCAGCAGCCACCATGGTCCTAAATCCCAGCAGCTATTAGCACTCCAATTAAGTGTGTTGCTCACTCCCCCTTTATATACTCTGTTTTTTTATGCTTTGTGTAGTATGTTTTGTGATATTGCTGTGACAGTGCCAAGACTTTTGATTCTTCTAGTTTTAAGCTTGGGCTTGTTGTTTCGTGTCTGCCTCTGATTGTTTTGTTTGCCTTGTTAACCCTGGACTGTTTTAACCTTAATTTGGATTGCATTTCTGAATAGTTTTGTATATCTCCCGTTTTTCGGTTTTGTGTTCCATTACTTTTAAATGTTCTGTATTTTTTCTCATTTGGTATTCTGATTCATTTACTATGCTTTTCCTTTTGTTGCTTTCTGCCTTGATTATTATACCTTGCGTTTGCATCCCACCTCGAGTTCTCGTGTCGTGACAACGACCTTGCCTAAAAATTTGAATTTGTTTGCCTGCCTTGCATGTGCTTAAATAAAAACTCTTACTTTAATAGAGTGCACCCACTTCTACTGTATATATATAGCAGTGTATGAGACAAAGTAATATTTTGGAAATCTAGGACTAAATCTGAATCTAATGGTCTGCCAAAATTGCCACTCATTATTAAGTTCCTTTGGGGAATCTTCAGGTATCAAAAATATTCAGCCAAAAACACATAAGCTAAGCTAACACCTCCAACACAGTTCAGTGTGCTTCCCAGTGAGAGCTAAAGACCGCTGACTAAATAAAAGAATGCACAATTTCAAATAATAGTGTGGGTTCACTTCCAGCTCTTACGAAATCTCCGCAGTTCCAAGCTGCCAAAGTACACGTCCCTTGAGGATGTAGTGTTGTTAAAATTCAAGCAGAACCCAACACTATCCTTTACCCCCCACCAAGTACAACACAAAACCAGCAATATTGTGTAGGGGCCATTGCCAGGACAACCCGAAGACTTTTTTATTATAAATGACTCCTCCAAAAACATGCAGTCTTAGCAAGAACAGAGAAAATGGTTCTTAGATCTCCTACTCTATGCCATGAATTATTAAAGCGGCTTGCCAATATTGGGAAAGTATTACATTTCGACCATATGCTGTGAGATGCAGAGAAATGTTCAACCTGGCTCACTCTTCTGAAATCCTTACACCCATTACTGATTGAGGTCCTATTACTACCTTTGTATTTTAGGTACAATGACTATGATTGCCTGATAGATGATGCACAACACACTAGCAAAGTTCTAATAAAGTGTCATCCTCTGAGTGCAAACAAATGTCTCATGTCCCATTAAACAATCTTTCTCAATTTTTCTTGTATAGAATTTCAGTTTCCTGGGGAAGGGTAAAAAGATTCTTAGCAATGGTGAAAATTTACACCCTTGAAGAATCCGAGCTGTCATTGGAAAGTGAAAGCTTTGCTATAATTACATAGCCAAGTTATATTCAGGTCAGCACCTAAATGAGGATTTATTTTGTTTGCTTCTTTAATCTCTGTCTATACCAGTAGAATAATACACTGCCAAAAGTCGACTCGGTTATTACACACACGCTTGTGTTTCAAGTTATATTCACACCTTCACCTGCAAAATGTTTAATGATTTATTTCTTTAGTTTATAATGTGCTGGCAAACGAGGCAGGACACAAGTGCGTAAACTCAGCGTGGGCATTATTCTGGCAAATCCAGAAATCATCATCGCTGTTTGGAGTGTGAGTCAAAACACAGGCAGGCAAAGTTATCTTAGAATAATTATCAGCAACTCAGATACGAGGCACCAAGTGGAAAAATGGAAGCAATAGTATGGAAAAAACAAGGTTGTGAATTTCACAAAGCAATCAAATGAGACAAACTAATCAAGGACTCAACACAGAACAGATGAACACAATAAGGCAACTGACCAGTGGCATGACGGATGTAGAAAGAGGACTTAAGGCAAAACAAAGGCACTTGTTCAACATAAACAAAATCACACAGCAAACAATGAATACTGGGAATTGTGCAGTGCTTGGAAAGAAGAAATGTATGACTGACTGATTCATTAATTCATTCATTCATTCATTCATTTTCTACTGCTTTATCCAAACTACCTCGGGTCGCAGAGAGCCTGTGCCTATCTCAGGCTTCATCGGGCATCAAGGCAGGATACACCCTGGACGGAGTGCCAACCCATCGCAGGGCATTGTTTTAACTGATTATATATCTGCAATATACTTAACCCCAAAATAAAGCATAAAAAATATAGCATAAGAAGACTCAAAACAAAACAAACAAACACAATAGGGCAAAAAACAATAGCATGGCAGATATGGAGATATGACTAAAACCAAAACAAAGGTACAGAGAGAACAATGAACACATAATTGCCCAGTGGTCAAAAAGAGGAAATGTGAAATTGATTGATTGATTGATTGATTGATTGATTGATTGATTGATTAATTGAGACTATGATACATATCTAGAGTGTTTGCTATTGTAACACTTTTAAAATGCTACCTGTGATTAGATTTAACCTTAAAATATAGAAGAATATAAGAAATCATCTGTAATCACTTCAACTTTATTTTTGTCTGAGTCAATACAAACTTTGGCATGAGCCAGTAGAAACATGAGCTGCATCTGTACCCACACAAACCTAGCATCACAAACCTAAATGTTAAAGCTAACCTAATTAGCTAAAGTACCTTCTGCAACTACTATGAAAGTTTGAACATAAGCTAAAGCCAAATCAAATACATTTTGTATTGTAAGAATGATGACAACATTGCATTTGCTTTGACAGAAAACATTAAGCACAGGCTAAAATGTGCCATCTGCCAAGGTGTTAGCAAAAAAAAAGCTATTAGCCAGTCAAGCTATAGTGATGTTTTGTCACAAAGCTCCCCGATTATAGCCGGAAAAATGAATGAAAATTTGAACAATACAATCTACACACAAAAAGGCACAACCTTGGAGAAAGTGCTAAAGGCTTATTATTTAGTATCTCAGCCTTTTATGCTGAAAGTAAAGCAAAGAGCTTCATCAGTGGTTAAACTGTGTAGGGTTATTTTATAGCCTGAGGCTGCTAATAATTTTAAAGCTGTTCCTTTGTAAAATAATTCAGTGGAGAGGAGAGTTGAGGATCTCTCGGCTGATATCCAGTCAGAACTATTAGACAGATTGTGGTCATGCAATCAGTTTGCAATTCAGCTGGATGAATCCACAGATATAGCCAGCTCTACATAATTGCACTTGTATTCTTGCATCCATAGGGAAAGAAAATTCTAGAGGATTTTCTTTTGTTCTGCAAAGTGTTACATGGGAGAACAACAGGCAAGGGAATATTTAAATTGTTGGATATTTATTTATTTATTTATTTATTTATTTATTTATTTATTTATTTATTTATTTATTTATTTTATTCACAGAAGCTGGACTTAGATGGGAGAATTGTGTAGCCATATGCACAGATGGCGCAGTGGCCGTAAAAGTGGGGTTGCTGCACGGATAAAAGCTGTAAACCCGAACATTATGACAGCATGCTGTATGCCGTGTAGCCAGGAACTCATATCCAACTCAATGGACCTAGACCTACCCTTATAATGACTTTGTAACATCATAAACACTACAGTCATGTCTGTTTGGCTACCTTCGTAGGGAGATGTGAACTTGGCCGCCCTGTTATTTCATTCTGACGTCTGCTGACTCTTTCGAGGGAAGGTATTGCAGCAATCTCTGAGTTTCTAAGACAAGACAAACCTAACATGGCAGCACTCTTTTCCAACCTGTCCTGGCTAGCCAAGCTGGCATGCCTAGATGACATATTCAACTTGCTCAACAGCCTCAAACTACCTGTTCAAGAAGAATACTGAAATTCAGTGACCAAAACTGCCTTCATTAAAAAGAAAGAAGTCATAGAGTTACATACTGCACAAGTTTTCTGCACTGACACACAGGTTTTTTGTTTTTTTTTTTCTATGCAAGCAGTCTGTCACATGTCTGTGTAAATCGCACTCCATTTGTATTTCTTCAAGATTAACAGTGACGATTGAACCAGATTCAGAATCCGTTTGTCCTCGATGTTACAGCTCGAAGACATCACATCGTTAGGGTAGATATAAACTCCTGGAGATGTCCTGTGATAGGACATTAAAGAAGTGACTCTGGCAGATGTCCAAAGTCTGAACAAATCCCTCCAGTGATCAGGAAACACTTTACTTCTTTCTTTACGATCAATTTGTTTACATTTTTTAGCAAAGAAGAGAGAAACTACTCTATATATTAAACAAGATCACAACTATTGCATTAAAAATTTCAGTAATTGAATACATTAAACTTTGAAGATGATTGTATTGCTTCCAGAATTAATTGTGCCATGAACAACAGACACAACTTTTTAATTACGTCAGGAGAAATATTTACCTTTTTTGTACTTCTTATCCTTTACAGGGTCATAATGAGCCTCGAGCTTAATACAGAGGGCTCGGGGCAAAAGGCAGGGATCTGGACAGGTTGCTAACCCATCTCTCGCTCTCTCTCTCTCTCTCTCTCTCACACACACACACACACACACACACACATTGAATATTGTTGACAATCCAGCTACAATTCATGTCTTTGGACTGGGTAAGGAAACCAGAGGCCCTCGAGGAAACACAAAAAGCATGGCAAGATCATGCAAAGTCCATGCACAAAGGGCAGATATGGGAATCAATCCCCTATTGTTGAAGGTGTGAGGCAATTGTGCTCAACACTAAGTCACCATGCCCTCTTCTTGCAGACAGGAGAAGTATTTCAATTCTAAAATGTTCTTATAGGGCAACATGTTACAAATGCAGACATGACTGTATTTTCTTGCACAACAATCTGGTGTTTACAGCATTTGGTGTAACACAACAATTATGATAGCTTTCTGATTGCTATTGTTTTAAACATTTGGCTAAAATGACTTAAAATAATTCAGCAAATAGTTGCAGTTACTGTATGCAGTTAAAATCATAAACATAGTTTCTTGGTCTGTCTATGTCACTTAAATACAACACACACACACACACACACACACACACACACACACACACACACACACACACACACACACACATACACACACTAATAATGACTTAATAATAAGTTTTGAGACCATCTGGGGTAAAAACATTGTTTTTGCTTAATTATCTGGTCAGTGTTTAAAGCATGTTGCCAATGTACACTCAAAACTATGTTCTTTTAAAAAATAGTTTTTAAAAGAATGTGTAATTTCTACATTTCTAGACAATAAGGCACTGTCATTTTGCACCTAAAATACATCACGAAAAATAACATTTACAAAAATCCTTAGGTACAATAATCGATCTGTTCAGACTTGTCACAATTTCAGCTTTTCAGTTATTACACTGCAATCTTGTGAGACACATGTTGAAGACAAGCAGAAAGATACAATTATTTTTGAACACCACTTATCTCCCTGAGAGCAATATTGAAATATTGAAACTGAAAATGGCCTAAAAACATGCACCACTGATTCTGATATTTTATATCTCTTAAATTCATTTGTGAAGAACTAAAGACATTAGAAATAGCATTGTATTGTCTTCTTTGGTCAATTTTGTGTCTGTAATTATTGCTCAACTTCTGATCATTACAATAATCTCGAGATAATGCATTTTATAATGTCACTCATAAAATCAATAAGAGGAAAATTGTCTTAACAGGATATTAAGAGCGATAAAGCTAAGGTGTGGTTGCCCCATTAAGCCCTCAATACTACCTTCATTAAGTGCTACATTTGAATGAATAAAATGACTTCTATAATATTATCAAGCAAAAATAAAGCTTATAACATAAAGATAAAAGTTGCATAAATTTAAAAAAATGGTCTTGAAGCTACTACGCTTGCTGTCCATGAATTCTACACCAGACACAGACACTATGCAGTGAAGATGGTTTTGTCCATTATTCTCAAGAGGATCATGAACATTTTACAGCAGTACAGATAGCTGGTGTGAAACACGGAGGTGCTGCAAAAATGAGTGACCTGCACAGCAGCAGAAATATCAGGCTGGACCATGTCTATCTAACAAGACAATGACTGGGGCCAATTAGGGTGGCATAAGGGCTTTGAAAATAACAAGATTCCTAGACTTGAAAGAATGAAAAAAAAAACAAAACAAGACTAGACAGCCTATGCAGGATGTCCTCTCTGTCTGTCAGAGGCTAAACTCACATATGATATCAATCTTTATACAAGCACATCCGTGTGCATGGATTTGAATGTAACATTACCTGCTTCAGCATTGGAGTCTGAATCACAGCTCTGGTGAACATATGTGAACATATGCTGAGATGTTAAGCGTGTAACGTAATATAGTAGCAGCAGTACCTGTAATATCATGCCCAACTGTTAGGATTAACTCAATAATACTTGCGTTCACAGATCAATAAGAATATTATAAACAGATGAGTTGTAATCCTTGTTTAATTCTGCCTAATTATGTCTGGGCATAGAAAAAAAGAGAAAAATCCTTTTGTTTTTTTTACTTATTACAGTATCTTATGCTTTCAACCTTAGAATGCCACTTTTCCTTACATACAGACATTTGCACCCATTCTGATATATAAATTTGGATTCAATTATTCAGAAAATACACCTAAACAGCCGTATTTTAAGCGGCATTTATGGTGTTACTGGAACAAGGACGTGGTAATTAAAAGTGTATTGTTCCAAACACTAGTATGAATTAAGGATTTCTACATTACATTGAAAGTGTATATAAAACGATCATCAAAGCCGTTTCTCCTTCATTTGTAAAGTGGACTTTGCTTTTATGATGCATTGGATTACAAAAAGCTAAAGAAATGTGATATGCTTCTTCACTCTGCATTTCCCCCAATTTGTTTTGTCTTAAAGTGCTTGAGTTTAATTGGGTTGGTCTAGATGCTCAGACACCATTACTCATGAAAAAATCTGGCAGCCTGGAAGGCATAAGCCATCCATGCATCCATTTTCTGAGCTGCTTATCTTACACAGGTCACGGAACACCGAGTCTCCCATTGCAGGCCTATCCACACACACACACACACACACACACACACACACACAATGGATAATTTTAGAGATGCCAATCAGCCTACAAAGCATGTCTTTGGACTGGGGGATGAAACTGGAGTACCCAGAGGAAACCTCTGAAGCACAGTGGAAACATTCAATTTTTACACGCACAAGTCAGAGACAAAAACTGTTTGTATGAATTAAATATATGAGTAAATTTTTACTCATTATTCAAAATACTAGCACTTTTAAAACCTTACTTTTTACTGCAAAGTAATGTTGCAATGCAATTGAATATCTATCATGTTGTATGTACAAAAATTAAACCCACATTATTTGTATTTACTGGATACTTATCAGAAAAGTATGTAGTTAAAATAATGTAAAATAAAGCAAATTTTTTTTTTTCAAGGTTCAAGTTTCAAGTATTTGTCGCTTACATATAACATGTGTGTGATGTAATGTAGTGAAAATGTTTCCTTGGTTACTTATGCAACAATGAACAATAGAAAAAAAACTGAATATTATAAAATGCGGTAGACATATAATAAATATGCAGTAAAATATAGCAGTCCATAAACTATGTAATGAGGTTAAATAATGTAGATGGGAATATATACAGAACTACATAATAGAGTGCAAAAAAATATTTCCGATAGCACAAAATGTATGTGGGATGTGGTAGCCTAGTGGTTAAGGTGTTGGGCTACAAATCGGAAGGTTGAGAGTTCGATTCCTACGTCCACCAAACTGCCACTGCTGGGCCCTTGAGCAAGGCCCTTAACGCTCAATTGCTCAGTTGTATAAAAATGAGATAAAATGTAAGTCGCTCTGGGTTAGGGCATCTGCTAAATGCTGTAAATGTGTGTGTGAGGTAGGAATATGCACAAAACAACCAAATATTGTCACAACTGACATAACATATGATGGCACCATTGATTAACCTTTAAGTGTCATGAAAAAAGAATTAAAAGCAAATAAGTAAATGGTTCAAACGGTTGTATTTTGTTTTTCACTTTGGTAACAGTGCAAAGATGTTGAACTACATATCGCTGTAATTGGTATAAGACGGGATAGGCAGTGGCGTAACCTTATGTATTCAAGTGTAAATAACACATCGGATAACAAATTGGCTGGAGGTGGCTGGAGGACAGAGGTGATTTTCATATGCATTCAGTTTCAAATCCCCTGTGCGGTGCACACTCCAAATCAATATATCTGTCAGAAACCTGCAGGTCCTAATATTTTTGCCCTTCCTTTATAATCTGACTCTATAACCTTGAATAAGACACTAATCCCAAATTGCAATGGGAAGCTGACATAAGAAGCACTATATTTGTGTTATGGTTTAGAAAATAGTTTAGTATCAAGATGCGTATGAAATTATTTCCCTAAGAGCAAAAGCAACAATGCAGAGTTCATTTTTATTTACTTGTAAGTAAGTTGTGCACCATGGAACAGGTTATAGCATGTCAGCAGTAATTAAAATGACTAATATGAAATAACACGAATACTAGAAACTAGATTACAAAAGATCTGTTGAACATGTCCGTGTTGTAGCTTAGGTCAAGGCGGTTTGGTTTGAGTGGAATCAAATCTAAAGGATTTGAAACAGCTTTCCATGATCAAAATAAACGTATGTGGGATTATGTTATCACTCCATTTAGAAGATGTTCTGTCCACTGAAAATGACAGAAGAATTCGATTGGTAAATCCTTCAATCATTTCCAAAAGCCTCCCAATTTTTCCATGTCATCTCTCCGAAGCGCAAAACCTGACATCAACTGACAGCTACCTTTAGCCTGTGTTTACCTCATCTGTTGCAGTGTGTTTTTTTATTTGAGACCCAGTTGGGCTGATATTAATTTTATGCTTTGTTTGCTCCTATCTTGTCCAGTGGTTAACCTAGTGTGTGCTGCTGGGAGCTGATAAAGCAGTGGCAGTCAGCCTCAAGGCCAGATTCAAGGCTACTGTATGTGTTTTTATTTAACTGTAAATCTTTGAGCAGTGGAGGTTGTATTATATTAGATCTTAGATGGAATTGCAGCAAGGCATATAAGTAAACAAAGATAGCGTTTTGTTTTAAAACGCAGCCCCAAACGTATTTAGCGATGCCATTGCAGATGGCTATAACCTTACAAGTAGATTTTATTAAAGAGATTCATACAAAGCAATTCAAGACTCGTTATACCTTATCCTAATACCCTTTTACATAAGATTTCCCAGAAGAGCCTTGAATTTGACCTTATCTACAGTATGTACAGACACATAGCGTACAGGATGGGAAATTGTAAGAGCTCAGATATCCATTCAGTTAAATTTTATTTATATACTAATGTTACAAAAACATATTTTCACAAAGCAGCAATCAAGATGTACTGTACTGTAGGTTTATAATTAAAGCACCAGCTATAGGCAACAATGGCAAAGAAACAATACAAAGAAACCTTGACTCAAAAGAGAACTTTGGGATAAATGATACATGATAAATGATGTAAAGATAATGTAAAGACAAATATGCTGAAAGCACACTTAGTATGTCCATCAAATTCTTTATGTTTACAGCAGAGGTTCTTGTGGAAAGGAGAGTGTGAGACCTGGGCACGATTTTTCTTGGATAGAGGGGTGCAAAGCTTTTGGTTATCCATGTGGAACCCTTCTGAGCAGCAGAAGGTGAGTCATGAGTGCAGAAAGCTCCAAGCAGAAGTCGGGCATCAAGATGAATCAGACATGTTTGGAGGAACGAGAGGAGTGAAGCCACAGCAGTAGAAGTGTGCCAGGATCAGGAACAAGAACTGGCTTCACAACAGGAAGCAGGAGAACAGAAGAACAGACTATTAAATATGCTCTTATCTTACAGTTCTTTAAAAGGGTGTATATAACTGGGATCATACATCAATGAGTTTTAATTCATATTACTGGCAGAAATTTCATTAAAGAACAGAATTAAAAAAAAAAAAACTACCGATTTATAACCCAAATAGATTTAGATATATTATTACCATTTCTATACGGATTTCCAGTTTAAGAATTAAAGAGTGTGTCATGATTTGTATGATTTGATGAGTTAGAGCATTCATGTCTAAGGTTCTTTGAAACAATAATTAGTAAGTTGCTTTCAGCTTTTAAGCTTTAATGATTTTTTGACTTCCAAAACAAAGACCTACATTACAAGCCAAACATAAAAAAGACACATCTATAAACCAAACTTAAAATGCAACATCTAAACTAATGACTCTTAAATGGCCTAATTAATTGTAGACAAATAAGCTTCGTAATTACTGTACCAGGCTGCTCTCTAATTTTCTGCTGAATCTGCTGACATTGTTGCAGGTAATCCAGTCTCCTCAGAGGGCCCATCAGCCGCGTGCTGTCAGACACTGTGTATGGCTATATTTGGTGAGGCTTTGTCTGTGAGGATCAATCAGTGCTGTCTCATAAATCTGGCACAGTATAAGAGAGGTGGAAAATGTCAACACTAATGCCATAGGCAGTGTGTTAGGAGGAGAGCAGCTGCACCTGAAATATTTCTGTGCCTCAATTGTTTGATTTATGCCCATCCAGCACAGAGACTATTTATAATAGCTGCCAACGTCGGCTCAAAAACCACCAAATCTCACTTGATAAGAGACGATCCTTGTAGCTGATAGACAGAACGGGTTGGGGGTTAGAACAGAGCTATTTAAACTAATGGTTAATTAAAGGCAATGAATTAGTTATATCCATTTTGTGTTGCATGTAATAAGATCTGTTACAGGTAAAGCAAGAAGAAATACACTCCATTTTAATCAGAACACTTGTCCACCTTCTCATTTGAGCAATTATCCAATCAGCCAATCACGTGGCAGCAGCACAATGCGTAGATTCATACAGATACAGGCCAAGTGCTTCAGTTAATGTTCACATCAAACATCAGAATGTGGGAAAATTGGGATCATTGTGACTTTAATAGTGGCATGGATATTGGTGCCAGACGGGCTGGTATTACAGGTAGTGCTGTACATCGAACTGTGTGAGCTGTACCATTCTTTAATGGAAGAAGACCAAATCAGGTTCCAAACCAGTCAGACAATAACAAGAATACGAGGCTATCATGGGCACAGACTCACTGATTCTGGACAGCAGAAGACTGAAAAAAGAGCAATTTCCAGTTTGGTTAAGCCTTCTTCTTTACTCTGGATTTTTCATGTGAAAATCACCTGAAGATCTGTATGATTTTGTTCTGCTGGTACATTGGCTGATTAGATACGTGATGTATATTGTTATACATTGCACATTTTGGAATAACATGAATAATGAGCTTTTTAAATATGAAATAAGCAAGCATGTTAGTGAATTATTATAGATGTATGATTTTTTTTTTTTTAAATCAGATCAACAACAACAATTTGTAATTTGTAGTTAATTCAAAGAGGTGCAGCATTGTAATAATTTACTAGCACAGACAAAAACAGACATTACTTTTGTGTTTAGGATTTTGTTTTGGAAATGATGTATGATGCAGCATGATATCTGCATTGAATTTGTTCAATAAAGAACCTGGAAAGAAATGACAGACCTCAAAAAATGGTTCTGCTTTGCAAAAGATATTACCAACTAGAAACGTAACCGAATAAGAATACATTATTCGGAGCCAACAGATAATGTGTGTAAAACAGATATAAATATAGATATGAATATAAAGTGCACAAGGCATCTGGTTGAGTTTGCAACAAAGGGCTAGAAAAATTACGCAGCAAAAAAGTTTGTGTAATAAGCCGGAGGTTTCTTAAATCTGGGGTGGTCCAGCGATCAGATATAAAGCTTGCATGTTACATTTTCAGCAGCAGATGCCCTTACCCAGAGCGACTTACATTTTATCTCATTTTTTTATACAACTGAGCAATTGAGGGTTAAGGGCCTGTATCAGGGGCCCAGCAGTGGCAGCAGGACTCGAACTCACAACCTTCTGATTGGTAATCCAACACCTTAACCACTAGGCTATCACATCCCACATGTTAAAGGGTGATGACGAAAATTAAATGAAAGTGAGTTGCTGTGTGATGAATTGACAAGGTTCACTCGTTCATCCTTAGTAACTGCCTGGTCAGGGCTTCTGTGGTTAAAAATAGTCTGCTTTTTATTTTGGGAAACTGAATCATAAAGAAAATATCAAGGGCAGGCACAAACAAGCCCAAAAACAAGAGACAAACAAATAACGCCAGCAGAAACAAAATGTCCTGTGTACGATTATTAGATTATAATAATTTAATTTGAGTGCATATTTATAACCAGCATTTCTGGAGGTACACTACATACAAATTGAAATAAAGGGAGCAAATAAACTGATATCCGATGGTGTCACTGCTTTACATCATTATTACAAACTATTACTTATAGATTAATTGATTACATTTACATTATTTGGTAGAGGCCCTTATCCAGTGTGACTTATCTCATTTTATATAACTGATGGTTAACGGCCTTGTTCAGGGGCCCAGCAGTGGCAGCTTCGAGGATGTGGAATATGAACTCACATCCTTCCAATTGGTAGACCAACACCTTTAACACTAGGCTACCACATTCACATTTTACATCCCCATTAAGTAGTCTAATATTGCTAACTAGCTAATCACTATTGCACTAGATATCCAAAAGTAGGTGGACACTTGACCCTCACGACAAAACGTCAGCCTTCCCTAAACTGATGCCACATAGCTGGTAGCATACAATCATCTAGAATGTGCTTATATGTATGAGACATTAAGATTTAACATTACTGGAAGAAGTCCAAACCTTTTCCAGCCTGAAAAAAAAAAAAACTCTGTACACAAAACAAGTTCCATGAATAGATAGTTTGCAAAGGTTGGAGTGCAAGAACTTGAGTAGGCCTGCATAAAGCCCTGACCTTAAACTTACAGAACATCTTTAGGATGACCTGGTGTTCTGATTGTTGGCCAAGCCTTCGTACTTAATATGGCTCTTGTGACTGAAATGGTCCAAATTCTCACAGTCATGATTTTAGCCTTTGTTCTAGTTCAACATCATACTGGGATGTTCTACAGGCACATACAGGTGCGATGGTCATATAGTATAATTTTTATTATTTAGAAGCTACAGTATATGATGCTTTGATCATATTAAAGTTCTTTAAGATGTTTTTTTAATGATAGACCTGACCATTCTAGTACTGTAGCTAGTAGTATCAGTAAACAGCTATAAACATCCAGTTTACAAATTTAATACTAAACTACATTCATAATCCAGTTGTTATGATTTGTCCTTTATTTGGTTAAGTTTAAACATGTTGTTTAGTCGATCATTACGAAGTCGTGAGACTGAAATGCTAATGACATGCTAACATGCTAATTCAGGATGTGAATTAGCATGATGAATGTTTGAGGAATATTTCTATTACTCATTTTATCTGCTTGTGATTTTTTTAATTTTTTTGTCGTTGTAAAAGTTTCTCTGACTTTTTGTTGCTAGAGCTGGAAGTCACTAGAATGGAGAATGGAGATTGTAGAACTTTTGAAGCTTTTTTATTTTTGATATCATGCCACGGGGGTAACAGCGTGTCTCTGTTTGCTCTGTTCTTTCTCTTCAGCGTGTTTGTCCTGGTTCATCTTGGAGCATGTTGCTGTGTTGACTAAGGAGCAGTTTGGGTAACCACAAGCTTTTAGGATTTTCTCAGATGTTTGCACTCCTTGATTTATAGAAGAAGAGGAAAAAACGTCTTATGAATATTTTGTCAAGTAAATAAGAACCCAAGGTTTTCATAAGTGAACCTAGGGAAAAACCAACAGAGAGGAATAATTCCTCCTCTGCTCATTTTAACAGAAATGCAGGTCAGAGCTGGATAGCACCATTTAGATTCCTAAGCTAATGTCCATGCATGCTCTGATTAGCTAAATGAATGTTGGGGATTATTTTAATATGTCCTGGAGGAGCTGAGGCAGAGGGGCCTAACGTTCACACTGATGTTCATTGGTGGGAATTATCCCTGACAAGTAAGCGGCGACTGCGAGTTCCAGCGCCCTACGGCATACTTCCCACCACCAGTTTCATAATTTGCTTGTGACTTTTATCAGTCTAATTGAATATGCACATACTGTAAGGCAGTTTAACCCCATGCAGGGACTAATTAAATCAGCACTTTGATTGAGAACACATTAACCAGGCCAGAATCTACCTTACCTTAGAATGTTTTTGTCATTCTTGTAATATTACAAAATGGCCCATAAGGACTTGCTTATGCCAACATTCTAAATGGATTCCCATTTTAACCTGCGGTTTTCTTGCAATTTCTTGGGAGATTAAGCAATAATATGGTTCTAAGAATTATCACTATGTATGTGCATGTTCAACTATCTATCTATCTATCTATCTATCTATCTATCTATCTATCTATCTATCTATCTATCTATCTATCTATCTATCTATCTATCTATCTATCTACAGAATAGCAAGCTAAACTGTGGGGGCAAGCACACACACACACACACACACACACACACACACACACACACACACACACACACACGCATAGACACACACAAAGGACAGTCAGCTGTGCGAACCAATGCGCGAGACTTTATATTCAACAGTAAAAAATAGATTAAAAAAAAGAAAAAGGAAAAACTACATGAAAAAATAAGATAAAGATTGAAACCCTAGGAAAAGAGGAAAAAAACAAATGAAGGAAAAAGACACCTAACTTGGGGGGGGCGCAGGCAGAAATGTTGTGCTGGAGGCCAGACGGCGAGGTTGGCGCTTCATCGACAGGAAAGAAGCAGGAGAAGAGTGCTCTGACAAAGCTAGACATAGTTCCCCCTTCTCGGGTAGCGTCGTTCTCTGCAGGCTTTCTGAAACAGAAAACAGCAAAGAACAAGCAGTTAGTTCCTGCTAGGGAGCTGATATATCTGTAAATGAGAGAGAGAGAGAGAGAGAGAGAGAGAGAGAGAGAGAGAGAGAGAGAGAGAGAGAGAGAGAGAGAGAGATGGTGTGTATGTGTGTGTGTCTGAGAGAGAGAGAGAGAGAGAGAGAGAGAGAGAGAAAGAGAGAGAGAGAGAGAGAGAGAGAGAGAGAGATAGAGAGAGACATGGTGTGTATGTGTCTGTGTGTGTATCTGAGAGAGAGAGCGAGAGAGAGAGAGAGAGAGAGAGAGAGAGAGAGAGAGAGAGAGAGAGAGAGAATTTCTTTAATTGATTTTGATAAATTTTATACAAATTTTAGATGTATTTCATAACAGTATAACTATAAGGGGAAAAGGAAATCAGTACCTCTACAGAGGCAGCTCAGTGAAACAGACTTGTGATCTAATTATGTTTATCTAGGCACAAATTAAGTCTGCCCCAGACCATGGAAAATAAGTAAAGATGAAAGGTAAAATATATACAGTATAGTGTTACTGGTTTTCAGGAGCGAATGTAATGCTAGTTTGCACTAAACATATCATGCTGCCTTAAAGAGACTCAAACACATCAAATGAATATAACATACAATTTAATTGCTATGATTTTCTTCTTGTACTTTCTGTATTTTATTTTTTTTTGTACACATATGTTACATCTAGCTGTCAAAGCTTGAAACTATATTATGGACTCTCGGAATTTACAGAAAATAAATAAACTTAATTAAGACAATATTGTGCATTTTTCTGTTTACAGTAAGCATTAATCTTGGAAAATACATATATAGCAACAGCAAAACAACGTTTAATGCTTATTGTGCACTGTTAGAAATGCAGTGTGCTGCCTCACTCGCAATAACTATAGAAATAACAATAAAATCTCTCGCACAATATCATATGTTGGCGGTAATTCCCAACATATGCTGGTGAAGCTGTTTAAATGTCATTCTTCTGGAAGCAATAAGGAGGCTTTTTTTCCACACCAGCTCCTCTAGTATGGATGATGAACTCTTTGAGTGTGTCTGATGCTGCCTTCCAATAAAGCTGACTTTGCATTCTGTATGCAAAGACATTTATTTTACTTTTGTCTCACATGAGCTCAAGCTGATTGACATTTAATACCTAAACAACAAAAATAATCATAAAACTAACAAAAAATCAATTCATTCTATATAATAATTTATCAGATTTATCAATGATTTAATAAGAATTAATGTACTACTGATGTAGTTTTTTTAGTAAGCAAGATTATTACAGTGGGCATATATAAGAGGCGTGTATTTTATAGAAAAATAGAAAAAGAGGATTAATAGGAGAAAAATAGGACCCAGAATTTGAATCCATTTCAAAATCCACACAAAGCAAATACCTTGATGAATAAGCACAGTTGGTACTTGTGATATGTGGACTGGGCTTTTATTATGCTTTCCTGAGGCTTAGGAAAGTATAAATATGATAATTTTTAGATTTATCTATACAGTGCTGTGCAAAAGATATTTTCAAGAAATGTAATTATAAGTTTCCAACTAAAGAAAAAAAAGCTTGTTGAATTTGCTTAATTCAAATGAATACATTGGTTCCATGTGAGTGAACCAAACATGATGGAATATTAAAACAATTAGGTTTTTGTACATCCAACATGATCTGAAAATGTATTTTCAAATCTGAATGAAATCAAACACCGAACTCACTCCTGAGCTGAGAATCAGCCACATCATCATGGCACTATTCTAACATTCAACCATCATGGCACTATTCTACCATTCATCTTTTAATTACCTAAATTTACTACTATAGTTACAGTATATATATATATATATATATATATATATATATATATATATATATATATATATATATATATATATATATATCAACATCCTCATGTGACTTTGCAAAGTAGTTAGTTTACATTGATACTATGTGTTTCTAAAATCCGACATGTTTCAGATACATGGACCTCTGTCTGAACAGTAAGTTCAGAATTCCTTCAATTTTTTACGTCAATTCAACAGGAAGGAAAATAAGGAAAATTGGAAGATTATAGTAAAGGAGGATTTCAGGGGGAGAATACTGAGGTAACATTCAGGGTGATGTTGCCATTCAAGCAAAATTAGAAAATATGATACCGTTGATATTAGTGTTTTAATTCATGACTAATGATTCATTACTGAGTCTAATCTAAAAAAAAAAATGGCTGAATAAGGTTTTACAAAAATCTGGCTTCAGCGCTAAAGAAACATATGAGGAAAGGATAAACTGAAATTTAAAAAATAAAATAAAACATTACACAAACCACCCAGTGAAGTGGCCTCGGTGAAATAATGTGCACTTTTTACTGTGAGCTTGAATGCTTCACATGGCACACTGTTTCTTCAGTTTAGGTGCGTGGTCTGTTCAGACTAATGTGAGATATAGGCCACCCAAAACAGTGTAAGAAGCCTAACAAAAAATGGATTTGGTCATTTGGAGCATTTTTGCTTGTTTGTGTGAGTGTGGCCTTGGAGAACTCATCACAACTCAATGCAGACTTTGTTAGAAAACATTGATGATGATTTAGTTGTTGTTGTTTGTGGTGAATATTTGTTTTAAAATTCCCTTTATTCTATGAACACAAAATGAGCAAAACACAGTGATGTCTAAAGCATAAGACTATCATCTTCTTCAGAGAGAAGCAGATGACGGCTTGCTTAAATTGATTGTCATACATTGTCATTGATTTTATTGTTTCCCAAATCAACCAAAACATAACTTTTTTTATTTAAAAATCAGTAGGACGAATGAAACTGGAAGAAATACAGCCTGCAATTGCATTACAATTTACTGACATCAATTATATGTTCCTGCCATATAAAGTTGTGTGTCTAATTAACTAAAACAAACAAACAAACAAACAAACAAACAAATAAATAAATAAAGTTTCGTAATTTTCTATTTTACCTTGTGGTACAAAATATTATATTGCTTATATTTTATACAAACTATGATTTTTTATTTTTTATTTTTTTGTATCAAGGGCTATTTCGTAGCCTTGCAGACTAACCCGGGTCTGTATCCAGAGAACTGAAAACTTTCCTCATGAAATATTGACTTTACTTTTGACCTCTGAATAATCTAATCATAAGCCTATCAATGACAGGCTTCATTATATTAAAGCATTTTTTTCCCTATGTTTTTTTTATTTATTTATTTATTTCTATTTTTTTATATCTATGGTTCTATTTTATGTTTGGTTAGTTTATGGGACTTGTTTCCATAGAAACTTTGCTTTCTAAAGGACTAGAATTAAAATAATGAATACAATCAAATACGGTCCCCAAATGCACTACTTGCTTTTTTTCCCTCTCTGTCCTGCAACAATAACCGCTATTGAAACTGGTGAATGTAGTGATTTTGCCAAGTATGTTGCAGTCTCATGTTGCTCCTCAATGTGTATAAGACCATGCTTTTGTGTATTTCAAAGGGAACTTGATTATACAAGAGCTTATAGAGCAACAGTGGACAAGAGTAGGAGGCTCGGATTGAATAACATTCAATACAATTCTGGAGGGAGGTAGAATAGTAAAGAGCCGCCATTTGATTCATTTCCAGTTCCGGGTAGATACTAATGCAGTTATGAGCCATTTCCAAAAGCCTAAACCGCGTTGTTGTTTTCTTCTGGGTGTGTCTTTTTAAGAGCTGTCCAGCTTGTGAGGAAATTGTGATGATATTGTCATTAATCTGTCTGCACCCCAGTATTGGCAGAAAAAAAAAATCATAAGATCATATGAGCTACCTTCCTTTTATTTATTTATATATTCTCTGTAGCAACTGTACATACTGTGAAGAAATCAAATGACTAAAATAGTAAAAAGTGGAGTTATAAAGTTATATTAATCAGTGCGGGCGTTTACCTATCTCCAACATATCTAAAGCTCATACTTTATTACTGTTAATAACACTCTTAAGAAACCTTTTTAAATTATTCAATAATCACTTTAACAGTATCCATCAGTCAAGAACTACGATCTCACCAAAGCATAAGCCATTATATAAATTAGATTATCTTGTTTTTCCAAGGACTTGTATTACTATGAAACATTGGCAATCAAATGCATATGGCTTTTAAATTAATTCAATAAAATAATCCATGATGAAATTAGCTCATGTCTACTTACGTTTTATCAGGGGTATTATTAAAACAAGCGAATCAAGTTAGTGTCCTCCTGTGTATACAGAAATGGTTTTATGTGACTGCATTGCATTGTTTGGATATTTTATTTCCACAATATCCATTTGGTACCTTTGTCATGTTTCTTCAGAAGCTTTCCATATTTTTATATCCCATAGTCTCATTTTACAGAATTAATGAGTTATTACAAAGCAAAAAAAAAAAAAAAAAAAAAAACCCTACAGTAGAAACAAAGTGATAAAACTGCATTAGATAGATAGAACAGAATCCAATTCTGGCTTGATCATATGCAAGTGTAATGTAGGGCAAAAAGTATATATACACTGTACGTTGGTCTACTGCATTGCTATAAATATTTATAGGACTGGCTACAGAACAGGTTGAAATGAGAATACGTTCTATTTGGTTGACTTAACTACATGTCAGCAGTCCTGAAGGTGAGGATCTGAGTTGACATGCTGGGGGTCATGACCATGGTTTACAGGCTTAGAAATCACTAGAGATTTGTATTTGATCCTGCTGCAAGTTGGAGCGAGAGGAGTGATCGCGGTAAGGGACACACTTGAGAGAACCTTGGATGCTTTGAAGAGAAGTGACAGCACAGAAAGTAAGATCTGTAGAGGTGTAATGCTGTGGTCTAGACTACAACTGACCATCTGATTCCAGATGTTATTTTCTTTTTGCTCAAAGGTTTTTCTGTAATATCTCAGGAGGCTTAATACTGATTCTCACTTAAGTTTCATTTAGGCATCCGTTTTGTCACAAAGGATCTTTTGTAAATCGATGGGAGGAATAGAAGGAGTACTGGATTGTTTTCTGAGTCTCGGCTGAGAGAGGAAAGCCAGGATTCAAACACTTTGGATCACAGGCTGAAAGCTTAACCACTTCAAAACAGCAAAGCGTTTATAGTATAGTTCAATGAGTTTCCATTCCTTTTGTTTATCCATCTTTATTAACCGTTTTATCCTGATTTTGGTGGATCCAGGGTGGGAACCCTGTCTATCACAGGACAAAATCCATATAAAACTTTGGTGATATGAGATGACATGACTAGCTTCTATGCCACAATGCTGCCCTTCATATGTACAATAAATGTACAGTAGTCAGATTAAAACAACATTTACGTTTAAACTCAAATCCCTTTACCCTATACAACAATAAAACATTTACTGGTATGTTGGAATATTGGATTAAAACTTATAAAAATAAAAATGCAATTAAATAGTATAATTAAATTAAAAAACAGATGAAAGGAAGACTGGCCTTTAAATAAGCATAAAAATGCCAATTAATATTTCACTTCACATCCAGTGTAGTATTCTTCAAAATATAAAACGTTCTGTAGTGTACTTATCTAATAATTTTAGACATGACAATATTCAACCTTGTTACCTTTATTTTTAACCACTGTACATTTCATTTGAGACTGCAGTTCAATTCAAATACAGCATGTAAAAGTTTTAACAAATTTCTTCTAAAAACCACTAATTGAAGTAAAGAAAGTTCCTGCTTAAAGTCTACACTTCAGTTGGTAAAAACGTACAGATCTCATACCCACGTTAAATGCATATAAATGGAAATGAACATACAGGTACTTACTTCAATCTTAAATACGGTTGAATGTGTCGTTTACTTAAATGATCTTGGCACATGATTACAGTATCTTAGCAGGTCGGTGCACATCTGTGAGTTTGTTGAGATCTCTACAGAGCAGATTTCTGATTTTTAATTTTTTTTCTGCAGTTATAGAAATTATGGGATCTCTTTTGAAATATTCTTAAATTACAGAATGCTATAGATGAAATACAAGACTGGCTTTCATCAGGAATGAACAGAATATCAGAATATTTGTGAATTATATGCACAATGCAAAAGGAAGATTTCAGGTTTTATTGTCGGAGGATTTAATTGTCTAAGCGTTTCTTGTCTGAACAAGCTGAGCAGCATGTCATACACAGTGCGGTACAGAGAAAAAAGCATAGCGGTGTTCATTGTTGAAAACTAACAACCTTGTAAGTGTAAGGTTAGGACTCGGCTGCCTGTATTACCTGATGATCAAGGGACGGTCTACGAGGGACAATGTATTATACATTATTGATGGAGTGAAAGAAGCCATTTATGTCAACGTGTCTGAAGTGAACACCTATGTACAATGCTTTGCTGACATGTTTGCTCCAGTGAATTCACACCAATTCACACCGACTCACCGTAGTGTCATGTCAATCACGTGATGTCACAGCTATGAATCCACACAGAGTTCAGGGATAAGAAATTATTTATAATATTTTTACATTTATGCTCCAGAACTGCATGGTCTCCTCTTCAGAACAGGGTTTATTAAAATTAAAGAATAATTCCATCCAATTCATTTTTTTTCTCTGGCTGTAATTTCTTATCTCTAACTTTAATTCAAGCAGTGCAATGAATAAAGTCTTGTTGTACAGTGAAACATTAGTGCAGCTATTGCTGTCTTTAGGCTATCCAAGGAGAACATCCAAAGCCATATTTACTATGTCTGTGTGGGACTTTGCACAGTAACCCCACGGTGATCACGATTACCGCCCTGTAGCCCTGACCTCATCAGACTACAGTTCACGTACCGCCAGAACCGCACTACTGAGGACGCCATTGCTCATCTTTTTCACACTATGATGAGCCACCAGGACTGCAGAAAAGGGAATTACTGTATGCAAAAATGCTGTTTGTGTTCAGCATTTAACACCATAATTCCCTCCACACTCACCTCTAAGTTGGAGGTCCTGGGACTCAGCCTGCCGGTGTAAATGGATCTCCAACTTCCTGACAGCCTGACCACAAGCCGTACGGGTGGGCAAACACACCTCATCCACCCTCACCCTCAGCCCAGGGTTGTGTTCTGAGCTGTATGCATATGAGCTGTACTCACTGTACACATATGACAGTGTGGCCACTTCCAACTCCACCACCATCATCAAGTTTGCTGATGACACTGTCGTGGTGGGCCTGATCTCCAACAATGAGACCTGGACCTGGAGAGATGGTGCAAGGAGAACAATCTTCTCCTGAACGTCAGCAAGACTAAGGAGTTGATAGTGGACTTCAGCACAAAGCAGGAAGGTCATACCAACCGCTAAACATCAACGGGACTCCAGTGAAGAGAGTGGACAGTTTCCGATACCTGTCACATCAAAACCCTGGTGAAGAAGGCTTGGCAGTGTCTGTACCATCTGAGACGCTTAAGACTAAGCTTCAAACTACCCTCTCAGGTGCTAAAGACTTTCTACACCTACACGCGTTCAGCTGAACGCAACATCCACACCGAGCTCCCTGACCTGCAGGACATCTACAGCACGCGGTGCCGGACCAGGGCCAGGAAGATTGTAAAGGATCTCAGCCAACCCAACAATGGACTCTTTCCTTTGTTGCGTTCAGGGAAACGCTTCTGCTCCCTGAAAGCAACACAGAGAGAATGTGGAGAAGCTTCTTCCCATAGGCCATTCAAAGTTTAAACCAAAAAAACCCCAGGATCTGGATCTAGATCTGTGTCTAGTACTGGACCTCTCTCCTTCACTGTTTTTCTGCACACCTTTTTTGCACTGACACTTTAACTCTGGAATGTCACAGCACAGTACCACTTTATACACTATATACACACCATACTGCACATGGACACTTTAAGGACAATAAAACCATACGCATTTATGTATATTTATGTATATACATTTTTTTTCACTTATATTTTCATTCATTCATTCGTTCATTTTCTACAGCTTTATCCGAACTACTCGGGTCACAGGGAGCCTGTGCCTATCTCAGGCGTCATCGGGCATCAAGGCAGGATACACCCTGGATGGAGTGCCAACCCATCACAGGGCACACACACACACACACACACACTCTCATTCACTCACACACTACGGACAATTTTCCAGAGATGCCAATCAACCTACCATGCATGTCTTTGGACCGGGAGAGGAAATCGGAGTACCCGGAGGAAACCCCCGAGGCACGGGGAGAATATGCAAACTTAACACACACAAGGCGGCGGGAATCGAACCCCGACCCTGTAGGTGTGAGGCGAACGTGCTAACCACTAAGCCACCATGCCCCCCTTATATTTTTATATTTTCATATTTTCATATTTTATATAGTTTCTTTTTATATAGTTTATACTTTTTTTTAATTATCTACCTCCTTTTGGTGATATTTTTATGTGACATATGTATGGTATGTGTATGTGACAAATAAAATTTTATTTTTTTATCTGCAGGCTATCCATCCAGAGCCATCTTCAGCAGCATCAAATCATAACGATACAAGAAGTTTCCAAGCAGAAGTGGGGAATCAGGATGGCAGGAGAACCAGAATGGAGAAGGAATCAGTATCACTGATATCTCAGGAGCATCATGTGAATCTTGAGAGCGAGAGAGAGAGAGAGAGAGAGAGAGAGAGAGAGAGAGAGAGAGAGAGAGAGAGAGAGAGAGAGAGAGAGAGAGAGAGAGAGAGAGAAAGGGGTAGGAAAACACAGGTTAGGATTTGTCCTGTAATGGCTGAAGATGTTTAAAAGATGTATTGTGTGCATGCTGAGGGCAAGCAGTGAGAAACACTGTCTGTTTACTACCTAAATTATTTTAGGGTCCCTCCATAAGAACAAACCAAGAATGGAGACTTATCACTCGGAGACGACCAACATGACCTTGAGGTCTGAAAACCTTCACAGAGAGCAGTACTCATTAAAATCACTGGTGATACTGACCATCAAAAAATACACAAAAGTCACATCAGCCAATTTGTTTCTCTGGCTGTGTGAAAATAATGAGCAAATGTAATGAAAGAAGCATTAAAAAAGAATTTATTTGATTTTCTTTGATCACCACAACTCAGGGATAGAACACAATGTAGAGATGGTAAATAATGAGCTAATGACAGTTTTAGATGGGAACAACAAGGCGGGCTAATGCTTCATATTCGGACAGAATTTGATGTTTTTCATCTTTAAATATGAAATAACTCTCAATAGTACCTATATATACACATATATTGGTTTATATTAATAATTAAATACACAAGACTAAAGGTAAAAACTTTACTTGTCATACAAGCAATTAATAAATCTTGCCTTTTTGGTATCTCTTTTAATCTCTGAATGCCTGTGAACTAAACAGACAGTGTTGCAAATCATTTGCTTGTTTTACATCGCATCACATGTCAACTATAATGATGGAGGCCCACGCAACATTCCAGTGGACACGAAAGCATCAAGCGTCTGTTGCGCTAAACCCACAAGAGCAGCAACCTGTGAAGCAAAACTGCTATTTTATTTATTTTTTTCTTTTTCTTTCAAAAAAAGTTCAACTAAAATACCTCATTTGAATGGCTGGATGACAAACATAGCTTACTAAGCCTTGGGCTGTTTGAAACACGATGTTGTTTAATGTTAGATATGTATTTTTTTGTATGAAATGCTGATGCAGAGATATACTGTATATCTCTGACACATTCATAATTATTTATATATATATTGTTTGCTTTTTGTTGTTGTTGTTGTTGTTGCCAACTAGATACCTGTAAAACTGTAACAAATAATCCTTCTCTGTTCTGTGCTGTTTAACCTGGACTTATTTTGCATAAGACATTTTTTCAGTGTTTCCACAGACTGATTTTGGGTCCGTATATTTAGAATAGTTAATGCTTCTGTTATGCGACAAATGATTTAGATTTTGTTTCTCACTTAGGGAGTCTTACTTTTGTGGTGGGATTCATACCTGAAACAACATTTCAGTCACATCATGCATCATAACGCTCCACATATGGAAAGTAAGTCAGGCTTGCTTAAGATCCAGTGCCGGAGAACATTAGATTAGATTAGAACAAAAGAGAAGCTGGAGAGCACAAATATGTTCAGATAATCTGTTAGATCAGTATCATCAGATTGTAATACAGTGCTTTTCATACACATTTAGTTATCTAATGGTGTATTTTTACATTTCCACATGTTGGCTGTTGAGTTTTGGATCATGTCATTTCCAAATCGTTATTAGACATTAAAATATGTTAAATATCTGTTAAATGCTCATCTTGCTCCACTATCTCAGACATAGTTTTCACAAAAAATTCTGATTATACTATACTAATTATTTTCTGGAAGAAAAAACATAATTTTTAGTTTTGAAATTGAGCTGGGTTTTTTTTTTTCAACCTGTCACATGCCACACGTCTGACTTACAGTCATTTAAATCAAATGCCTTTTTTTACTCTGATCTTTTTTTTTTTGACTCTTCTTCTTTTTACTCTTTTTTTGATCAAAAATAAATGTAACACGGCTGAAATTATTTTTTATTTAAGAATAAAACAAAATACTTTAAAATATATACATTAAAATAGTTCAAATATGAGAATTCATTTATACTGTAATTTATACTAAAAATAAAATCACTGGTAAAATAAACCATGTACTCGAGTACAGTCATGTAGCTACTTCTAGTACTTGGCTTGTGCAGGTCTATGTGCATCAGTAATGTAAAAAATGATTAGCAATCCAGCAGGTTGCTGAAAGCCCAACTAGCAGTTATGGTAATCAGCTAATGTTGCTGTTGCAATTAACCTGTTATACAGTACCAGGACACTGGCTTTGGATAATGTTAAACTAGAAATCATCTTAGCAGATATTTTTCAATTAGTATAAAAAAATTAATTATTTTATCACTGCAAATTTGACATAAAATATGTTAGAACACTGTTTCTGTCTGAGATGTTTTTAGCTCTGTAGGGATATCATTACACAGAATTTTAGTAGTCGAATATAACATGACAAAGGAACCTAATGCTGAACATCGGACCCCCAAAAAGGGCTCAAATTAAAAATTTTGGCTTCTGGTAAAGTGTACTTTAATTACAAAATACTTTTTTTTTTCAGTGGGCTGCTATTCTAATTCTAGTCTATGCTGATTGTGTCTGCTAAAGTATTACAATTATTCAAGTGGAAATACTTCAAGCGGTTTAGGAAAGATTTTTTGAAAGATATGACTGCTTATGTCTTAAGAGCCTTTTTAATCTTAAGAAATAGAATTAAGGGTTATAAGAAGAAATTGAAGAGGAAGAGAAAGAGAATTAAAAAAGGAACTATTATCAAAATCTTCTTCTTGGAATGTGTTTTCTTGCAATAATGTGATTCATGTTGCCAAATAAGGCTACTGCTTTTATCTCCCTTTGACCAATTTCACTTACCATGAGCCACTGAGAACAAGACGTGGTTTTATCAGACATTACATGAGAATAGACAGCAAGACTATTTTGCTAAGAAAAAAGGAAGCACATGGGTGCTGTAGTTATGCGCAGCCTGAATGTGGTTCTTTATTCTTTCCTTTCCTTTTGAAACAGCAGTGACGAATGTTGCTCAAAGGTAGTGCGTAAAATGATAGAAATTGCATTGTGTTTGAGTGTAACACTAAAAGACAGAAGGATAAAGAGGCTTCCATATCAGTTTGATGAACAGAGGAGCAGTGAAAGAGCATTCATAGACATGGCAGTTCTTCACAGTCCACTTGACCTAAGCTGTCATGATACGATCAGAGAATTCTCCCTGCCCTAAATTTCTTATAATACATCATTCAAAAAGAAAACATGCTGTACATGCAGGCAGAAAATATACACACAAATTAGTGCTGTATTTATATCTCAGCAGGGATAGGATCTGCTTTAAAATTCTAGACATTCAAGCTGTGGCATCACAGTGTGTATCATAATACTCATAAATTAGTCTGAAATTTATTAGTGCAAATATTTGACAGAAATATTAATATATTTTTGTGTGCAGGGTGGGAAGCTAATCCAGGATTGTGTCTTATGTCATAAATCAGACACAAATGACTCAAGTTAAAAGTAACAAAACAATCAAAATATCAGGAGCAGGGCAAAAGTATTGGAGGGGGTCGAATCTGAAAATGGTAACAGGATCAAACAAGTAGAGTACAAAAAGCAGATAATCACAGACAAATATATACAAACAGGCTTAGTAACACCATGGACCAAAGGAAAAAAGAATATACAGTACTGTGCAAAAGTTTTAAGCAGGTGTGAAAAAAATGCTGTAAACAAAGAATGCTTTTAGAAATATAAATAATGAGTGTTTATTTCTGTCCATTTACAAAATGCAAAGTGAGCAAACGAAAGAAAAATCTAAATCAAATCAATATTTGGTGTTACTACTTTTTGCCTTCAAACCAGTATGAAGTGATGCCACGGCCCCCACAGAGCCCTGGTCTCAACATCATCGAGTGTGTCTGGGATTACATGAAGTGACAGAAGGATGTGAGAAAGCCTACATCCACAGGAGATCTGTGGTTAGTTCTCCAAGATGTTTGGAACAACCTACCGGCCGAGTTCCTTCAAAAACTGTGTGCAAGTGTACCTAGAAGAATTGCTGCTGTTTTGAATGCAAAGGCTGGTCACACCAAATATTGATTTGATTTGGATTTCTCTTTTTTTCATTAACTGCATTTTGTTCATTTATGAAAATAAATGTTTAACACTTCCATTTTTGAAAGCATTCTTTGTTTACAGCATTTTTCACTGCCTAAAACTTTTGCACAGTACCGTACATCGCAATTAGGAATTGAATCCAGGGTGCTTGTAGAAACCAAATGTATAAACCAGGGGTCAGCAACCTTAAACACTCAAAGAGCCATTTGGACCCATTTGCCACAGAAAAAAAAAAACACAGGGAGCCACAAAACCCTTTTGACATCTAAAATGATGATAACACTGCATATATAATTTTTTTTTACCTTTATGGAAAGTGTAGAAAAAACTGTAGTGTGTTGCATTTATGAAATCGATGAACTGCTACCGAGTAACAAAATTTAATTTCTGCAGTCAAACAAAAATATTTTGAACAGTTTGAACTAACCTTAACATCAAAGACGCTGGGTTGAAGGTTACGTTCAAATAAAATGTTCAATGTCTGATTGAGTCCTCTTCGTATTCACATCATCACAAAATTTTAACTTGCCGGCTGCAGCAAACCAAAAATGCGTCTGCTTCTGTGTGTCGGATTTCGCAAGTCGGCAATTATGACGCATATTTTGAGCAATAAAAAAATTAAACGCGGTTTAGCATCGTAATCTTAGAATTGAATTTTTTAAAAAACTAACTAACTAAAATAAAATAAATTTAAATTAAATATTTATTTTCCAAATCTACAGGGAGCCGCAGCAGAGGGATGAAAGAGCCACTTGCGGATCCGGAGCCGCGGGTTGCCGACCCCTGGTATAACAACAGTTTGTTGTTTTCCACATCATACTAACTAGTGAATTGTGTGTGAATTGTGGTGCGCTGAAATCGGATCCTTTTTTATATTCACCAACAATATTTACTTTATAAATCTATACCTTCATTAAAGCTAGCTAGCATGGTTTAGCATTTATCAGGAAACACTGAGTAAAATATAGTGTATTATATCTTGTGTGTATAAAATATATTCACTTTTGTTTACTAGGTTGTGTTGAAAGAGGTCATTCAAGCTTGAAGGTATACCTGTAGTTCTAATAACATCTCTTATTAGTGAGAGTAAAGCTTATATAAACTGCTCCTGAGATCTCCAGTGGTTTACACAGAGCCCTGACCTCAGCCTCACTGAACACCTTTGTAATGAACTGGAAGTCTTACTGCACACAAGACTTTCCCACCCGACATCACTGCCCGACCTCTTGCACTCTTGTGGCTAAATCTCCACAACCATGTTCCATTATGTACTGAAAAGCCTTCCCAGAAGAGTTGTTTAATGTTCAATATATGGGGTTTCACTCACTTCTGGCCATATAGTGTAAGTACTTTAGGTGTTTAATTCCAAAAGGTCCCTATATCGAGGTCACAGATTTACAAAATTGTGGTTTAAAGATGCATAACACATAACACACAATCCCACAACATAAAACCAAATCAGACACTCTACAATATTTAGGGAAAATTATAATGGAAATGTATTCTTGTAAAGGAAATGATTTAAGGCAGTATGGTGGCACAGTGGGTGGCTTCATGGCTCCTGGTTCTATCCTGAACTGAGATTATTGTCTGTGAGTGGAATTTCTGTGCATATTCTCCTCATTTTACCTGTGAATGTTGGTGCATAGTTCGATAGCTCTGTGATGGTGTTCCAACCAAATCGTGTTCATGCTTTACAACCATACTATATATTAAACAAAAATATTTTTGGAATTATGTAACCAGGAGATTTATTCTAGTTATAACATGAAGTCTAACTTGTTAAAATTATTAAATGTTCACTGATGATTTAAATGCAAACCTATTCATGGAAAACGCAGTCCAAATCTGTCTCCAAGGTTTCTAAGGTGTACTATCAACAGTAAGCTCATGTATCTCCAGGCTGTCCAGCTTCAAGAGCAGCAAGCAGCTTCCAAATGATTAGAACTCTAACCAGATGTATGGCATCAGGATAGATCAGGCAGGTCTGGAGAGCAGAAGGGGTCACTGGGTATTCTGAAGATCCCTAACCCTAACCATTATAAAGGATTTACTATAAGTTAGTGAGAGAAAGTGATTATTTTATCTACATAATATAAGGAGTCAGTGTTGTTTCTATCTCTGTCAAGAATAAAAAAAAAAAAATCTACACATGCTAAAAGAAATATATTTATCCTAACACCATATTGCTAAACTGAAGCACATTCAACTGCAGGCCTCAAAATATTTATAATGTGTTACCTCTGTATCAGATCAAATAAAGCTTGTTAAACCTCAATGTGTGTGATCACTGTTCGTGTGGTTAGTTTAAATGGCACCTTGATTAGTAGCAGCAGCGTTGTTCAATGCGCTTCGATGGGCTTTTAACTCGACAGCACGCTTTGCATCGCTGAATGCTCATCACACATTTTGATCTCACTCACATAAAGCATAAACAGTTTAGTTTGGAATTATGAGTGGGTCATTACTGTAAATGAACATAAATATCTGGAGCTCTATATGTGTCAATCTTAATCTTTACTAACTTCCCATATAAACTAAAACAAAAATAGATAGATAGATAGATAGATAGATAGATAGATAGATAGATAGATAGATAGATAGATAGATAGATAGATAGATAGATAGATAGATAGATAGATAGATTAATTAAATTAAAGTAATAAGGTGGGTTATACTTTGTTTGGTTGAGATTCACTTTTATTTTTGTTTATTTGCTTATTGACTTTTATTGACTTCCGGGCTGTTTGTTTGTTGATAGTCCAGGTGTGGGCAGCGTCGCCAATCGGTCTGCAGATTCCTACATCAAACTGCCCCCTGTAACCACACATTAGCATTCTCCCATACACGCTGCTGATGTTGGAGCCAGGGACATTGAGGGACATCTAGGGACATTGAAGGGTTCTCCTGACCAGGGAAATGTGGGAATTGAAACTTACTGTAAGAGCACATTAAAACAAGGTGAACCCCATGGAGCAGTGTATCATGGAGTTTTATGGGAGTAACTCGGTTCACCAGTGCTGCTCGACACTACATTTGGACCGTAAGTGCCGGCCATTCTCCTGGTTAAGCTGCTCTGTTTGGCCATTCGACTGGGGATGATATCCAGACGTGATTCTGACATTAATGTTTAAATGATTGCAGAAGAGCATCCACACTCGCAAAGTGAACTACAGCCCTCTGTCTGTGACTACGCCTTGCAGTAGGCCATATACTCTGAATATGTGGTGGGACAACGCTGTGGCACTTTCCATGGCCAGTCTACATGCCCTGGAAAAGTGGACCACGATAACTAGGATATTCGTATATAACCCTGGGAGGTAGGAAGGTTGTTTAGGAAGTCAGTGGATAAGTGGGATAAGATGCTGAGGCATGGGCAAAGGTTTAAGATATCCCACGAGTGAGTTGAAGTGGAGTTTGCGATTGTGCACAGACTTTGCAAGACTTGACCAAGTCTCTAACATCAGTAGCTAGGGGAAAGGCAGAAAGAGAAAACAGAGTTCAGAAAAATCAGAAAGGCAATTAGCAAGGCAAAGATTTTCAAAAACACAAAATCCAAAAATGACAAAATGACAGAAAACTAGATTATATGCATATAAACATGTGAAACAATCGAACGGCTTTTTTAAAGAAGTGAACTGCTTAAATTGCCAAACTTTGACCCGGACACAGTTCAATATTCTGGTAAGGTCTCCCTCTGGCAGGTCGGGGAGGAAAGTGCAGATGGTGTTGTTACAGTTACTACTAACACCCCTGCACTCAGAGGAGTTATAAATAAAAAACAACTTACACAAGGGAATATTTGTTTATTACAGATTCTAAAAAATACTCTCTTCCAAAGATTTTATATGCAAGCGATTAAAGAAAGTCTACTTTCTTTATAAATGCTGTTTGTTGTATGCATTTACCTGTATAGACAATTTACTCTAAGCCCATTGCCGTGATGCAAATTAGCAACCGCTAAAGAAAGTGTGGTATATTTTAAGATTTCATTAGAAAGGGAATAAAAGAAAGGCTCATTGTGATTCATAGCGATGATTCAAATCTTTTGTACACACACAGATGACTAATTGGTTTGTCACAGGCTAGTTAGATTTACATGACCTTAATTCCTAGGTTTAAAAACCTTTTATTCTGGATGGCTATATGGATGTCCGGGGGTGAAGCTGCAGCGGTAAAATCTGTTCATGGTTGATATCTAAGCTTTGCTTGAAGAATTGACCATGGGAAATATATCCTTCTTTCCAAGTAGGATATTTATTAGAATAGTGAGAGATGCTTCAAATCTCTTGGAGCTGGGCATTGATTTCAGCCACTTTTCAGCTCATGTAAGAGAAGAGCAATGCCTTCTGAAACACATCCGTGACTAAAATGCTAATTTGAGAAGACCAAGAAAAATAGAGCAAGCAGGGAAAAAAATAGAAAAGCCACTTTTTACTCTGGATGCAGAATATGGAAAGAAGATTCATAGAAATGTTAAAACTGACATCGATACACTTTTTCATTATTAACTGCGGATACGGGAACCCCACATCATTGACTTAGTTAATGAAACACTAAAATGGCTCAGGGGTTCTAAAGGTCCCAAATGAATAAGGCGTGCACTAATGCCTCAGAACTCAAGATACATCAATACAATTAACAAGACCGTACTGCTCTTTTTGTATTCAGATTCCAACCACAAGATACTGCCTGGCAGAACTCTTTGGGATTGAAATATTATTATGCATCAAGGCTATTTGCTAACACTCAGCCCATAGCCAATTGCTTTTTATTCACAGCAGTGCCTCTCTTCTCTGTTAGTTAGATGTCGCAAGAGAATCATTATCAGCTCTGACTCTTTATTTGGCTCTGGATGGTTTCAGGGATCAGTGCTTATAAAACTAAAAAAGAGAAAGGGGCTGCATGTTACAGTGCAATCAAGCAAGCAAGGGTCTTATGACTAGCACAAGACAGAAACTTCAACATCTTTTTATGTCTTCATTCGCATTTGTGCTTGTATGAATTCAGCTTTTTCTCTAGACACCATAGGTCTTTTCACATTGCACTTAAACTCAAGTTATTGTCAATCTATTCCCTGTAGTTAACCCCGGGTAAAGGAATGTTTCACACTTTTAGAATTTAGAAGCGAGATTATCACCGCTTTTCACCCGTGTTTATGAAACCCCAAGTAACCACCACATTGTTAGTGTTAACTACTCATCGCTCTGCCAAACGTGTACAGTGTATAACAATGTGCTGTTAGAATGTTACTGCTCGATGCTTAGCAACAGACATCTAATCAGAAATAGAACAGTACGTCGCTCATATTTCTTGAAAACCAGGATTCAGCAACACTTACCAAAAACGTCTCAGTAGCATCAAGATGCAGAGTAAGAATTTCATTGTGTTTTGACTGTGCATATGACAATAAACCTCTTAAATCTTGAGAATTAGAGGAATTAACTGACACTGAAAAATTAGCAGAAGCTTAGGAATGCTAAGTATAGGAATGTAAATTGTCAGATTTAATTGTTTAATCAGATTATGAATAACCAGGATTAATTGAATAAAGTGTAAGCAGTGTGAAACGGGACAACCCGGGATTCTGTTTTCCCAGAGTTAACAATGACCCAGGAAAACTATTTCAAGTGTAGCCCTCAAGAGTGTTTTTTGGTTGATTAAATACATCTTAGGTCTCAGTAGTTAAAGCAATATTGGTTACAGACATCCGGCAGCAGTAAGGATAAAATAAGTACAGATTTAGGGAAATCTTCGGCTCTGCACTTCACAATTTTTTTTAAGGCTTGGTCTTCAAACATTTTGACACCACACTTACTTTTAAAAGTCCGGTCTTTATTTATTTATTTATTTTTTTAATTTAGACCAAGCTTAATTAGCAATATTCTGATTATTAAAGTAGAGTGTGTGTGTGCCCTGGGATGGGTTGGCACTCCGTCCAGTGTGTATCCTGCCTTGATGCCTGATGACGCCTGAGATAGACACAGGCTCCCTGTGACCTGAGAAGTTCGGATAAGAGGTAGAAAATGAATGAACGAATGAATGATTATTAAAGTTTGAGAAGCCTGTTAAACAAAAAGGTGTGATTAGGTTCCTGGATTCCTTTTAACACTAACAAATGCATAACATTTAACGGTTATTAGGTTGTAGATTAAATGAAAAAGAAATAGCAATAAGAAATAAGCAGGTAAACCTCAAAAAAAGCTGAACTCCTTTAAAAACGTTTCACATCTTATTGCCAGCTCTAGAATTATTGGCACCCTTTAAAATGAATGTACTGTATAAACCAATAATTAAAATTTTCTACTTAAGTAATTTTCCTCTAGCATGAAATTAATTGATGAGAGCAGTTCAAATACAGATATAAAAGATATAAAGGAAATTGAAATGCTCTGCATGCAGACGTGACCCAGGTTGCCTCTAAAAGAGCTTTTCAACCTTGTTGAATATTGTAGAGAAACTTTCAAAGCTGTTGTCTCCAGGAGAGGTTTCATCAAATATTAAATGTAAGGGTGATGATCGTTTTGAAAATAGAGTTTTGGAGGAAAAGTCTGTAGCGTTCAGAACTTATTTCTTATTCACTTTTATTGTTCATGGTTGATGCCTTCTAATTTTAAATAAATAATAAATTAATTGATTAATTAAAAATAAATAAATTAAACACTATAAAATAATAATATTATTATTATTACTATTATTTTTATTATTATTATTATTATTATTATTATTATTATTATTATTATTATTATTAATAATAATAATAATAATAATAATAATAATAATAATATGTTGTAGTAGTAATATGTTGCAGTACAACTCCTGCCCTGCCGACACACCTTCAGCTTTCTTATACCTTTCCTATCTGTTTAGAAGTTTGAATGCTCTTCCTGTGTTACTCTGATTTTCTCCTGATTTTGTCAAAACATGCTGGTAGGTGAATTGTCTGCTCTGAATTGTCATCTAGGTGTAAATGCTTGGGTGTGTGTGTGTTTCTGTGTGCATAATTCAATAAGATGGGCTGATGTCCCTTCTCTATCTGTATGCACTGTATTGCTGCCTTGTGTCCAGTGCTAAAGTGAAACTGAAGATGAAACACATCTTTTTTCCTGCTATAACACATTTTATTCTATTGAATTACCCTATTAACCTCATTATTCATACCATTTCCCAATTACTTGACAAATAGCTGTATAGCACTGTTTACACACATTTGCACACATGCACTTTAGTGTATGTTTTATTTAGCACCGTTGTCCTGAAGAAATGCTTCCTGACTTAACAGTAACACAATAAACAAAATGTTTAAGGAAAATAAATAAATAAATACCTGTCATTAATGCATAAAATTAGATAAAATGCCAACTGTGACACAAATCCATGATACTACACTGTTAGTCTTTAGAAAATAATCACCATTCTTATTCAAGCTTTGAATTTAAGCCAAGCCCATTATTCTATCCTATTTGTTTGATATTGAGAAATAATTATTTTTGTGATATTTTTCCCAAGTGGGAAAGTCTATGCTATGGTTTAGGGCTAACCGTAAGGATGAAGAATGCAGGTTTTGTCTGTGCAGACTGCTGCTGGTCATACTCATGGGTGTATTCTACTTTAGTATAAATGCCAAAGCTGTGGAAGATACTGCATGAGTACAGTGCACAGGTTGTAATCTGGACTTGCCTCTACTGAATGTTAAAGCACAGTCAAGGTTGAAATGGTGACCAGTATGAAGGACTAACATCCCTGATATTTGCAATTTATGTTTTCTTGGCAGCATTTAAATTGGATCCCCTCCATTCAATTGCATCTATCAGTGTTGAGTGTAGAGCAGCAGGAAGGAGTGTCTGCTACTCCAAGTCTGACACCATGGTCCTCTTCTAGAAGAGTGGTATGCTCCCATTATTTAAGTGAAGAAATCCTGAGACTGGTGGGAACGATTAAATACCTGTTCTTTACCTCTCAAAGGTAGAAATTGGCAAAGTGTGAGATTGACAAACAGACCAGGTCAGAGCAATTTGTATTGCACTCACTCTGTTGATCTGTGGTGGTAAAGCTGGAGTGTAGCTTTCAGTCAAAGCCAGTCACTGTTTACCAGTCAATCTACATTCATATTTTCACCCATACCATGATCTGTCATTATTGACCAAGAACTTAAGATAATGTGAACAGGTAGCAGAAATTGAGTTCCTCTGTATAGATATCTAGCTTGGAAATCCAGGAGATCTGATGCATGCAGCTCATATGGATGCCTTCTGATCAGTTTCTACTAGAGCTGTATCAGGAGCATCATTTTACTGACCAGGTGAGGACATGTATACATTGCACTTTGTTAGGGATTGTTTGAAGATCCCCCATGTGGAGCGAAATATACAGTGCATTCAGAAGTCTTGATTTGCCTTTTAATTCTGTGGCCATCATGATGCCCAGCTAGAATCAGTTTTCTTATCATGTGCATAAAGAGAGCTTTAGCAGTGTGTGCTGTAATAAAGTGGAATAATCAGAGATATTGCACATATTCAGTACTATAAATTAATAGCATAGTGTGGAATGCACAGCAAGTGATATGATAAGTGAGCATGATAAAGTGCAGTGCATGCTACATATTCAACAGTCTGAAGGTTTGTGAGAAGAAGCTATCTGGTGCGGGATCTGATGCTGATTTATCATCTGTCTGATGGTAGCATGGCACAGGTAATGGAGATGGGAGATGGGAATGTCCAAAGTTTCATTACCACAGTAAAATCGGAATCATTTTAATCTAATGCAAAGTTTATATAAAGTCTAACATACTGCTTTTAAATATATTTAAAAAACTAAAGTCTGGATTAAACATTCATTCATTCATTTTCTACCGCTTATCTGAACTTCTCGGGTCACGGGGAGCCTGTGCCTATCTCAGGCGTCATCGGGCATCAAGGCAGGATACACCCTGGATGGAGTGCCAACCCATCACAGGGCACACACACACACATACACAATCATTCACTCACACACACTACGGACAATTTTCCAGAGATGCCAATCAACCTACCATGCATGTCTTTAGACCGGGGGAGGAAACCGGAGTACCCGGAGGAAACCCCAGAGGCACGGGGAGAACATGCAAACTCCGCACACACAAGGCGGGAATCGAACCCCCAACCCTGGAGGTGTCAGGCAAACGTGCTAACCACTAAGCCACCTTGCCCCCCTGGATTAAACATACGAGTGGTAAATTTCCCTGTTGGTCTAATGGCTGTATTTATTCATAATGTCAACTTTATCTTAGATTAGATTAGATTAGATTAGATTAGATTAGATTAAACCTTATTGAACTTGTGCAAATACATGTACAAAGCCAAAGAAATGCTACTTCATACCCTGAGATTTTACAGTGGAGTTAAATAAGGTATATCCACATGTACATTATACACATTAACCTTCTAGTATCTGGCTCACAAACTTTCTACTGATTTACCAAACTGAGATTGCACAAACTGTACTGTAGCAACAGGAAGGCTGAGTTAACACAATAGGGAAAAGTGGCTTGGGTGCATATGATAGCATTAGACTTCAGATCATGCAATAGATAAAACAAGATGATATGAGAAAAAGGAAATGGCCTCTGGGCAAAAATGTGTGTGTTACACAGGCAGAGCCTCTGGGTCGCTGCAGGCAACTTCTGTGGCAAATGACAGGTCTTGCTTGCTTCCCCAGCATGTCACTTTAAGCTGCAGAGATCTAACATAAGGTCACTCACCAGCACTCAGAATCCCATCTGAGCTCAACAGGACAAGGATTCAGGAAGTTCTTCAGTTCCACAGATCATTATCGATACACCGGCTTGTTTGTGCTAAATTCTGCTCAGAAGGTGTTTCGCCTTGGGTTTCTAATTATCTGAACCTGTCTCTGTTTAGTATGTAGTATGACATCAAATGTAAGTGGAGCTACAACAAATCAGTTTCGATGCTAAATGATTCCTTTTGAAAACAGGAGGGAGGGAAAGTATGGTATACGAAGCCATCTGTTTTAAATCCAGTCATTTCTTTCATATTGTTTAAGGACAGAAATTGATTTGCACCCTTGAGAGATTCACCATGAAGAGCATTTTTGACTTCAACAGATGCTCGAAGCATCCTGTGTATGTTCGGTTCTTATTTCAATCATAAAATTGATAGTTTCCATACAAATACAAAAATAAATAAGTCAACAAACAACTCATGATAGACTGTGGATCATTCATGTGCGCTACTGTTTACTTATTCAATATAAATATGAAATGTTTGGGAAACTTATATCCATTAAAGAAATGCATTGGTAGCAAAGGTTTCATCTCATGAATACATATCTATGGCATCCATGTGTAGGGTCCTGATGATAATTTTTGTCCTCATTCAGGAATGAAAGTAAGCAGGTTTTATTTCACTGTGTGATGGTTGCAACGGCCAAGACGAGTTTTCCTCCAAACGCCATATATGAAAATTGAAGTGATTTTTCCACACATTTGAGAAGGAATATTTTGGGCTTAGTGTTATTACTGCTGGGTATTGAGACGAAACCCAGTGTTTCATATTTCAGAGTTAATACGAAGAAATGCAAAACATTAAATAAGAGAAAAACATTTGAAAAAATACAAGAATAGAGCTTTAAGCGTAATGCGTTGTTAATGTCCAACAATGATCTTGTTTTTGGACTCTCATTAACAATCAAGGGATCTATGAATATGCAGGAAAATGCAAATTACAAACAGCCCTACTAGCCATCAGTTGTTATTCCAACCCCAACCCTTCCTCCCTTTACCCTGGATATACAGTTCAATGTCATTATCAATGCTGTATTTTATTACACTGTTATCAAAATGGCAAGAGGCAAAGAAGAAATCAGTTCATCCATGTCTGAAATGTCAGACGAGGAAAGAAACTCAAATATCAGGTGTATTTGAATCCTGATGGAATTCCAGTAATATACTAGTTAGCATTTGTCACAAGGGGATTTTAATAGTCTCATTTTTTATTACTCTTTTTTTTTCATTGTTCTTTTCTAAAGATAGATATACAGAACAGTACCCAATCCTGTCTATGTATCTGTAACAAACCAGGCTGGATTATGATGATACAGTATAGACATATTAAATACATAGATACATAGATTGGTTTCAAGTCATTTTGATTTGTGGTGGATTTGCCTTTGGATCGTCTTTTTGGATTTGTTGTTTATGATCAGTTGTGATGGACCGGCATCGTGTCTAATGTGTAATTCTATTTCGCATCCTGCAGGATAAAGTTTTATCGATGCAGTAAATGACTGCACTTACACTACAGTTATCCTCTAATAATAGACATATTCTATCTTATTGGACTATAACGGATTATGCATTTAACTTATCTTATTTATCTTAATATTTTATATAGCACTTCCTTATTCATGCCTCTAAACAAGTAGTGGTAAAACTCCTGTTGTACAAACAAGAATTATCATTCATTCATTTTCTACCGCTTATCCGAACTACCTCGGGTCTCTGAACTATCTCAGGCATCATCAGGCATCAAGGCAGGATACACCCTGGACGGAGTGCCAACCCATTGCAGGGCACACACACACTCTCATTCACTCACGCAATCACACACTACGGACAATTTTCCAGGGATGCCAATCAACCTACCATGCATGTCTTTGGACCGGGGGAGGAAACCGGAGTACCCGGAGGAAACCTCCAAGGCACAGGGAGAACATGCAAACTCCACACACACAAGGCAGAGGCGGGAATCGAACCCCCAACCCTGGAGGTGTGAGGCGAACGTGCTAACCACTAAGCCACCGTGCCTCCCAAACAAGAATTATATTGTGATTAATTATAATTCAAATAATATTATTAGTTGAGGATGTCTTGAATAAATTATTTTTTCTACCTTAATGTTTTCTTGTGCTCTCAACATCTATGGCATGTATTTATATAGAGTTTAGGAAGAAAAAGAAAAAACAAAACCTGCATTTATATTGGAGCCACGGTGGAATCTCTCAGTGACCGCTTACTCCAAGGAAGAGCATTTACCATTGAATTATAATGAAAATCACCTCTCTTTTGAGTAACTTGGTTCACATGTATATTTGCACTTCCTCTGTCTTCCCTCAGGACATTACAGCAGAAGTGTGCAGTCTCCAGTGGAATGTGCCTGACGCATGGCAGTGGCTCTTCTACCCCTCTCTCGGCAGTAATGGCAAAGGCCTGTGGGAGTTTTGCACAGAGCAGAGACCTGAAAAAACATGAGGGAGCACATCTGGGGCCCAGCAGGTGTAGGAAGTCCCATGAGAGGTTGTTGCCAGGTAGTAAACTTCCCTGTGTAGCCTCCCCAGACACCCCGCAGACATCCAGATGAATGTGATAATCAGAAGCAGACCCCAAAAAAGACCTGTTTGCCAGAGGGGTGTGAGCACCTACATTTTCTCACACTAAATTTGCAGTATATTATACTCATATTTATTTATGCCTCTTTTTTTTTTTTCTTAAAATTGCTGTATTTACTTAAGGTCGTGTTTGTTTTTGGTCATGTTCTTGATTACAGTGAACTTGGTAGGTTTCATTGAACTCATGCAGCGGTAGTTGATGGAAATCAAAGGTGCATTACTTAAAATTGATTAGATGGTCATGAAAAGTATTTGGACTCTTAAATGACCAGAAAGTCATTAACTCTGCATTTGGGTCAATCAGCAGGCAGGAAGAACGTGTTTATCATTTATCCAGTAGCTCATGAATGAATTATTTTCAAAGGCTCTTTCTAAAAATCTCCAACACATGCCTATGACAGCAGTCTTTTACCACACACACACACACACACACACACACACACACACACACACACACACACACACACACACACACACACACACACACACACACCTTTTAAATGTTTGCCAAATATTATAAGGAACAGCCAAGGACACCCTAAAAATAATCCTCATGTATCACATCCATTATGCAGAGCCAGTCATATTATGAGCAATGATTGATTTTAGAATAATTGCTAAAGATTAGCTTTTTATTTAAGTTGTCATTATGTGTGCTTGAGTTTTATTTGTGTCCATTTCTCTGTAAAATATTATAGAATTTCATATTAGCCATCAGAATTCAGCACAATCTGAATAATATTAGAATATGTGACAAGGGGCAGAGATGAGAAAACCCCTGGGATCAAGAAAATGAATAGAAAGTGAATTAGGAGGGTTGTGCAGTGAATGTGCATTTGTAATAATTCTTATTATCGCTTTGTTAAAGCTTAATACGATTTCTATTGCCATTATCATAGAGAATAAAAAATAATTAATTCCATATCTACCAAAGAACCTACCTGAAAAATGTGATTGCTTTTACTTAGTGAGAAGCCCGTTGGCTTCACAGCTCTGTGACTTGGGTTTTGATTCTTGACTCCGCCCTGTGTTCTTCAGAGGTTTTGTCCAGGTACTTCAGATTCCTCCCTAGTCTAATGTCATGTGTTGTAGGCTGATTGGCATCTCTAAATTATCTGCAAAGTGTGAATAGGTGTGTGATTGTGTGTATGATTGTGCCCTGCGATGGCATGGCACCCTGTCCTCCACCTTATGCCTAGAGTAGCCTGGGATAGGAGCTGGGTACACTGCAACTCTGTGTAGGATACAAAGAGGTTCAGAAAATGAATGGATGGATGGATGGATGGATGGATGGATGGATGGATGGATGGATGGATGGATGGATGGATGGATGCATGGATGGATGCATGGATGGATGGATGGATGGATGGACGGATGGATGGATGGATGGATGGATGGTGGTGCTAGACTCTGGGTCAGTGTATGAGTAAAACGTATCAAGGTCATTTTAAATCATGCTAGTCACCTTTGCCCTCAGCTCTGCTGAAATATTCACATCACATATGAAGGACTGCAGAGTGGAGAGGTGCTAAATCAATCGCTAATAACTCCTTGAAGTACAGTATGGTTCAGAAAGTAAATAACCTAGCAAACTTTTTTACCTGCTTGGTGATCTTTTTTTTTTTAAATGACATTAAATAACAATTGATATTTGGGTGCTTATCCCTTGCTTGCTTTCAATGACATTGCATTTTTCTTTTGTGCTGCTATTCCAGGTTTGTACAGTACCATGGCTTCTTTCAGTTGTTTTTGTTTTCTGAGATTTCTTTTATCAGTCTCTTCAGTCTCCACTTCAGCAAGAGAAATGCATGCTTTAGTTTAGATTAAGCTTTGGTGATTGACTTGGTCAGTCTAAAAACTTTCTTTTTCTTTTCCTTGTTGAAGTTCTATATTGTGTTGTGTGTTTTGGCTCACTGTGTGGCTGCATAATGAAGTTCCTCCTGTTTTGATTGGATGCATTTCTTCACTTTAGCAGAGGTTAATTTTAGTTCCAGAACTTTTCTGCCTCATTTCTTATTTCTTTGCACATCACAGTCCCGCTGTCTAATTCTTACTGCTAATGCATGGATCTTGTGGTATGGCCTTCTGCTCTCGATGTCTTCTCTGACCGGTGGATTGTGTCACCTTCTCCCCTGCTCTGTGGAGGTTTTTAGTGACTTCACTGACTTTTGTTTTTGGGATTTTTCTTTACAGCTTTTAATGTTTCTGTCACCAACTGCTGTTGTTTACCTTGACTCACCTGTTCATTATCTGGTTGATAGTACACCAGTGGTTTCTTTCTTTTTCAGGACATTCTAAATTGTTGTATTGGCTGTACTCAGTGATTGATTTTCACTCTTTTCTCAGCTTGGAAATGGCTTCATTTTCTCCAATAGGCAGGTTTATTCTTTTAAGCTACAAATGCAGTCACAGGTAAAACCCAGGCGCATTCCTAGAGTAGACATTCAGAGATATTAAATGTTTAGGTAATGGATCTAACAGTGCATACAACCTGGCAACAAAAAACACTGTTAAGTCACTGGTCATTCCATGATTTTTTGGTCACTTGTAATATGGGAGGGCTTGAGGCAAGAGCTGTGTGTAGACCACTCATGTTCATCCATTCCATCTTTTTGCTTTGCTTCCAGCTTACTTTGTGCACAGGTACATTTAACAGGTACACAGATAAATAACACTTAGTTCCAGTGAAGAAAAAATTGTAATGGTGCAATTGGGAAGTGGGAAGGAGGTTTTGGAGGGAGGTTCTACTGTCAGATGTAGTGCTGTATATTTATGGTCTTCCACAGTATGTTATTTTCAGGTCTTGCAAGGAAATAGTTTTTTATAGGATTTTTTTTGTTTGTTTGTTTTTTTGTATAGTATGTTATTTAATAAATAATTGAATTTTAATTGAATTTCGTCTTCCGTAGTCATTTGTAGTCAGTTTTTTTCCCCCTTAATAATAAAATAAGCTTAACGTGCGCTTACAGTACATACACCTTTGACTCCTGACAAAATGTTGACAAATAAATGTGGTAATTAATTCAATTAAAAATAAAGCATTTTATCCATTGTTATTATTTCTTAACTCATTTTAAGGCTTTATGACAGCCAGGTTTTGATTAATGAACACTGTGTTCATGTAGTAAGCTTCTGAGGCCAAATTTTACAGACTCTTCACCCTGTAGTGCAGACTCTATGTATCTGTAGCAATCCTGCCTGACAAGGTGAAGTGAAAGGAAACAGTAAACATCGAAACTCCTTCTGAAATAAACAGGATCTCATTCTAGCTTGTTTTCTGCATGGCAGATTATCCTGTTTGGAATATCAATCGCATGCAGAATTTGTAAGAATTTTAGCACATGATTTTGATGGAATTCATACAAATTGAGATGCAAGAAAAGCTCAAACTGTTAATGAGGCTTTACCTACAAAGATCCTTTACTTCTGCCTGGGCAGGAGTTTAATAACCTAATGGTACACACTAAGCTCTGCTGCTTCCATCCCGAACCTTGGCAAGGAAATCCCAACCACCACCCACTAACCCCCCGTTTGTGTTTTTCACATTTGAATCATTCTCATCAACTTGTCAAGACTTTGATTTCTCTGACAAGATCCCCCTGCTGCATTTTTTGCTTCGGTGCTCATCACACTCTGTTGTCTCCACACTTCACATACGTGTTTTGCATCCTTTCCTGTGTTTGTCTGAGGAAGAAGCATGCTGTTTATTGGCTACTTTCCATCCATGAGAACATTCACTGACATCCTGGATAAGCAACACATGGAGCTTTTTAAAGATTTAATCAATTCTGTTGCAAAAAAAAAAAAAAAAAACGAACCAAAAAAAAAAACAAACAGAATTATGAACTATATATGTGACAGATATCGCAAGCTGATTCTGGCTCTGCTTCTCACTGTAGTAACCTGGTTCACTGGTTCTTTGGATTTTTCATAGATTGGAGTCAGAGCAGTTACTGATTCCTTGACAGTTTGGAGGTTATATCTCGTTCTCTGCGAAACCTGAACGTTTGCTTGCCAGCTTTTCATGTCTTTACATCAAAAATGTTTTTGAACAGGAATATGCAGTCTGTTATTTCCCTAAACAAAGCCACTCCTGCCACAGTATATTATTTGAAAAGTCTCTGCATCTAGAGAGCCAGTAAAAATAACTAATAATCCTCCACTTATTTCTCTGACACATCCAAATCTAGGGCAGTGTATTGCCTTCTGAGATTGGCCTTCCCATAGGTAGGATATCTCTATTCTTTTAGTTGTTTTGAATAACAAAAACAGAACGTAGCAACTATTCTAGTTCTTTCGTGCCACTTCTGACAATATGACTGATGTAGGCATCATAAACTACACATTTTACTGCAGCTTTATATGAACACTGAATCCTTACAAAGACTTTTATGCTTTCTTCCTTTTGTTAAAACCGAGACAAAAATAAAAGGTAGCACTTATATAAGTCTTTCAGGACACTTGGAACGAACATATATGTATAAGAATTTGTGCAACATACCGCAGTTATGAGAACAATTTACATTTTTGTTATGAAATTGAGAGGATTGTTTGTTGAAGAAATTTACGTTATAGATTATTAATTTATACAAAATGAGTCTGTAGCTGAATATACTTCTTGTACGTCACAGCCAGATAATAACGATGATGCTGTGACATAGTTTGATACCTAAGATTATATCTCCTGTGCATTATATAACTAAAATGTTAACAGTTTATATGTAATAATGTTCGATGGTGTCACTTAAACAGCTAGTTGTCAGGACTCAGCCCGGACTTTTGGCCACGTGCCTTTTGTTTATCTTCCTCGTCACGTGTCTGCCCCGCCTTCGTCCGCCCCTCCCTGTCTCCACACTTGATCCTTATTGTGTCTTCATTGTCTTTTATATTTAAGCGAGCCGCGTTGCCGAGTGCAGCGCAGAATCATTAGTTACGTTTACCCCTTACCCACTTCGTTGTTAAGTGTCGTCATTTGTATTGTTTCAGTTATCGTCTTTTAGGTCTTTGTCTTCATTATTTATTAAACCCTTTTCATTTGAAGCTATCCTGCATACGGGTCTGTCTCCTTCCTCCTCTGGTTGTGACACTAGTAGTGTTTAAAATTTGGCACATTCCTACCAAAAATGAACATGCTTAATATTAGTTTAGCAAACTAACAAAATACAGATAGCAGCAAAGGGCTTTTTTCAACACTTAAAGATTTTTCACTGCCTCTTTTACCCATGCCTGTCAGTTTTAACAAGACATTGCAGACGCTAAGTTGGCATCTATTTTTTAAGAGCTATGCTATACAAGTTTGAGCCCAGGTCATCTGACAGCAGAGCCGACGGTGATGGAGAGCCGCAGTCTTCACTAGGAGGCATCTGGTGTGCCTACTGTATATGCTAGATGTTTTTCCTAATTTATTCTTGGGCAATTCCCCTCATCAGTCAGCTCTTGCCTTTCATATGACAACTATCATATGGCTATGACATGTTTATTGTACAGCATCACAAGCCAGCTTAACACACTCAGAGGAATGCTCTATACACCCTCGTCTGCATACATGAACTTCCCATGATTGCTAGTGTAGCTGTTATTGGCAGTTGAGAGCAAGCGAATGCCACCAAGATACCACGGGCATTTGTGCTGCTTTAGAGAGCTGTAGAGGACTGTGGTATTGAAAATAACAATTACTGGGTGCCACCCGGGAGTGTTGTGGCAGTGATAAACAGTCTGCTTAATGATGTTCTACTGTAATTGCTAGCTTGCTACAGTAGCTAGTGGATGTCATGCTTTGATCAAGTTGTTGGTTCATGGATATTGAGAAATGGATGTAAGCCTAATAACCTCAGTTTGTAAAAGACATGTTTTGTCAGGGGTTGTCTCTCTAATGTGTCATAATTAGTCTCATTTGTTTTAAATGTGCCCTTTGAATAGTCTGTGTATTTAAGCCTTTGTGTTTCTTTGTTTGTAGTGGAGTATACACTTTGTTCCAGTCCAAGCTGTTGAATTTAATTGCTAAGCAAAAATCAAATTTTTTTTTGATCACCTGACCATTGTCTGCACCTTGACCATGTTCCTGGATAGTAATCTGACACTGACATTCATGCTGCATTCATTTTGACTTTAAGAGCTGAAAGGTTACTTCTAGTTGAGATACGCACGAAACAAAACAACAACTAGTATCTAATACTACAGTACGTTGGATGGCCTGGAGACGATGATGCACTGAAACCACAGGTTTTACTGAACTGAACTTAATATTTTAATCAAATTAACCCTTTTTATTAGTACACTGGTGTTCCATTCTCCATTCAATCATTATAAACATATGAATAATTTCATTACTGCAAGTCTGATATATAATAAGTAATATAAAAACTTGGCTTTCAGTGTCAGATGTTTTTTGAACCTTACACAGAATTTTACAAATGTTAAGATAACGCCTTCAAATTTTACATGCCTACAGTATATACAAGCACTTGGGGCATCTCATAGAGCAGAAAAAGATTGAATATCACAATTTCATTTAAAGAAATAAACATTTGTGTGGGGGTGGATAACAATCCAAACTGTTGTAGGCTAGAAAAAAAACTTATGAAAACTAAACATTTTTAACAGTCTTTAATGTCTACTTTGATATGAGCCATTACTGCATCACTGGGCATTCTGGCATTACAAAGATATTCAATGGTGAATATGTACACAAGCAGACAAATAGGAAAAAGTTATTTTTTTGTTTTTACTCTGGAAACAGTTAAGCCCTGTTCACACTGCAGGTAAAAGTGGCCCAAATCAGATTTTTTGGGGGTCAAGTGACCAGGTCAGACTTCTTCAGGAGTAGTGTGAACACTCAAATCTGGCCCAGATCTGATTTTTTCAAATCAGATTCAGACCACTTCCATATGTGGTCCTGAATCGGACCCAAATCTGATTTTTTTTTCCAATGTGGCCGCAGTGCGAACACCCAAGGCGGATTTGATGCGACTTTTACGTCAATCTACATCGACATTCGTCACAATTATGTGCCGGCGAGTACGCACACAAACGTGACTACGCCTACAAAATGGATCAAATAATCAAAAGTTGCCCTCGACATCCGAAAATTTTCAAAACCCTGCGTCTCTGTGCTGCCAATACAAAAACATTTAGAAAGAAAAGTGAAAATGCTTACTTCCTCCATAACCTCGACAACTTTAGCGCAACGGCGTGCTGCGTGTGACGTCATTGTTATTGTTCGTTTGCGCATGCGGGTCAGTTCGAAACAGCAAACAGTTCACACTGGTTTCCGATATACTGTAGGCCACATTTTAAAAGATAACGTGAACAGCCAAACAAAAAAATCAGATCTGAGCAAGATACCCGAATTGCGGTGTGAACTTGGCCTTTTTTTTGATGTTTGCCAGAATTCAGCTGTTTTCCTCAGGCCATTATGCATACATTGTAGAAGAAAATTGTGCATTTAAAAATTTCTGGAAACTTCATATTCATAGTCACCCCCCATAAACAGACCTTGACTATGTGCAAAATCACTGACGTGCTCTTTACAAACGTGTTCCACTCCACTGCTCTTTATACAGTAAATACTGTACTGTAAGAATTGTACTCATCATTTCTTCCTCTCTGTCTTCCTCTTTCTGTCTGTTTGTCTTGTCCTGCTCTGTTTGCAGCAGGTTGCACAGATGCACTTTATGTGGCTAGGACTAACTTATTATGTTCTTAGCTCTGTGTTGTTCTATGTACAGTAGCACTAGGGTCCCAGAGAAACGTTGTCTCATGTTACTGTGTGCTGCAACTGCTATATATGGTTAAAATGACAATAAAAGCTTCTTGACATGAACTGACATGACTGCATATTTTCTATTGTACAAACAGTCACCATACAGTATGTGATGTTCACTACTGTTATTTACACTATGCACTAGCACACTTTATATACATTGCTAACCTGTATCATTCTCTGTATATTGTGGTCTTGATTTAATGTTTCTGTATAGCATTGTCTGTAAATTAGTTGTGTTATTTTACGTCTGTACTTTTACATCTGTCACCAACAGCTGGTATCAAACTCTGTGTGTGTAAAAGCATACTTACAGTATATGCATACCAATAAACCTGATTCTGATTACATTTTCTTTAGGTTACTATAGAGTATACTAAGGTTGGTATCTTCTTCTATACTCATATACAGGTAATAATCAAATGGCTTCCTGTTCACTATAATTACTAACTCCGTAGGGTCTAACATAGTGACACTGCAATGCTTACATTCTCCATAGTCCAATGGACTCCACATGCCATATGTACATACAGTATATGTAGTACCCAAGGTTTTAAGTATCACATGTACCTTTATGATCAGAATATAGGTTAATCACAGTGTTTGCAAGAACATAAGAGGGCAATGAGATGTACAAAGTTGATCAGCACAAGTCTCTCTGATGGTTAATTTGTGCATGGAAAGTGCATGGAAAATCATCTCCACGGATCTGGAGTCATTCCCGGGATCAATGGGCACAAGGCATGAATGCAGGCTATCATACAAACACACTCTGCCACTCGATTACTGTGTTGACTACTTATATACTGATCTATGAATATACAGTATAGCCCACAGGTAATTGGATTATGACCCAATTGTTTTGGCTTTGCACTCCAGAAGATTGGATATGAAATGAAACAATTGTTTCAGATAAGATAAAGGGGAAAAATGACAGCTTTAATTTTGGGAGGACTTGCGAGTATGAAATACTGAATCACAGCCATTTTATATAGTGTTCCCACACTTCAGGGCACCATAAGTAATTGCACAGCCTGGAATAATTCTGAAGGATAGTCTAGTTTTCATGCCTGGATATTAAAAATTTGGTGACAACTGCTAGACACGTGTTATCATGTTTCAAGCCTGGCCAAGTGAGTCTGCTTTGGCAAGCTTCTAATGGCACCCATTTTCAGTTCTTGCTTGTTCGGTCCAGTCTTGTCATCAGTAAATTGATTCCATGCTCTGTCATAGCTGAAGGACAATTCACTGAGTTTTTAGGCATTTGGTTGGATCTGGGTTCTTCTGTTTACTTGAGATTTCAGTTTGAACAACTTGTATCTGTTTTGCAGCCAGCATTGGACAGTACAGTCACATATTGGCAGATACACCTACACTTGTTAGATTCATAGATAAGTTTGTATGTATTGGATCAGTTACTTGATTATTTTGCTCTCCATGCTTCTCACCGTGCTCTAGCAGGGGCTAATGTACATCCAATTTCTCATTTTGTTGTCCAAGAACAAATAAATAAATAATAAAAACACATCATGCCGAGAGCCAAAGAAATTCAGGAACAAATGGGAAAGAAAGTAATTGAGATCTATCAGTCTGGACAAGGTTATAAGGTAAACCACAGTCAGAGACATTATCCCCAAATGGCGAAAATATGGAACAGTGTGAACCTTCCCAGGAGTGGCCGGCCGACCAATATTACCCCAAGTGCACAGCAACGACTCATCCAAGATGTCACAAAAGACTCCACAACAACATCCAAAGAACTGCAGGCCTCACTTGCCTCAGTTAAGGTCCGTGTTCATGACTCCAACATACAGTAAGAGAGAGACTGGGCAAAAATGAGTTCCAAGACAAAAACCACTGCTGCGCAAAAAGAACATCAAGGCTCATCTCAGATTTGCCAGAAAACATCTTGATGATCTCCAAGATTTTTGGGGAAATACTCTGTGACAAAAGTTGAGCTTTTTAGAAGGTGTGAGTCCCGTTACATCTGACATAAAAGTAACACTGTATTTCAGAAAAAGAGCATCATACCAACAGTAAAACGTGGTGGTGGTGGTGGTGGTAGTGTGATGGTCAGGGGCTGTTTTGCTGCTTCAGGACCTGGAAGACTTGCTGTGATAAATGGAAACATGAATTCTGCTGTCTATCAAAAAGTCCTGAAGGACAATGTGCGGCGGCTATCTGTTCGTGACCTCAAGCTGACGCAAACTTGGGTTCTGCAGCAGGACAATGATCCAAAACACACCAGCAAGTCCACCTCTGAATGGCTAAAATGAAGACTTTAGAGTGGCCTAGTCAAAGTCCTTACCTGAATCTTATTGAGATGCTGTGGCATGACCTTAAAAAAGGCAGTTCATGCTCGAAAACCCTCCAATATGGCTGAATTACAACAATTCTGCAAAGATGAGTGGACTAAAAATTCCTCCACAGAGCTGTAACAGACTCATTGCGAGTTATCACAAAAGCTTGATTGCAGTTCTTGCTGCTAACGGTGGCCCAACCAGTTATTAGGTTTAGGGGCAAGCACTTTTTCACACAGTGCCATGTAGGTTTGGATATAGTTTTCTCTTAATAGTAAAAACCTTCGTTTAAAAACTGCATGTTGTGTTTACTTGTGTTATCTTTGACTAATATTTAAACTAGCTTGATGATCTGAAACATTAAAGTGTGACAAACATGCAAAAAAAATAATGCTGTTTCTAATGCAATTAAGGTCATATAACCCTGCTGTATTATTTTCGTTATGAAAACTCGTTGACATTTCAAATACTTTCTCATATAATTTCTTATGTCTTTCTTGTACAAAATTGTATCTTAGAAATATCTTTTTGAACTAATATGCTTGACCAAGCTGGTAAAGAAACTACAGTAAGTAAACCAAAGGTCTACAATCTACTGTATGTAATGGATGTGTGGGACTATAAATAAACAGGATTATAATTTCTACATGATTCACTTAAGACACAGCAATGTAAATACTCTAGCATGGCCTGATCCAGGGGCATAAAGTAGATATGTTAGCTTAAGCATACAATGAGAAGAGGTCGTAAGGCCTGGAGTTAAAATTAAAATTAAAGTGGTGGAGATACATTCAGAAGAGGTGATGAAGGGCTCGTGGACAGTGAGAAAGGAAGGCCAGTAAGTCTGTGCACAGGGCATTTGTTTTCTTAGTGGTAGGCTGGAGATCTTTCCTCTAGTGTATCAATGGGGTGCATAAAAAAGCAAGTATTTCATTGTTTCTCATCACAGCTTTCCAGACATCGACTTTGTTCCTCTCTGCACTGAGTACTTCTCTTGTGTTCCCCTTCACAAGCGGCTCCTGGTGCACGTGGGTTTGTTTTTGTTTGGGTTGCTGTCTGTAATGTTGGTCTCTTATCAGTCCTGGTTTAGACTGCTGCAGAAAAATAATTCAAGAAAGAAGAACCAAATCAATATTTGGGTCAAGGATATTCACCTATAGGTAGAATTGTAAAAAAAAAATAAAAATAAAAATTCAGAATGAACAGAAAACATGCTCTAAACAGATAATAATAGAAGGCACACTAGTGTCACACGGTATCTGTTTGAGAATAGACAACAAGTCATTTGGATCTGAGTGGTTACATGTCTAAAAAAAGAAAAAACTACAGTATGTTCATTAACATGAGCATGAACAATGCATTTACAACAACATATTTACAGCAATGCATTTTTTTTTTTTTTTTTTTTTACCATTCGTTCATTTGTTTGTTTGTTTGATTGATTGTTCGTTATTTCAGTTTTTTACCTAGCCTACTAGGGGAAATGTTTCCAGGCAAAAATAAAAAATTGCTTCCATTGTGTGCATGTATATTTTCGCCAAAGAATTTCCATTACAATGTTGACATCGAACCCATTTCTGCTCTCTAAAACCGCTAGTGCTTGTTCATATCTAAACTTTAAAGGTGGTACCTTCAACCCCTGAAAAAAAAAACAAATCAGTATTTCTTTATACTAATAAGTTGATTTCCACTCCCCAGGAACAGTACAATGACTGCACTGATAAAAAGGGTTAATAATTCCCTGATCAGTAATGAGTTGAAGATAATGATGTCTCAACACCCTAACAAAACACTCATTTATAATCTATACCTAATTACCCATCATAGCATCTAATGTACACATAACGTTTTAAGCTGTACAATTGTTCAGACAGATAAACAGTAGAGAAATCTCAATCTACAGTAAATAACTTGGAGAATTCTGTATTTGTATCTTACATTCTTCATTCGTTTTACTGTGCTTGTGTTAAGTCCTAGTCCTCCTTGTTGCACTTTATTTTTGACACCAAATTTCCTCTTACAGATTAATTAAGTATTAATTAATTTAATCACTTACATTTGATGAGAACTTTGCTGTCTTTTTATTACAGAGAACTTTACTGGAGCGATACTATAAGAAATTGTTTCTAATTCTAGTGTTAGAAAAAAAATCAGCCTTTTAAAAAAAATCTGACATTTTATATGAGAATCAGGACATATTCATTTCTTCGAGACTAGTGTATGAACGTGTTGCTGAGATTGGTTGGGTTAAATACAGTATCACGTTTTGACAAAGCAGATGAATTGAGCACAGTCTGGCTAAAATGGCTGACCACCTTATATTCACATGCAGCATTCGGATCTACTGTTGCCGGTATCTTTATTTCAAAATGTACAAATTGAACATGCATTAGAATTAATTACATATGCAGAAAATAAAAAAAGGCACATTTGATCCCCTTTTCCCTATGAAGGAAACCTGTATTTGGTGGTAGGAGATCAGTATGATGCTGGGAAATGCCCCAGATCTGATTTAAATAATGTACTACTGCTATTTCTAATCCATCCGATTGAAAAGCATTGAAAATCAAACCAAATCAAAAGCACAGATTTTTAATGGGTATCCTGAGATTTCTATATTACATTCATGAACAATGATGGACTTAAGCAGATTTCTGAAACGTACCACAAAGCATTATTGCATCTCTTCACAGTGCCATTGCATCAGTGACACTGTAGTGAATCTGGCAACATGTTCAGCCTCACAGCAAAATCCATGATGTTGTCTTCAAAATGCATGTCTTCAAAATACAGGCGCTTGTCAAACAAATGTTTGTTAAAAGATTAAAGTCCACACTTAATGCTGCATGAAAACATGGTCTGATTCTTGACATTCATCATGACAGAATAGTTATATCGAAGCAGGTGCGCTTCTTTTCTTGTGCTTTTATTCACTCCTTGCTTTCCATAATTATGAATATTTATAAAGTCAACTCTCTTCTGTTTACTGGCATGTTGTTAGCACCTATTGCACTTTCGAAATAAACAGCTATATCACCCGTTGCAAATGAGTAACATACAGTATATACAGATCTTAACAGTATACCTTGTACGTACAGTAATATACTGTATGAGCACAATGTCACATTATAACAAGATGTAAAATTCTCAACATTGTGTTACTAAATATGGCTTTCGTTTCTACAATAATAAGGACAACACGGCTCCAATATGAGAGGTGCAGCCAGAAATTAATTTCAGGAGGTGGATGAGTAAATATGCTTAATAAAATCACTGTGTGATCTGTCCAATTAAACTGATAAGTGTGGAGTGTGGAAAAGCCAGACAGCAATAGAAGTGGCTGTGTTATTCATTTAATTATTTGGTGGAATTTGTCATTTAATTTTTTAAGGCATGATATGCCATAACATTCAAGTATCCTGTGTACTTCGCTATGGGTAATGATGTATAATTGTTTTATAGGCTTTTAAAATGTATTGACTTGGCTTTATGGAGGAATTTGCAATGCCAACTTGGCAAATCATTCCGATCCAAATGCATGACACCGTTGTGTCATATTCAGTGTTCTAGATAATTTACAGCAAACAGTTTGTTTCAAGTTTAATATGTAGCACGTATAAAATTAAATGGACGTGTTCCAAAGAGCAAGGAGTCTATTTTCCTAGTGTTCAAAATTATGTTTATATTATTTATTTATTTATTTATTTATTTATTTATTTATTTATTTATTTATTTATTTATTTATTTATTTGTGAAAATGGGGGCACGGTTGCTTAGTGGTTAGCACATTTGCCTCACACCTTCAGGGATGGGGGTTCGATTCCCTCCTCCGCCTTGTGTGTGTGGAGTTTGCATGTTCTTCCCGTGCCTCGGGGGTTTCCTCCGGGTACTCCGGTTTCCTCCCCCGGTCCAAAGACATGCATGGTAGTTTGATTGGCATCTCTGGAAAAATTGTCCGTAGTGTGTGTGTGAGTGTGTGTGCCCTGCGATGGGTTGGCACTCCATCCAGGGTGTATCCTGCCTTGATGCCCGATGACGCCTGAGATAGGCACAGGGTCCCCATGACCCGAGAAGTTCGGATAAGCGGGAGACGATGAATGAATGAATGAATGAATGAATGAATGAATGAATGAATTATCTGTGAAAATCCTCTTCAAGAATCTTGTGGCATCAAACAATTTAATCTGAGACAATTTAAAATTTACAGCTTAAAGATAGACAATAGATGAAAGCCATAACGATTTAGCAATGCAAATGCATGTTTGAATTCAGGTCTCCATCAATTAACAGTTGATAACTTCCACAAAATAGACTTCATTTCAAAAATTTCAAATTAATTTCCTGGTTATTTAAAATTATTATTTAATAAAAATCCATACAGAGCAAACAATAAGAGGCAAAAGCAAGGTCGGTGAACAGGCAGTGAATCAGGATGACAGCAGGAACCATTAAAAAAGTTAGAAAAGGGAAATTATTTATAATCACACTATGCAGTGTCACCCAGATGTTGATGAGTTCCTTATCTGGTTCTTCACAAGGTTTCTTTCTCATGTCATCTCGGGGATTTATTTATTTATTTTTTTTGCAATCATCACATATATTTGTGAAAAGTCATTTTGTGGTAATGTGTCCACTGTTAAAATCACAATAATATAAATTAAATTGAATTGAATTGTATTAATGTGACATTACCTACAGCTCTTGACTTGCATTTTGATGATATCCGTTGAGCTGCTGACGCATATTTAGATGATTGATTAATGCCATGAATGAGCAGCCAGTCTTCCTAATAAAGTAGCTAGTGAATCTTGGATGAACTACAGATTGGGTTACTGCATTTAATGGGTATAGGAATTAAAATCGCAGTTCCACTTGATGTTCCACTTGATTAAAATAGCATGCTAACTAGCTGTCCGGTAGTTTTTCTAGCAATGAAAATGACGTGATTGGTTCATCTTAGCATAAGAGCTGACTTAGTCAAAATAACAGGGAACAGGAAAGTATCAGATTGATGTCTGTTGTGGTTAAATATGGAATTGTAATAATGACCTTTTGACCTTTATTTTACATCAGTAAATCACAAATAAGCATGTTATTTGACACATAAAGTATATTAGCAGCTATATTTTATCTACACTATGTTAACCATCCATTATTAAGCATTTGGAACTATTATAAAACATTACAGAATAGTATCCATATCCAAAATCCCCCCCTTGCTATGCCTCTGTCCAACCTTAATTATCTTAATATCTCAGATATATTGCCACTGGTAAAAAATAGATATGAACTATAAATCAAGCAAAAGAAAATATGATACCTGTTACACTTTATATCCACCAGAAAGTGATTCTTTAATTAACAGTGAACTTGTAGCATGATGGTTTATAGGTTCAATCATACTGTAGTGTCAGGATCTAGCTTGTGCCATATAGCTATTATAGCTTATTTAATGCCATTTGCACGCAACCTGACTCACATAATGAGTCCATGTTAACGTTTTATGTGTATTTTGCCATTCTGAATAAACATCTCTTGTTGCTGTGATGCGAGTTTAGAAATGTGATTTGAATGTTATTAATCGACCTGAAAACTCTAACGCTTCTTTCGCTGTACTTCATTTCTCCACCACTGAAATAAAGGGTTCGGAGTAAAAAGGGAAGCCTTATATAGCACTATGTGAATAAAGTGAAAGGTCACATATAGCAACAGCTGGAGAATACTACAGAGACAGATATAAAAATTGGATCTGCCATTCCTGAAAATTGTGCTATTGGCAAGATGCACCTCAGCCCACTCTTTGGGTTTTGGGGGATGTCCATGTAGATTGATGAAGATGAATTGTAGTTTCTTTACTCTGGTGTATTAAGGATGGAAAGTAAGATGATCACAAAAATAAAAATAAAAAATTGTTGCAACGAGCATTCCTCAACTGCCTTTTTTTTCCCTCCATGCATTGCAAATCAAGTCAGAGACTCTGGATATGTGTCAAGTAGATAAAACTGTAAATCTTCCAAAGCTTATCATGATCATCTACATAGTGACAGAGCTGAGAATGACTGCACTCAGTATGAGATGGGAAACCGTTGCTTATTTCAAACCCAAATTGTTCACATTATGATTGACTAGAAGGGGATTTTAGCTGGTAAGGGTACGTATTCTAAGCTTTTGTGTTGGAGAATCTTTGCTTCAGGGCATTCTGCATTGTGGATTTCAGCCTCAAGCTTTTCCTGACAAAACAAAACCTCGCTATCATGCAGGAAAAATAATTATTGCTGTTCCTATTGTCTGAAATACTGGAGTTGTGCTTAAAAGCCACACCATTTGTTTGGAATGGTTTAAATGAAGAAGATAGAAAAAAGGCAACCGTTTGATACACTCTAGTCAATTGTATTCTTCCTGTTTATGCAGCATGTAAAAAATGTCTCGCAGGATATGAGGAGCGTGATTTGATGGGACCTCAGTTAAGAAATGTGTGACAAGTAAAAATGTGCCAGTAGGACATGTTCTAAAGACATGGCATTTTCTGTGCAATCGTTGCTCATGTCTAAAAAAGTGCTTTTTTCTTCACCACTATTAGCATTTACGCATGACGATTTCAGTGAGCTTACACTTTTTGAATCGCAGAGGGACAAGTGCTGCTCCCAAATACTGCACAAACAGAAGGAAAGAAGTGCCTGGGGGCAGTTGTTTACCAACCAAGACAGATTCCTTTCTTTCATACTGAGACAAGCCAAGGTTCACCTTCCTCCTTTCACACTGTCTCCTATCCTAATTTCTCTCCAGTCACAATCCGTTCAGGACTTGCCAGACCGGGGGGGATTTTATGCAAATGTTTGAACAAACAAATGTGGCCATGTGGCTTTTCCTCTTTCTCAGAAATACACACTTCAAAAAGAACAAACTAATTTGACAGAAACTGAGAACACTCGTTGTTATGGCCCTGGCGAGCCAGAGAGCCTAAAATGTATTGGAATTAAAGCAGCAGTCTGTAAACAGAATAAAAAAATCGATTTTTTTAAGACATAACACCAATCAGTGAGGGTAAAACACACACACACACACACACACACACACACACACACACACACACACACACACACACACACACACACACACACACACAGTGTATTTAAATTTAAATGTGCCATTGGACTTTATTCAGTGGTACACATTTTCCCAGCCCTGGTCCTGGAGTACTTGCTGTCCTGTGCATCGACTTCAGGCAGAAAGCTGTGTTAGTGTGCCAATTAGTCGAATGTTGGAAGGCGGAAACACACAAAAATAGGCAGGATAGTGTGTACTCCAGGACCATGGTTTGGAACAACAGGATTTGGTGGAACAGTATATCAAAACTCTAGTCTTCAGTTAGACTCTGTAGTCATTCTAATTATTACATTATTACCTCTAAAAAAACACTACAATAAACCCTTCTATTAATCCCAATACTAATTTAATTCAGTGTTAACTGAAAGATCCACCCTGAATTGCCTGCATATTGAATTAATATGTGATCTTCAAAGGCAAAAATCTGAAGGTTTTTTTTTTTTTTTGTTCAAATTGCTTCCACCTAAGTACAGTATGTTTTCATTTTGGCTGTCAGTCTCCTGCGTTAGCTGCAATGCTGTTCGACTACCTGCTGATCCTGGGGCCAGTGGGATTTACTCCTTTCTTCATATCTATCTAACGAGAATAATGCAGCAGTGCTTTAGTGCTTTAGTCTGTCCAGCTCTCTCATCTCCTCATCTGTAAAATCTGCTCAAACAAATCAGAATCAAATCATCAAATGTTATGCTAATACCTGCATCAACACAGTAGCGCACATGTCATGACGTAGCAGAGCTTAGTCTCAGCCTTAATTCAACAATTATGTCAACAATGTCATGTGTGGCTGCATTGCATTCTGAATCTTTGCCGTATTATCTTATATCTTATGTTTTTATACTCTAATATGTTATACTTATGTTATAATATAGATTGTTGTAATTTATCTCCAGTATTATTGTAACTGCACTAGAAAAAACACACTGTGACATCATCACACACTTCTCATAGTAATAACACAAAATATAGCACCAATCAAAACCATAGCAGCTCATGAGCTAATATTAAATGTTTTCTTTAATTGTCTGTAGATAATTACATTTAATAAAACTAAGTATGTATAGTTATACACACAGTGGTGTGGAAAAGTGTTGGCTTCTTTCTGATTTTTTTATTTTTTATTTTTTTGCACGTGTGTCACACTTTAATGTTTCAGATCAGGGGCGGTTCTAGTCCTTTTTTAGGGTGGCTTCAGCCCCCTGTCTGTAATCTCAGCCACCCTAAAACTATAAGGATAATTTTTACTTTTATAAATAAACAATAAAAATGACGTTAAAATGAAGGACATGTCGTCGATGGGAAAGAAAATTATTTATCAGTTTGATCCAAGAGCGTTTTTTTTTTACTTTGCTTTTACGCGCGTGCGTGGTAGTCTTGCAAAAGTGCGTCTTCAGCTGTCTGCTTTATTTGAACGGAGAAGCACAGGTACGCGCAGCGTGCACGCGCAGTCAGAGCTGGAGGCGTTTATCTATAACGTTAATCGGCGGAAAGACGCAAAGACGGCAACCAAAAGCAGTGAAATTTTACTATTCTTATTACCAGAGTTATCATATAATATATAATATAGAACATCTTGTTTTAAATTCTCTCTGAGGGCTAAACCCCCCTAAAGATGAAATCCTAGAACCACCCCTGTTTCAGATCATCAAACAAATTTAAATATTATTCAAAGATAACACAAGTTAACACAACATGCAGTTTTTAAATGAAGGTTTTTATTATTAAGGGAAAACAAAATCCGAACACACATGGCCCTGTGTGAAAAAGTGTTTGCCCCCCTGTTAAAACATAACTGTGGTTTATCACACCTGAGTTCCATTTCTCTAGCCACACCCAGGCCTGGTTACTTTTACACCTGTTCGCAATCAAGAAATCACTTAAATAAGACCTGACTGACAAAGTGATGTAGACCAAAAGCTCCTCAAAATCTACACATCATGCTGAGATCCAAAGATATTCAGGAGTAAATGAGAAAGAAAGTAATTGAGATCTATCAGTCTGGAAAAGGTTATAAAGCCATTTTTAAAGCTTTGGGACTCCAGCGAACCACAGTGAGAGACAATGGCGAAAATATGGAACGGTGGTGAACCTTCCGTGGATTGGCTGGCTGACCAAAATGACCCCAAATGACTCATCTACGACGCCACAACAACATCCAAAGAACTGCAGGCCTTACTTACCTCAGTTAAGGTCAGTGTTCATGATGCCACCATAAGAAAGAGACTGGGCAAAAATGGCCAGCATGGAGTTCCAAGACAAAAACCACTGCTGAGCAAAAAAAAAAACATCAAGGCTCATCTCAGATTTGACAGAAAACATCTTGATGATCTCCAAGACTTTTGGACTGTGGACTGATGAGACAAAACTAAAACATTTTGAAAGGTGTGTGACCCATTACATCTGGCATAAAAGTAACACTGCATTTCAGAAAAAGAGCATCATACCAACAGTAAAATATGGTGGTGGTGGTAGTAGTGTGATGGTCAGGGGCTGTTTTGCTGCTTCAGGACCTGGAAGACTTGCTGTGATAAATGCAAACATGAATTCTGATGTCTACCAAAAAATCCTGAAGGACAATGTGTCTGTGTCAATCTGAAGTTTAGCTCAGAGGAAAATACGGCTTTTTATTGGAGTTGTGTTACAGGAGTGGATTTGAATCATGAATTTGGATTTGACGTATTTTCCAATAGAGTTGATGCAATTAACACATCAAATGAAGCTGTTTTGCACATGTTAGTTTTAAAGGGCAACAAAATGCTCAATGAGCAATGATCCAAAACAGTTCAAACAGTCATTACAGTAGACTGTACGTTTTAAAAATAAATGTATACCTTTCCAACAAATTTTATAGACTTAAATACAAAGGACAGAATGTTTAAGATCAAATGCTCCGGTGCTTTAAATCTTACAGGGCTGTGTATTTAGGGTTAGTGTGTTTTCACAGTCAAAAGAACAAGAGCATCAATTATTGCTGTTATTGTCAAGCAGCTTTTAGATCCACTGTCAGCTTCCTGAGATGTTTGCTGTTCTTGACATTTTCATATACATACAGTGGTGTACAGGATCTTGTAAATTGCACAGGTGGTTTGCTCTGCTTTGTAGAATTACACGGCTCAGTTTACTCAGACGCTTTATAGGTTTTAGGTATTTATGCTGTGTACTGTAGTTACCTGTAATGCCCTGATTCCTTACTGGATCATGCGTCACGTGTTTCCAGTGTCCCAGGTGCCTGGGACAAGCAGATTACATCTCTGGGAAAAACACCGCTTCATGTAGATTGTAGAAGTTTTAAGCAAAAATAAGTTTTAGTTTAATGTGCATTGCAAAAAGATTTGTTACCAAGTGAAAACATTTTAGAAGGAAAAGCAATTTCTGCTCTATTTCTAGACACACTGACTAATTTCAAGCTTAAAGCTATCTAATTCTGTTGGCAGATCATTTAGCTTTGATCTAAAAATACCAGCCGAAGTAAGCAACATCATCAGCAAGATAAGACTTTCAAGCCAATAGTAAATACAATATTCCAGAATTTCAAAGTCTGGAAATGACTTAATGACCTTATCTTTATTTAGAATTATTTAAATACAATAATACTAAACTATATCAGTTAAATCTGCCTATATTCAGGGTTATTTGTCTTGCTTAGGTATCCCTATAGCATGCTGTACGTTCACCAGCTGCTGCTCTTGGTGTGCATGGATGATCGAAATTCTTTTCAAACTCAGGACCATGCAGTTTTGTGGACAGAAAGTCATACAGTATAAGCAAACAATGATATATTAAATATGGGCAAATATTCCATATCATGATTATAATTGAAATATATTATGGATGAAATATTAAATTAGTTGAAATGCTTTAAATATTAAAGATTAGTCAACTTTTGGTCATTTTAGATGTTTGGACTAATGTTGTGTCTTTTTAAAAATAAGTGCTTAAAGAAATGGGGGGAAATTATCAGGTGATATAAAAAGAATTAAGGTTGTTAAGGCAGGAAGTAAATGAGCAGGTAGGAAGGAAGGAAGGAAGGAAGGAAGGAAGGAAGGAAGGAAGGAAGGAAGGAAGCATGGTTGGAAGCATGGAAGGAAGGAACAAAAGGGAGGAAGCATGGAAGGAAGGATGGAAGGAAGCATGGAAGGAAGCATGGAAGGAAGGAACAGAAGGAAGGAAGGAATGAAGGAAGGAAGGAAGGAAGGAAGGAAGGAAGGAAGGAAGGAAGGAAGGAATCAACGGAAGGAAAGATGAAAGGAAGGAAGGAAGGCCAGAAGGAAAAATGGAAGGAAGGAAGGCCAGAAGGAAGAAAAGAAGGAAGGAAAGAAGGAAAGAAGGAAGAAAGGAGTTTAGTAATCATGGATTTGCTTTAATCATACAAGTAAAACACTATTGACTGATTACAAGTTATTTTACTTGCTAAGATATCAGACTTTGTGTCTTTTCAGGTGAAAATATCCTTAATATAGTCTGATTCATTTATTATTTCCTATTATGTCCATTTCTAGACAGTTTTACTTAGTTTTTAATAATATTTTATTTATTTTATTGCAATCTTGTTATAGGAAATATTCAATACATTTGACTTTATTCAAGATATTATCACTTGCTAAGATGCAGTGGTAGAGTATGAAAAGAAAATAATATCACTAACAAGACTCATTGGCCAACAGATTTTTTTATATTAAGGGCTCAGGCATTATTGTAAACATTAGGCATGAGAAACTCAAACCATTCATTTCCCTTTGTCTGCATTAATGTATTAAACCAGCTACCTAGATGGTCATAAGTTAATACATTACATTATATTAGCTGGATTGAAATCAGAGCTCTAGGCAACCGTTCACAGTCGTTGTACTTTATTCATTTGAAGTCTGCCTACCCAAGATACAATGTCATGTCACAGGGAAGCAGAGGCAGGGCCTATGACTCCCAGTCGTCCTCTGCATGGCCCCGAGACATGAAATCAATGCGGCTCATTCTGCAGCAGCAAGACAGAGACACAAATAATTGCAATAAAACCGTACTTTGTTTATGTCTTTTCAGGATAACAGGATACCTGACAGTTAGACAGCACCGTCAGTGATGCAGTGCATGAAGCTATGCCTATTCATCCAAATACTGAATCCTGTTAATTCAGTTAGTCAAGTATTAATGGTCATGCTCATGCTTTTGTTTGCCACTCACTATATAAAACTGCACACGCCTGATCGGAATATATATGGATTTTTATACATGATAAATTCATTTAGCGATTATCAGGTGTGTTTAACTTAACCGAACTGTTTGAAAGAGCTATTGATTCTTAAAGCATGATGTGTAAGAAAATGATGCATGATGTACGTTTTACAAGCCAGTGCCTTGCACCTAGGTCGAATTGCAGGATTAGCTGTGATGGTGATGAATTAGATATTTATTTAAGAACATCTGTTCTCTGATTCATTTACAAATACAAAGTGTGGCACGTTTGAGAGGCTTTCATGATGATTGTTCCTCTGAGAAGTAAATTAATATGTTCATGGAAGGTAAAGTATGCAAAAGATTGGTTAAGGTGGTGCAGACCATGATAAGTACGTCTTCTAATTGCAAAACCAGCAGAGCAAACTATATCTACAGCTGTAATATTACACAATAACAAGACCCAGGGAAGGCAAGTGCTGCATTTTAGTGTTCTTTTATACTTGCACAAGCACATCATTTAAAATATATAGTGAAAGTATTTATCAATGTGATGCTTAGTTATCTAAACTAATTGTTAAGAAGGTGCTGATTCATTTTCTATAACAGCAGTATGAACAGTTGTGATGCCTTTTTTTTTATTAATATGCTCATATGAAAGCTTTAATGTTTGTAGAATCTTGCAAAGGAAGTTATATCATAAACAGCCACATTTTCCTTTGAGCTTAAGCTTTTAAGAACAGGAACGTCTTCACGAAGGGGGGTTTGCGGCTTCTGGACGTGTAAAAAGTTCCCGTTTGCAATAGATTATTTTCAAAAGATAAAAATAAGAGAGGCTGATGAGAGAACAAGTGATTCTAGCTGTTCTAATTTAAATAAAAATACTTGTCACACAGGCGGTACAGGACAATAAATTTGTGTGTGTGTGTATTTTCTGTGTGTGTGTGCAATTAGTCATTAGCGTCATTAATTAGTCAACATCAGAGCAAAAATCTAACGTATGTTTATGTTTTTTCATGTGAAATTTAGTGGGTGAGAACTACAATCAATCTTGAAAAATATGTTGTCTGGTCTGCATAATATATATATATATATATATATATATATATATATATATATATATATATATATATATATATATATATATATATATATATAGTATATGCCTGCTGATTGAGCATCCACTGGGATGTGCTATTGTGTAGGTTCCCCTTGTGCCACCAAATCAGCTCTAAACCCATTGAGGCATAAACTCCACAAGACCTCTGAAGGAGTGTTGTGGTGTCTGGCATCAAGACATAGCAGCAGATCCTTTTAAGTCTTGTAAGATGTGAGATGGGGCATTTGTGGATCAGATTTTTTTTCTAGCACATCCCACAGATACTCAATTAGATTGAGACCTGGGGTAAACACATATTGTCTCAGGGAGATTTTCCTTGCCATATTTGCCTCTGGCTTGCCCATTATGAATAAATATAAATTTCAAGATTATATTTTTTAATGTATGTCCTGACTTTTTACATTTTTGTTAACAAAAATGTAAAAATTCAGGGCATTGTTGCAATGCAGATTGTTAAAAGCGCCATATAACTAAATTTATATAATTCTTTGTCATGTTCATCAAACCAATGCTGAAGTTTGTTTGCATTGTGGCAGGGAGCATTTGGGAAATACTGTTAGCATAAAGGAGTGTACTTGATCTGCAACAATAATCTAGTAGGTGGTACATGACAAAATTAACATCTACTGTACATTAATGCCAGGACCCAATGTTTCCCTGCATTACATTGCATCACAGTGCATCATCACCCTGTGAATACTATCATTATAATTGGAATTTCATTATTAACTCAAGCCACTCTTAGAAAGAACTACAAAATAAAAATGAAATTACAAAAAATAAAAAAAAATTGTGTTCTTTTTTTTTGAGATCTAAAAGTACTTATTGATGGTGTCCTGTGGAAGGGACTTCTATATCTTCATGCTATTTTCTAGTTCTTGGTACATTAGGCAGTCCGTCACTATGTATTATATTCAGTCAGGCTGAGATGCACAAATGTACCAGTAATGTTTTAAAAATAAGTGATATTATACAAAATGCATCAGAAAAGAAACCTCTAGAACAGTGAGACCATTTTTTCGTAAGCACTCTATTTGCTGGATTCTGTACGCTGCCAGCTGTGTGTGAATTCTTGGTAGCTGTGTTAAAGTGGACATTAATGTTGTTCAGATGTAAGAAACTCTCAAATTTATTTTCTGCACTAAAATGAGGGACCAACAGCATTCTAAGAAAGTCTGTATACTTATATTACCAGTATGGGCAATAACACCTAAGTTGAGAGATTAACACTTAATTTGAGCAAACAGTTTTATATATTTATTTATATTAATAGATGAAAAACAGGTTAAGTAACTGATCAAGAGAACTTATCATCTGTCATGACATGCAGTGTATATATAGCCATGTAACTATGGACCTTATTTCCATGGCCACAACTGATAGCTCTACATTTACTTTTACCACATTTGAATGACACTTCAAACAGGATTAAGCTGAGCAGATTTTTCAGCAGAGGATTGGTAGCACCAGTGTTTTGAAACATAATAGGAATGAACCCAGTATGCATACTTGGGGAGCACCATGGTGAAGAAAATGTCTATTTTGCATATGAAATCAATTTAAATCTCTCAGTTATCAGTGTGATATCTGAGCTGTTACAAAAGGAAATAGTAAAATAATGTGCATGAGCCAGTTTAAAGGTCAGTCAATTCTAACAGCAAATTGTCTTGCCTTCCTAAGGCAAATATCCGTTGCTCATTTTGAAGGAACCCTCTGATCGACTATTCCTGCTACGTGCTGCTGCAAAGGTGTCAATGATCTCAGAGATGATAAAAGAGAAGAAAAAGCATTGCACTAGTCTGGATGACTATTCATGTGTGTTTAATCAATCTGCTGTCCAGTGCCAGTGTCAGGGTTATTAATGCTATGGTGCATTACAGAGTCTTTTTGTATTATGCCAGCAGTTCTTAGCCTTTGTTCTTAATTTCCATTTTCTTATTTGCTTTGTGTTTTCTGTATTGCTTTTAACTGCTTTAGGATCCATTTTATTTTTTTCTATGATCCCTTTATCTACCAATGTTGACCAAAAGTTTAAAACACATTTCTTATGGCATTTAAACGCTTGTGCTGTTGAATGCCTTAATCTAATTGGGCAGAATGTATGAAATATTTTCGTATAACAGCCCAACAGTAACAAGAACAATAGATTAGTACTGGTGTCCTCATACTAATATTTTATAGTTACTATAATAACTATAGACAATAGTTTAATAGTGTGTTGTTGTTAAACAGAATAAAATGTATAATAATATATGTGTTGATGTTTTATTATGACCATATATATGTTATGTTATATTATGACCACATTAAATATATATATATATATATATATATATATATATATATATATATATATATATATATATATATAGATATATTTTTATATAGAGAGAGAGAGAGAGAGAGAGAGAGAGAGAGAGAGAGAGAGAGAATAGGATTGAGGATCTCATTGCAAGCACTATGTAACAGTCAATGTTTCAGTTTCCTTGCTAACATGAAGGCTACATTTTGAGAGACAGTAAGGATATTCTGAAAGAGGAGGGGGGGGGTAGATAGATTGACAAACAGACAGACTGACACACAGACAAACATAAAGACAGACAGACTGACAGACATACAGACAGACAGACAGACAGACAGACAGATAGATAGATAGATAGATAGATAGATAGATAGATAGATAGATAGATAGATAGATAGATAGATAGATAGGGTTGAGAGAGAGAGGGGGGGTAAATAGATAGGTAAACAGAAGACAGACAGACAGACAGACAGACAGACAGATAGATAGATAGATAGATAGATAGATAGATAGATAGATAGATAGATAGATAGATAGATAGATAGATAGATAGATAGATAGATAGATAGATAGATAGATAGATAGATAGAGTGAAGAGAGAGAGAGAGAGAGAGACAGACAGACAGACAAATAGATAAATAGATAGATAAACAGAAGACAGACAGACAGACAGATAGATAGATAGATAGATAGATAGATAGATAGATAGATAGATAGATAGATAGATAGATAGATAGATAGATAGATAGGGTGAAGAGAGAGGGGGTAGACAGACAGACAGACAGACAGACAGACAGACAGACAGACAGACAGACAGATAGATAGATAGAGAGATAGATAGATAGATAGATAGATAGATAGATAGATAGATAGATAGATAGATAGATAGATAGATAGATAGATAGATAGATGAGAGAGAGAGAGAGAGAGAGAGAGAGAGAGAGAGAGAGAGAGAGAGAGAGAGAGAGAGAGAGAGAGAGAGAGAGAGCCCGGTAGCAGCATCAGCTTCAGTTTTTTTTTACTACACATTATCATTATTATTGCAACAGCTCAGCCACAGGGACTTGTTCACATAATCTAAGGTCAGTAATAAATGATTTCAAAGAAATTGTGGGTTTTTCATATTTTCTTGCCAAAGTGATACTTTCTGTATGGATGATGTCTAAATTGTCAGCACTTTACTTTCTGCTTTCTGTTAAACATGACAAGCTGCACCATATTAGCTTTAAGAGGAAAACAGTGTCTGAAGGCAGCTGTTAGCAAGTAAATCATTTCAAATGCTAATTTTTTTTTGGTCACATACGCAACCATATATGGTACCTTGAGAATAAAGATACAATTATAATATTCATTTATATTGTGCCTTTCTACAGCTCAAGGGTACTTTACATACAACAACAACAACAACAACAACAACAACAACAACAACAACAAAATAATAATAATAATCATCATCATCGTCGTCGTCGTCGTCGTCATCATCATCATCATCATCATCATCATCAGCATCATCATCATATAGAAGAAATAGAAGAAGAGGAAAAACAGGAAGAAGTAGATTAGAGTTAGGGTATAAAATATAAATCCAGCAGAACACTATCACTATTAATAAAGCTACAATTTATAAAATAAAGTGCAATTGTGTGAATTATGCAAGTAATAACAAAAACAAACTTTTCTTGTGGGTGTTCCTCAGCATGTAACTGTAGCAGTAACTGGATAAAAAAGTGTGACATGGTCTCTGATAAACCCGACATTGTGGTGTTTATGAAACTTTTGCAGTGTAAGAGTAAAACGTTTCGAGACATGTTATTCTGCTTTATACTTCCCTAAAGTAGCACGCTTCATTGTGTTATTACTCATTCCATTCCATATCTCCTATTGCTTACATCCCTGAAGAGCTAACAGTCAGTTAAAATAAAATCTACTGAGAAATTTTTTTACAACTGACTGACCGTAATATACAGTATGTGGCTCCACTCCACAACTCTATGTACAACATGTCTATATTAAACTTTTATGTCTCAGAGGAAACTGTTAAATTCTGTTTATACAAAATATTTTGCATCCACCTACTCACTATGAAACAAAAAACAACATGCAATGTGGTCATTTATTGCTGTCAGGGAGTAAATTCCCACATTATGCAGGTTTTGCTTTTCAGAAATTATAAAGTCAAGAATATTCCCAATACATGTCACAGTAAGAGAAAGAGTACAAGTAGGTGCTAGATACAGAGGTGGGAGTAAGTCACACATGTGCAAGTCACAAGCAAGTCTCAAGTCATGAATGTCAAGTCAAAGTCAAGTCGAGTCTTGTTTAATATTTATCAAGCAAGTCTCAAGTCTCAAATTTGCAACTTAAGTCTGACTCGAGTCAAGTCGAGTCCCCCATCTCTGAGTCATTTAACTCAAGTCCGAGTCAAGCCTCAAGTCATGAATGTCAAGTCAATGTCAAGTCGAGTCTTTTTTAAAATTTGTCAAGCAAGTCTCAAGTCTCAAATTTGCGACTTAAGCCTGACTCGAGTCAAGTCATATGACTCGAGTCCCCCATCTCTGGCTAGATTGTATCAATGAAATCAACAAAATCCAATTATGAGGATTTGAGTAATATTCTACAAATAACTAAAACACCTTTATAATACATTCTTTATCATTTTGGTTGATGTGTATAACATGTGTATCTTAAAATACAGCTCATCACCATCCTACTTAAACTACTGTAGATTAAAGTAATTTAGTAATTTATCACTCACTCTCTCACACACACACACACACACACACACACACACACACACACACACACACACACACACACACACACACACAAAGCGGTGTCTACCCAGTCTGTATGTATAAATGCAATATATTTGTTAAAACGCTACATAATTATTGTTTCAAGAGAATAATAATTATATAAAATTACCAGAAGCAGATAAGTCTCTGTCGTGGAATGTTATCCAGCCTTGAAAAGGTTGACCCGATAAGAGGATTGGGCCTAATTTTGATTTCATTAAAGTGTTTATTCAAAGGAACAATGGGGAAAAGCATGAAATTGAATTGTTGGAAAAGATGATGACAGTATTATGCCGAAGCACAGGGTTGAGTTAGGGTGTCATCCTATTTCTAGGTTAATTACATAGAGCCTTCATTTCAATTGTCAGAGGAGGAACATTGCTCAACCTAAATTACATAGAAAACCCTGAAGAGAAATTGTCTCATCCATGTAAACCAAAGTCTATTCCCCCACGCCATTTGCTACTTGCCCATAAGCTGCACTGCAGCCACTATTCTACCTCATAACACAGTCATTATGTGCCCTCTATCTGCACACAGCTCAGCTCAAATCCTAGACTTGGTGACATGATTTAAAAAAAACCAAAAAAAAAAAAACCGTCCTGCTCAAAACGCCTCAGTCAAGCTCTGTCTTTGGCATCAGGCGCCGACAGTTTACAAGGCATGCCTTCAATTTTCCTCATCAAACAATGGCTGTGTACACAGCTCATTCAAGGCTGTGAAAATGCAACAAAACGTGATTTGAACATCAAGCGCTGGACCATCTGTGCAAGATTACCAGTGCGACTGGTTCTTTATTGTCCTGGTAATACTTGTTTTGTCTCACCTAAAACAGTACATTCTACAGAATATATTTCGGTGTTATTATTTTCATCTCACTGTCTGTCTGTGCAACCCTGTCATCTACTCTATGCCAAAATAACACTCGAAAAGGCCTCTATTAAAATTGCACACACATACGAGACACAGCCTGGACTTTGCTTGATGGAGTCTTTACTTATATATGCAATTTATTTCACCTGCCTTTGTTAGCACCCGGGCCAGTCTAATCCCTGACCTTACAAGGGCTAGTCATTAAGATCGGTATCTTCAGCACATAAAAATTTATTTGAAATCAATTCCGTGACCTTCCTATGCAAAGACAGGTGATGTCAACTCCATCTAGATGAGACAGAGCAACATGACAGACACTGCCACAGCTCAACTATAACCTTAAGCCTGTCCTCTTTATAAGAGCACCTTAAAACATGGCACTTAATCGTTATTTAAAATTTGAGCTGTTTACGAAATATTTGGCATCACATTCGCAAGGGCGTCTGCTCTTATGACTCACATCATACTGCTGTGTACGGTCCCACAGACATAGAGCATGTGCTCATTCTTATTGTTGTGCAGAAGAATAATAATGTCACCTGAATACTGTAGAACTGTTGTTGTAATTATAAATACTGACATTTGCTCATCCCCTTGTTCCCTCCCTTTATATTTATTTTTTTATTTATTTGCTGATCAAAACCTAATTCTATTGGACAGTCCATCCTATTTTTGAACAGAAATACCCTTTTACACACACTTTGGGTGCTCTGTCCCTGCCTGGTTTGCGCTAGCCAGCTAATCTCGGAAGGGAACTTTTGGTAGCGCCGCTATGCTTACAAACATTAACCTCTTCGAGTTGTACAACTAAGACGGCTTGCTAAGCTCACAGCTAATGTAATTAGTTATAGCCAGGGGTATTAGAGTTCTCCGATTCAATGAAATGCTGACTATAGTCATACAAGCTGCCACTCAAAATCTGAAAATGCTTACCGTTATTCCGGTAAATATCAGAAAGCTATTATTTAAACACAAGGAAAACACTCTGGCCATTAAAACCCATACTTACTGTTTATAAACAGTATTTATCGTTTGTATGGATTTAACTCAAAATAAATCCATCATCAGATGATCAAAAGGACTTTGTAGTACAGCATGAGTGGCTTGGCGTTGTTGGGTCCAATTCCTTATGTTGTTTTGCACGCAGATAATACACTTTTTTTAGGATATTGATCTACAATCACGCTCCTTTTGACACATCATCACACTCATTTGTCGGTTTTTGCCGGGGTCGACCAACCATCAGCAGTGACCCAAACCTCTGTTTCGGGATTCAGCTGACGAGATTTCCATTTCAACACATCTTTGCCATCAGCTACAGTATGCAACTGGACATAATATAATATAATATAATATAATATAATATAATATAATATAATATAATATAATATAATATAATATAATATAATATAATATTTAAGGCAGCTTAAAGCAGAAGGATGATCGATTTTCCCACAATATGATCATTTGCTATTATTAATATACACTCTAATAATATAACAATCAGAATAAAGTATACAGCATAATTAGTACACAATAATAATATAATAATATTTGAAAACAAAAAACAACAACAACAAAAAAACAACAGGCCAATTCAATGAAATATCGAATTGAACAAGGTAGGTAAAGTAAAAGCCATTTCAACGAGAGAATCCTTGTTTCACAATGCAACATTAACGACAAGGTGATCATCTTCTCTTCATCTTGCATTCAGTAATTACACTTGGATGCGATATTGTTGGCACCCTCTGTCTGGTTTCATGTGCTACTTGTTGTTATGGTAATGTTGACACTAAATCCCACTCCCCGCATGCTGATTACTTTGTATCGGATTACGTCTAACTTGCAAATAAAGGATATGTATAAGCAGTTCATTCAGAATCGGCACTCGGAATTAATCTATTCGGAATGAATACTGTGGCGTTGCGTGTAAATATAGCCAGTATCTCTTCAGCTTTGCTTATAAGGGATCTAAATCTACATCCAGACATCTGCGATTTTTTGGGGGCAAAATGTATAGTCTAAAAAGTACAGATTGAATATTAAATGCCTTGCCATGCAAATTTAGGCATTCCAAAATATTTTAGGTACTACAATGTCTAGAGAAAGTAGATATTACATATTACATATTACGTATTTGTAAGGAAAATAGACTTGAGAAAGGTATATCAACTATAACATTAAAACCATAGACAGGTGAAGTAAATGACAACGATCATATTGTCACGATGGCACCTGTCAAGGGGTGGGATACATTAGTGTAGCAAGTGTATAGTCAGTTCTCGAAGTGGATGCTCAATGGTAAGTGGGCAATCTGACACAGAGTGTGATGCTCTGGGCAATGTTCTGCTGGGAAACATTGAGTCCTGTCATTTATGTGGATGTTTCTTTGACATGTTCCACCTACCTAAACATTGTATAGACCAAGTACAACCCTTTTGAAGCAATTCAACAGCAGGATAATGCACACAACCACACTGCAGAAAAAAAAAACATGACAAAGAGTCAAAGGTGTTGACTTTACCAAATTCCCCAAAACTCGAATTGATCGAGCATCAGTGGGATGTGTTGGACAAACAAGTCTGATCCAAAAACACAACATACAGGACTCAAGATACAGGACACAACATACAGTACAAGAATCTGCTGCTAACCAAATGGTGCCAGATACCACAGATATCACAGCACCCCTTCAGAGATCTTGTGGAGTCCATGCATTGATGTGTCTTAGCTGTTGTTGCATAGGGAGCCTATATATAAAATATTTTGTGTGTGTGTTTCAGGTCTACCGGAAAACAATGTGATGAATTACTTATACATGCACACAACAAATTGTTCCTGCACTGTTCTGTCTCAGAACACAGATGTTACATGCGGTGATGTACACGGGCAAGCAGCATGACTGTGACACATTAATATTATTTTTCATTCAAATGCAATTCAAAGGACAATCGTTGTTTCTCATTCATAGCAAGATGTGCAGATAACAGTAATAAGCAGTATATTTTGCACTGCCTGGCTGTATATATCACCTAATAAAACATTAAACATTAGGGATGTTTTATATATATATATATATGTACGGTCTTTTATAAAATATTGAATACTGTATTTGGCTACAGAAATGACTCCCACAAGCTTTTTAAAATTATGATAAAAACTTTTCTTTTTCCTGTGATAAAATGATTTGCATAAGTTAATTAATTAAGCTATTAATTAACACAGCACATGTTTGTTTTCTTGTATTTTATGTTTATAACACATACTGTATTGTGTTCATGTCTGAATACAAAGGTCTCTGTACTCTGCATCCAGGATTGCGCTCTTTGATTTACATGTTTTCTTTTTTTCTAATGGCTTCCAAATCATCCCACTCATCATGTTGGTGGTGGCAACTAAATTGTAGAAGACTTACAAAACATTCAAGCATCATTCCATCCACAATTGATGAGAAAAGCCGATGTGACACTGGTTAAAATTGTTGCATAGCTCTTCCATGAAATTAGCTCGATGCAGCTTCAGAAATGCATTTTTATGCCAATTAAACATGCGACATGTTGCCGTTTTTTCTACAAATAGCCTTTAATTGTTTCCCCAGGGAATAAGAAACTAAGGAAAAGCTTTATTTTATAGAGTGCAAAATGCAAGCAAGGTCTGTGGGTTTTAGAATAACCTTGCACCTTCGAGTCTCAAATCTTACATTGCATGAGAACATCACATATTTTACACCTCCTCCAAAAAAAAAAAAAAAATTCAACTGGCTACATTCAGGTGTTTAAAGGTGTGAATGAGTGAATAAGACAGTATACTCATGTATTCATGGTGTGTTCTTCCCATGACTTTTCCCAGGATAGACTCCTGATCCACCATGATCCGAGCAGGATAAAGTGATTACTGAAGATAAATGAAACAAGATCATATCTGATGTGAAAAAAAAAATAAACCTTTTAAAATTATCACATGGAATATATAAAAAGATTACACATGAAATGGAATCATGGTTATTTAGATATAAATTCCAGCTAAGCTGAGAAATCAGGGTCTGTGTGTTCTGAGCCTGACATTATTCGGTCCCACATAAATACGAATCAATGAATCGATGCAAAACTCATTAGTGCATCTCATTTATTTAGCTTTCTTCAATGAATAAACTGCCCAATCTAGAGAAACTAATACAAAATACAATAATATCACTTCACTTAATCTGTTGAAGACATGTAGTATATTAGCTTGAAATGTATTAAGGTTCAGCTTAGGTCAAATGGATTGTCTCTATTGGTCTGACCCTGTGACCTCATAGACATACTGTAGCATAGATCCTCTGCATGTAAGGCTTGTCCACCTGACAAACAAACAACAATCCCTCACCTGAGCCATTACTGAGGTTACTTATCTCTGGTAATTCATTGCAGTCCAGCAGTCATACAATCCCTTCTCATCTCATCTGACTGAGACGCCACATAATGGACAGACAGCCAACGCGGTCTGACAATGCATCAAACGCTGATCTTCCCACCCCCTCAACGATCTGCTTATTACCCATCACACACCCACACTTCTCACCTGATGGCAGCACTCATTGACATTTGAAAATACAGATGGGAGTACACGGAGTTCTCTCCTTCTCTGTCTTTATTTCTCTCTGACGCTTAAGTGTGGACTACACGACACACACGCACATACACCTACATGCACAGCACATTGAGATAAAGCCTCAAAAAGTGAAGGTGATTTAAATAGTTTTTCTTTTTTTTTTCTTTCTTTTTTTTTTCCTTTTTTTAAATCCGAAGCATACCTTCCATAAATTCACGGCCCCGAACGTACAGTATTGAATCAGACGTTTTGTTTACCTTCTGCGCCTTCCTCTCAACAGATGATCTTCGTGCCTGAAGGGCAGTTGCTTTTGAATGCCAGTCTTCTTCTGCACATTGAACCAAGGTCATGATTGTTGCATGTTTTGAAAGCAAAGGTCAAGATTTATAACGCCTTCGCCCCCTCAGACTCCTCCGCAACTTTGTTCATCTTGTTCAATAAGTGATAGCACAAAGGCAGCACATAGGAGGTAACTTTTCTCTCCTCCCTAAGCTCCTCTATATATTGTTTCCATAGAGATTCCTCCTGGCAAGTGATAAAAGATGCAGATTGACTGAGGTATATTTTATCATAAAACATAAAAAAAAAAAAAAATGCATTTAATCACAAGTGGATTTACCAGGTGAATAAGTACAATTGCTTTTATTTGGGCCATAAATAATTTTTTTTTTATAGTATATTTTTTTTTTTAGTGGCCAAGTTATTTTATAAAATATTCTGATAGAAATACTTCCACATAAATAGATTAGGTTCTAAAGAGAGAGAGCAGGTGGGGCATGTCAGTTTGAATTTAAAATGGTATAATAAATATATTTTCTTTTTCACAATTGCAGGGACACCAGAACGAATCTGCTAAAAGAAAACATTTAATTTTAAGAAATTGTGTTTTGCCAAAAACTTTGACTCTGTAAAGGTTTTTATTTCTCTTTCCACCCAAATATCACCTCAGCATTTCTCAAAATTTCAACTTTTAAAGTAACAAATGCTGCAGATGCTCTGTGTTGCAAGACAGGATTTGAGTGGCTATTGAGGACTGTAAAGAGAGAGAGAGAAGCTAGTCTTTCTTTAGAGACAGATGGGATAATACACAGGCGTGTATTATTGCAGGCAGAGATCAATCCTTTCTGAAGAACCTGAATGTTAATACACTGAGGCACACCTTGCAATTTACCTCTGCAGCCCTCAGCAGCGATCCCTGCCCAGCTGTGCCAGACTGATAAGGTATATTAGTGTGTTCTTTTCTTCAATGTTTTTTTTTTTCTTCTTGCTGCTCATAATGACTCATGGATCAGGGAGTGGTGCCAACAGCATGCAGATTAAGGCATACAGAAAAGCCCATTTGATCATATCAGTAGGGAGAGGAAAAGAAAGATTTGTACCAAGCTTACCTCATGGGTCTCATACAATGTTGATACAGAGATTTCAGAAGTGCTGATCTGCTGTAAAAAAAAAAAAAAAAAAAGGAAAAAGGATTTTAATTATGTTAAAGAAATGATTCAAGCAGTGCATGCACTGGTTTAGGTTTTAGTGCAAGAGGTGCAATTAGCTCACCATGTATTCACCTTGACTACACATGTTTTTTCGATCTGATTGCCAATGAAACGTCACAGCCTTCTGCTTTCGATGCCAAAAGGAACCTCCATTCACTGCTGAATCTAATCTAAAGAAAAGCACAGCGGGGTTTGTCTCAATGAGTTTATTGACATAGATCAATCAAGAGGGACATGGAGAGAAAGAAACAAAAGAAACGTGTATGGAAGAAAAATACACTGAACACAATGTTACTAAACACACACACACACACACACACACACACACACACACACACACACACACACACACACACACACAAATACACACATGGAGCTCACTGTACATGCTTTATAAGACACAGTGGAGAAATAACAGGCAATCCATGCCATTCTTTTAGTTCATTAGGAAACAAAGAAATAATAAATGAAGTCTTTTTTCCTGGAGAGGACTGGAGGGATTTTAGCAAATGAACACTTGGGACATTGTCTTCCTTGTTAGATTTATACCAACACCATCCTTCATACTGTACAATGCTGAAGAATCTAGACATTTCCACAGAGGTATTGAGTGTCACAAAACTCCACTACCTCGGCTAAGACAGCAGAGGATGGCTGTCAAAGCACCCATTGAAAGACAATCTGTGGGGGTTGAAGCACCAAGGACAACAGCACTGATAGAAAAATATCAATCACACAAACGTATACAAACGCTCAATTTTTGCTGAAGGCCGCTTCATAGCAGTTAGCATACACGCGTCTTGTCCATTTCAGTACGACCCAAAACAATGTCCAAATGAAAAAAGCAGCGACACCAATTTAGCTGACATGTGTGTGCGTGTGTGTGTGTGTGTGTGTGTGTGTGTGTGTGTGTGTGTGTGTGTGGTGGATTCCATAACTCTATCACAAATGCATAACCAGTTACTATGAAAGTTCATTTTGAGTAGCAAAATAACCCTCTGCATTATTCATGGGCTGTTTTGTGCCTTTTACATTGCTTTAAGCCTTTCAGATTTGCATTTCTTTAACATGCCTCAGAGAAGTCCTTCAGTGTCATAAAGCATGAATCTTAAAAAAAAAAATACCAAGTGATCAAACCCTTTAAGCTCTGGGAATGGGATAACCACATGACCTTAAAACGAAACAGAAATGTCAGTTTTCCCTGCATAAGAAAATTAGGCATTGACTTCACAGTGCAATTTTGTAGGAAACATTTTGTCAGTGAATATTATCATCAGCCCCCCGCTGGGCCTATAACTATAAGTGGTTGATCATTTCTCCACTTTAAATAGATTATGAGGTCAGTGTTCAATTCATTTCCATCCTAAATTTCAAAACCGTGACAGTTGACAGTGATGGTAAATTCTGCTGATGCTGAGTCACGATAACCGTATACTATATTATAAACAGTTTGGCCAACATCATCCATAGATTCTGTGCACATTTCCACAGGCATATGTAACCTTTATTGAGTTTATAATTTATCATCTAAGAGCCACAATAACACATATTGAACAGGGTTCGCTATACAAAGCTGTAGTCTACCAGGTGAATAACAGGCAGCTACTGTTACTAGCCGAGGTAATAGCCGTTGCTTACAAAAGATGCCTAAGGCCACTTGTAATTGCTTGTGATTTGTAACATATTAGTGATGTCAAAATTTATGGTGTGATCAATGTCTACATGGCGAGGGAATGACCTTTATTGAATGTGAAACCATGAGAGCTATGGTGCATTAGCTAAAACATATAAAGTACACAGAAGACATGTTATTTGGCAGGTCTGTACTTTCGTTTTAGATGAATCACATATTGTGGGCACACAGCAGCCCTCAGAGGTTACATAACCTCAATTTACAAATGGGTAGTGTTGCTGCCTTGCAGCCCCAGGATCCTGTGTTCGATCCTGAGCTCGGGTTACTGTCTGTACAGACTTTCCTATTTTTTCCCTGTGTCTCTGTGGGGGTTCTCTAGTTTCCTCCTATGTCTGTGGATTATGCCGTGGGATGGACTAGTGTCACATTCTGAGTGTGCTCCTGCCTTTCACATATGCTTACCTGGTTAGGATCTGCATCCACCATGACATCGACTCGGGTAAAGATTTCTGGTCTGATCACGTTTTCTTTACGTTCCAGCACTCAATCCACTTGATCCACAATTCAGGGTGTTCTCTTGATAACTCTGGATTCACTTTATAAATCCACATGAATTAATTTATTAATGCAAACTGACAGACTGATTAACATTTACAATATGAGTGAGAAAATAGTTATAGGGCAGCATGCCGTCTGACCTTCTGCACGTTTATACAACCTCAGTTTACAAATTGAAGGCATACTGACACCTTCACAGCTCCAGCATTCGATCTTAAGCTTGGATTACTGTCTGTGTTTTCCACACGTCCGTGAGGCTTTGATGTACTTTCTCTGGTTTCCTCCTGCATCCCCAAAACATGCGACGTACTGACGTCCCATTCAGGGTGTTTACATTCTGCAGTACGGTTATGGATTAATCACCATCCTGACCATAATAAAGCAATTAATGTATTTCCAAATCAGGTGAATCTCCATAAAAAATAATAATAATATAATAATAGAGAGAGAGAGAGAGAGAGAGAGAGAGAGAGAGAGAGAGAGAGAGAGAGAGAGAGAGAGAGAGAATATGATAATCATGCTCAACCAAGTAGCTTTAAAGGATGTTGATAACAAATGATAACTTAAAAGAGTTTAACATTTAGAATCAACCACACATACTGCTGGAGGAAAGCAAGTGACCATATAATTGCCAAACCAACACTGCCCCCTCTTCCGCGAAGTGAGCCACAGTCTTCTTCAGCAGTGCGGCTTTTACATGATGGAGGCGGAGACGCCGAGACGTCACCCCGCCCTGTTGCCCTGACGTCACCCGGGAACTCAAGGAGTCGGCGGCGCAAGGGGCGTGTTCACCAAAACTGAGCCGACTGAGCCGACTCATCGCGACCAGTGTCAGATTGTGTGTGTGAGTGAGCGAGCGAGCGAGTGAGCGAGTGAGTGAGCGAGTGAGTGAGTGATGCTGCACCAAGGCGCGCTTTCATCCTCCTCCATTGGGAAGAGCGCGCGCTGACAGCAGTCCATGTTCCCATCCATTCTGCGTTTAACTGTGACTCGTTTCGCCAAACAGTGAGCGTGACAGGCGCGAGAACGCGCTGGTTATGTTCTCAGCGCACCTCAGTAGTGCGCACTTGTGCGTCAGACACACCAAATTCACTCAAACAATCCCTGTGTGGCCCGGAAGACTCCCCTGTTTCCAATGATGACTTGTTTTCTCCCTCCTTCTTTTTTTTCCTTTTCCTTTCTTCCCCAGTTTTTTTTCCCTTTCTTTCTCCCATCCATTCAGAAGTGTTGCGTGTTGAGTAAGCGGCTCGGAGCATCAGTGTGACTGAGAGTGCAACTGAAAGCAGTCGAGTCCATCCGTCTGAAGAAGAGGAGGAGGAGGAGGAGGAGGAATCACGGTGGAAAAGTAAAGCGCAAGGTTTCCAACGCCGTTCTTGTGGACCGTAGACTTTTTTTTTTTTTTTTTTTTGCTTTCTTTCCTAAAGGACACACATCGTGCTGTTTAGCTGGATACCGACTAAAGCTGTTCGATTTTCTCCTGCGAAGAGATTTCTTTTTTCCCCCTATTTCACTCCACTTGAGTCTCAGCTTCACGGCACTTCGTCTCCTAAAGCGGCGATGGCGCTGCGTGACGCGAATTAACAAGAGTTTTATTTTCCCCCATATTTCTCAAAAAAATAAATCAAAGGTAAGCAGCGTCTTTTCTATTTATTCGAGATCAAATATATATCATAAATAATCTGATTGGTATTTTTTTTTAGCGCGTTCTTTATCCAATCTCCCAAATCGACCTGCGTTTATAGACAGGACGCATATAACCGCTGTGCGTAAAAGACTTTTTTTGGATCTTCTGTATCTACTTTTGTTAACATAAGTAAAATACTCACGTATAAAACCCGCTCTCACTAACCTCAGCTCATTCATTTGGTGTAATCTTAATTCGGTGATGCCCAGGATTAAGAAAACCAGCCGGGATTTTCTCCCGATCGCACCATCATTGGCTGTATCATTATTTATACTGAAAAATAATCGACTACAGTCGAACAAGCACCCGGCGTTCTCTTGCCCCAACATCAATCTGTTTAGAGAATAGCCTATTAACCAGTGTGTGCTGTTTAGGCACCGCATAAACATGCTAGACACCTGACGAGAAAGCCACTGAGATCATATAAAGCTTATCTTCAGCAGAATGTTCCAGGGCTGAAAAGAAAGTTAAAGACGGTCCGAGGGTTCGAACCTTGTGCACGTTAACCTGGGCAAGGATTAAAGTTAGGGTTTAAAAAAAAATAAATAAAAAAATGCAAGCAGATGCATGGCATCAGTTGCATGTTGGAGAGTCTACTTTGGAGTAATAAATAAATAAATTAATTAATAATAAAAATAAAAGAAATAAAAAGTTTAGATATGCCAAAAGTCTAGAACTAGTCTAGGGTTTTAAAATATATACCAAGCTGTAGAATTGCATGGGAAATGTGTAGAATTAAGCTGTAGATTTGCAATCCGTGGTTACTGAGTTGCCGACGGTTCGTCACTCTGTAATCGGGCAGCTGATGGGATTTTCCGGAGGATCCATCGAGTCCCGGTTTAATTCTCCATTCTAACCAACATCCGTTACATCCTTCAAGCTTAAACGTGACCTTGAAATATATATTTAGAAAAAAAAAGGCACGCAAAAATTTGTATCTTTTTTATTTTTGTATTCAAGGATATTTGACCAGTGCTGCAAGACTTTAAAGCACACTTAAGGCAAAACAATACTGTTTACATAAAGAATGCATATGTACATTACTGACTGTTTAGTTAAACTATGAAACATTTGCAGTGCTTGTTAGTTGGAGTGTTAGGTCAAGTGTTACTTTTGGACTTATCGTTAGACTACACCAAGATTGAGGATGTCATCTAAACAAAGATCATAACAAACTTTCTGACAAATTTATCTGGAGGTTATTGTTGTCGAAATCAGCAGATTTGAGTCGATAGAATGAAAAATGTGAAAAGTATAACCAAAGTTTCAGCATAGGAAACCTGTTGCCCTTATCCTTCTGGCTATAGAAGTTGGTGATATAGCCTCGAGGGTATGTCTTTTTGTACACGAGAAAGTGAATGTAATGCCTTAACAGTCATTTAAGCTACATTGTTCAAAACTTCTGTACATTTTCAAGGCTACGTTTTTAAGTCAGGAAAGAAATTGATTCCGTGTGACTATATAAAATAAGTCAATTATGTCATGCAACTGACATTTTGTCTTTCCACCGTGAAAAAAAAAAATTGGCAACAAATAAGAGCAAACTACTCTTTTTTGACATTTGAAATAATTTTTAGAATTTCAGAAAGCTACAAACATGTTACACATCAGTAGATGGGTATTTCAAGACAATGTTACTTACAGGGTTAATGATCAGACATGGGCATTATTTTTTTAAACAGCATTTAAGCCTGGGGCTGATTGGCAATAAGTAGATAGTGCTATTCCAGTCCCTGATGGTGATATGATACTTTGCAATGCTAAGCATATTTTATGATGTACAGTATTCCGCTCGCTTTCATCTTCAAAGTTGAATGTAACTATGCTAATCCTGATCTCATCCCCACTATTTGAGTGCCCTCTACTGACAGGTGATTCTTTTTTTGTCCCATTGCGGTTATAATAGATAAATATATTACAAGGGACAATGCTCTTGTTAAATTTTTCATTTCCAGCTAGCAATTAATAGACAACTTTCAAAAATAAACGATGATGGACGTGAAACGTGATCAATTAAACTAGGCATGTCATACGTGTCCGAGAAAAAAAAGAAGCTTTATATTCAGGGAATTTCATAGGCCTAGCAACAGCTCACTTCAGTCTTCATGTTAAAGTGAAAAAGAAAACGTTCGACCGTAACACCCTGACCTTTATGTTGTCTTTTGTACATTTTCTTCCTGGCTATAAAGACTGAAAAATGTTTTTTTGTGTTATTGTATGACAGCCTTTATCAAAGGTGAAATAAGTCCTGTTTTAGAAATAACCCATTCTTTTGCGATAATGAACTACAGAGAGGTTGACGATTATGATTCTAAGGAACATTGGACTGAAAGCGAAACAGCCTTTATCCGTTCTGTATGAGGAAATTTCAGCCTCCTTTGTAGTCTCTGTCAAAATAAATTTAATCCGATAAAATGACGTGTCAGCCGCTGACACGTTTTTCCTCTTGAAGCTGACCGCTGTAACTTGATGGATGCTGGTTTCAGAAATTAAAATCAAAGTTTTATTAAATAATTTTTTTAGGTGAAATTAAAATTCTGACTGTAATTAATGCCTCGCCTTAACGGCCAAACAAGTCTATGCCTGCGTTTTTTTGTTGGCAAGTTATTTCGTTAGTCTACTAATAAAAACTTTTGCCCAAAAACGGCTGACATGGCTCTGCGGCCAAGTAATCTTTGGTGACAGCCATAAATCGACTGTGTTGAATTAAGTACATCTGTTTATCCTTTTCGATTGACAACCTATTTAGTATGTTAATACCTCTGTATTGATCAAGCACAAGCTTTCTGTGTGGCAGACCAACTTTGTGGCTTCACTTTACAATATTGAAACAGGTTTGACCTTTAAACTTCATTCTGGGTCTCTATTAGAGGTTTTCGATCCTATTTTGCATTTGTCTTTACACCTTAGATTTGAAATACAGTGAAATAAGTCAGCGGAGGGTTGTAAAAGTGCGACTTTCCTTGCACAATATAGTCATCCACTTGAATGTACTAGAAATTCATAGCTGCTTCTACTATATTCATGGAGTGTTAAAGCAGAATGATGAATAAAAAGAGTCACGCATGGATGTGAAGCTTGACATCCCGAGTAGAGAGGAGGGAGAGCAGGTAGGGGGATAGGCGGCTGGCAGGACAGAGAATGGCCTCGTGTTGCTGACGGCAGGAGGTTGAGGGTGAATTCAAATAAGACGCTGAAATGTCAAAGAAATGAGGTACATTCAAACCGATTGGGAGCACGAAGCTCGACTGATAAAATGAACAAGTTGAAGTGAGTGACACGCTTTAGGCACTTGTCCCAGATTAACTTCCATAAGCACCTTTAATAATTCTGTGCAACGCCTCCTTGGTTTAATTACAATTCTGACTTCGCTCAGAGGTTATAATCTCTGAATATCATGCAGAATTCACCACCCCAGCTGCTGAGGCAGGAGACACCATACAGACAATTATTCAAAACAGCCATCCCATTGCAATGTAAGCTGAAATGCTCTGGGGCTGCGGAGATATTTTCTTCCTTGACAGCTTGGCTCATAATAAAAACAGGCAGCTCAGTCCATCACATTGTCATGTAAAGAGATCCGGAGTTGGTGTGTTCTTCAGCTCAGGCACCAGAGGGATGGGTGGCTTTTGCCTACCCTGTGGATTCCATGGTCCAGCGCTCAAAATAGATCATCGGAACCCATTGCAAGCAGAAAAAGCATCCTCGGTGACACATGTGATTTCTCTTGACACGAGCTCCCAATGCGCTGGCAAGCTGGAAGTTTTCTCAAAGATTGAGAAAGTTGAACCTTCAAAGCTCTGCAAATCTATCTGGGGTGGAGTTTTGAGAGCCATTCCCAAGAGAAAATCTGAGTGTAAAATGACTATACATGCTCTGCAACAAGATAAACTGTCCTAAATATGGGGAGGAATGGCATGTTTTCTCCCTTGTGGAATTGACTAATCCCAGCTCCATGTCCCTGGACTGAAAATCTCCTTACAAAATGCTAAACAGTGCTCGCTGTGTGTTATGGTGCATACTCTCTCTGCACTGTTGTGTGCTATTTCTGGTCTGTATTGTCAGCAGGACTGTATATGTCATTATTTCGGGATATCGTCAAAATGTACAGAGCAAACAAGTGAGCATGAATTGAATGGCATCCTATATATCCTATAGCTCACAACAGAAAGTTTAAAAGTGCTTTCGGTTTGTTAAGTACATTTGAAAGGCTTTTCAGTGCCACCCTTAATGTAAGGCAGAGCAATGTTCAAAAATCTAGATCATCTTTTCATCTTTTATTCACCACACTGTAATGCGTCCCTTTGCCAGCAAGTTCTCTTCATTATACATTTGTTGGGCAAAGCCTCTGACTTACTGTTTCAGGCTTATCATAGTAGAGTAGGTGTAGAATAATTGCTTGCTCTTGCTGGCCGAAAAAAGGTCCGAACATCAAAAGCAAAACGAATTATGAGTTCCTTGTGTTTTTTTTTTTTTTTTTGCAAAGGACTGCACCGAGCTACCAATTTGTGAATCAGTGTAAAGAATAAGCTGCTCATTGATCACTGCCATGTATATAGTGTGTACAGAGTTCCTCTATCCGGTGAACATTTAATGAGTCTCTCTAGAGGTCCGCTACAGAGCGCACGCTCAGGGTAACCCAACATGCCCTGACAGCACCGACCTGAACTCACCGCAGTTTGCAGTTCTCACACATCAAAACAGGCTCCGTGGCTTTATATATGTAAAGAAGTCTTCCTTTTTGCAGAGAGCTGATGGAATTCCAGTGAGAAATGTCATGCTCATTTCATCAACCGATCATGCATATTTGATGGCGGGGAGCCAATCTTGATGGCTGGAGTGTCTGCTAGCAAGGCCAGGGATGTGTGATTCAGAGATGCACGGATCGGTCTATCAGTCTAGGTGCACAGGACAAGCCCATTTCTTATATACTCTATTAGTTTTTAATTCAAAGAAGCCACAGACATGTAGGTTTAACAACATGGAAAAGAAAAAGATTTTTACTCACCTGAGTAATTAAGTATGACATAAATCAGGATAGTTGAAAAACCCAAAATCCAGGACAAAGCTGTCGACAATCCTGTTATAAGTAACAGTAACCTTCACAGATACGTGCAGTAATCTGTTAGTAATCGGATTGATAGCTGAACCGTATTAAGAAGCCTCCGTCTTAAACGATCGGAACGATCTCGATTCGAATGAACAGGATACAACCAACAGTGTGGTATAGATGGGAAATAAGAAAAACATCAGGCATGTAAATGCCCGAATCAGACTATTTTCTCAGTCACATTCAAAAATATCTTGCAGACACCTGCAGTGGTGCGAATCGGATTGCAATGTTTAGGGTACATATAAATAGAATCACATTAAATGTATTTGTATTGACAAAATGGACACATGTAAACATACCTACTGTTAAAATATCAAATCAAGTCATTTAAGTGAGATACTGTACAGACACACCACACTTGTTCACTGAAAGTTTTCTCAGTTTATGTTGAATAAACAAACACAATAATCATTCATTTCATAATCATTATTAGTGCACGTAAATAGCGACCTAGCTCGTCCTACATCGTTATGTTAGGTTAGCTACCGCTTTTATCACAGAAAACAATAGACTAAAAAACGTCAACGTGCCAAAGAGGCTTGATTAATAAATGAATGTTTTGTCCAACCCAGTGTTCATTAAAGCTCCTTAAATCTGCAAATAACTAATCATGTTAGTGTTATGAATCAGGAAGCTTTTATTTGTGTTCCTCTCTTTTAAAAATGAATTAAATATCCTTTAATGAATCTTTCAGGAAAGAGTGTTTTTTTATTCATGCTGCACTTATTCTACCATCACATATTAGAACCATTAATATACCAAAGTTTATTATTTAATGCAGTTTTTTCCTTGTAAAGTCCGAAGTAAGAATCCGTCAACTCATGGGGCAAAGCTTTTTGGAGTCAGGCGAATTAAAGATGCATAGATTGCACTTTTTAAACTTTCATATTGTTGCCATTGTTTTGATTAGAAGAAAGAAAACTCGACTAGAATGGCTTCTCAGTGCATCTGGGGAAATTACACAAATCACATTTTCTTACAGAAATAGCACAGCATATGAGACTGTGTAAAAGTAACAATAGCCAGACTTTGGGAGTGTTAGGCATCTTCCCTACTGGTTTTCAATTACTTTTCCCACACATAGGAAGGATTGGACACTCTGACAGCATTTATTTATATAATATTTATTTATACGGCTGATGAGATTGGTGTAGATGATTTACAGGAAGCACAAAAATACAAATTCTTCAATCACTTTAGAAATGTCTTTGTGTTCTTCTAGGGGATAATTATGATTATTAGAGTAGGGTTGATCCATTAGATTTGATATGGTCAAGTTTCTTTCAGAGCAAATATTGTTAGGGACTGTAATGGCCATCAAGAGACTAGAGACGTGTGTCCACTTTATATTAACAGTGCTTCCTCATTTTATATATAATAACTGTAAAAGCTAACCTAACAGCACATGTTCAGTGTTCACACACACACACACACACACACACACACACACACACACACACACACACACACACACACACACACACACACACACACACACAGTTTCAGCTGTATGTATTTATATACACTAGGACATATTTACTACTTCCCCAAAGTGTATTTGTTACATGACAGGTTGGTGCTAGGAAAAAACAGTCATGGAACAGATCTGTCCACTAGTCAGAATGCAACTAAATGCATCGTGGGTAATTGTATAAAATGTATAAATGCATAATTATGTAACTGCATTGTGGGTAATTGCATAAAATAGGCTAATTTTCTACACTATAGAAGGATACGACATATATAATATGACACTGCTATTAATGCTAACAGCTGATTTTGGACTAAACATTTTTTTTTTAAGTATCATGGATATTGCCAGTAGAGCTACACAAGTAACAGAGCTACAGTGTTATTTATGAACATGTAGCTGAATCCGTGCTAAAAATGCCCTTCTATTTCTTTTTAAATAATAATTTATTTTGCAATTATATTTCCAAAAATCAACACCAATAACATCAATCCTTTTATATTGGTTTTCTTTTTGTACTGTTTTCTATTGTTGCTGCATTTTTGTGGATGTGTTGTGCTCCAAGCTTTAAATGATTTATTTATTTAGCCATTAAATATCTAATTGGTGTATTTTAGATATTTGTTAGAGGCATTTAAATCGAAATAAAGACAGCCCTGGGCTGTACATTTACTTTATTTGCTGAAAGTGGTTAACAGCATTAATTAGGGTGGTTGTCAAAGTTAAGTGAACCTATACAAGTTCCTTGTTCATACAGTTATCATTTGACGTGGAGCACCAAAGGTTAATTGTATTTAGTACTATAAAATGTTGCTATGTCCAAAGATGTGATATGCAGCCTTTCTCCTCGTTTGTTAAGATGTGAAAGGTCATTCACAAAAAAAAAAACAAGACTAGTGAAAAGAACGCTAATTATAGCCAAATGTGTAATTGTATGTTACATGGTTTCGTAATACAATTATCTTTTCCTCTTCTCTCGTCTTCCCTTATTACCATAGAAATTACAGACCTTCCAAGACAAATCTCCACCCACTCTGAGTATGGACTTGTTGAGCGAATCCCATGTGCTGGTGCTTTTCCTCACCTGCCTGGTGTCACTGTGCTGGGCCCAGGAGAAGGATTACACAGTGAAGGAGGAGCAGCCGGAGAACGTGCGCATCGGGAACCTGCGCAAAGACTTGGACCTAAATCTGGACCCCAATGTTAAGCTGTCCTCAGCCCTGGAGTTCAAACCTGTCTACAAGTCGGGAGAGGTTCCTCTGGTGAGGGTGGAGGCCAGCACTGGTGAGATCTTCACTACGTCGAATCGCATCGACCGTGAGAAGCTGTGCTCCGGAGTGTTCAGCGAGAAGCGCTGCTTCTACGAGATTGAGGTTGCCGTGCTGCCCGACGAGATCTTTCGCCTGGTCAAGATTCGCTTCCTTATTGAAGACATCAATGACAACGCCCCTCTGTTCCAGTCTACTGTCATTAACATCTCCATTCCCGAGAACACAGCTATCAATAACCGCTATCCGGTACCCTCAGCCTTCGACCCAGACGTGGGGCTTAATGGCATCCAGCACTATGAGCTTGTCAAGGTGGGTGCATTGCTCTCCTGTGATTTGTTTAATTGCTACTGCTATTAAATAGATCCTTAAGGAATAAGGAAAATACTGGCACTGTTTGCAGGCTCAGGGTTCCACAAGCAATTTACTGTTCCTTTAAAGCAAGATATTCAGTCCCTCTAGGATTTCACAGTTGTTGTTTTTTTTTTTTTTGGTACGGTTGCAACAAAAATTCTCGATTTTTTTTAATTAGCGAAGCAACTTAAAAATATTGTTGTTTTAAATCACAGAATTGTCTTTTTTAAACCCCTACCAGTGAAGACACATACAGTATATAATTACCTTCTCTGCTGTAATCATGTTTGACGAAGAGAGCTTAGGCTAAATGCATTCTGTAATGAGGTCACATACATCTTGGCCCAAATCTATGGAAAATCTGTAGGCATTCAACAAATGCAACCACCTCCACGTTTGGTTTGATTTTGCAATAATTTCTGCAATCGCAAAACTATGAAATCCTGGAGAGACTGGATATCGACTAAAAACAATATACTGAGTATTAATTTTTCTATTCCTGTCTAAGATGTTTCAGAAAACATGTGTACTATCTCAGTGTTTTAATCTACTCATTCTAACCTCTAGTAATGGAACTCTAACAAATTTCTTTCACACAAATGCACTGTGCGTGCATTCAGACATCTTGTTTTACTCAGGTTTATCTCTGGGTTTGATTAAGACCATAAAACACTTTGAAAGAAAAAAAAAAAAAGAAGAACTACTGCCATTAATATGTGAAAGAGTCATTTGTATCTGCTTGTGAGAATTAGCAGAATCCATGCATTCCATGTCTGATTAAGTCATCAATTTGCATTTTTAAAGCACTGTAGCTGCCAAGGCATCTCTAGTGCAACACTTCATTGCTTGTGCTTGGAAAATGACCAAAGTAATATTACAACATAGCTGCATATTCGAATAAATATGTGCAACGTCTGCTTTTGGCTCGATAATTCGGTTTATTCTTTTTTTTGAACTTGAGAGCAGCCGCTTCCTTCTAAATTGGATATGCAAACACGAATCAAAGGACAGTTCAGTCACGGCGGGACAAAGTGAACGGCGGATACAGGCGAGAGGAAGTATTTTTGTCCTCTGAGCTTGCTGTGAATTTCACTTGAGTAGAATCTGACCGCAAATGCACTTCTTGGACTGTGTCTGGTCCTCTGACAGATAGCGAGTGTGAGCCTGTGATCTCTCACACAGTCCTACTTTACCCAGAGAGACGAGCTGATCTACAGCATGGCGGTGCTTGATTAGCATCATGGCAGCTTTTGCACGTACAGCGAGAGGCTCTGCTCTCAAAGAGCGATGCCAGAGATCCTGTTTTTGCTTGTTGCGTGCTCACGGCATATTCTGGAAAAGCGGAAGCCTTGACTTATGACACAGCCTTTGAATTCTTTCCCTACGCCTGGTTTTAACCACAAGTGCTATGGAGCTGTCGAATGAAATGGTTAGTGGGTGTTGATAGATTGTCTATATCATCATGTCTCTGTTCGATTTAGATTGTAGGCTCACTCTATCATGTGCTTGTTTTAATATTTTCTATAGTACATAGTTCCCTCGTACATGGGGACTTGCTTGGTATGGCGAAGATTTCTGTAAAGAGATGTTTATGGACGGATTACCCGGTATCAGTAGATACACGATAAAGATACACGATAAAGAGAGGCTGGTGAAGAGATGGCTGTTTACAGCTGATATAACATAAGTGATAGCAAGAATTCAGTTGCCTTAGCAAGCTTTCACAATAAATATTGTATTCATCGTCATGAAGGATTTCATTCATCATTGTCCGAAAAGAACAACTCTAAGGTATTAGCATCTCCCAGGAAAGTAATCGCTGTGGGATTGTATTCATATAACAGCATTCCCCATCACGCTTTAGTCCTTATTTGACTGATGCCATATTTATCGTTCCATCAGCATTAGTGTTGCTGTGTCACATGAAATGGTGGACACATCAAGGTCAGTCTGGTGAAAGTAATACTATGCATTACTGGGGAGAGCTTTCCATTAGAAGAGATTTTATCACTTAAAAAAGAGTCTTTTTTTTTTTTTTTTTACAAGTTCTGTCTCGAGGCATGTGGATCAGATCAGGCTCATGGGATAAAAATATTGACTTTTCTGTTGTGGGTTCCACCCCACTCATTGTTATTTTCACTCCACCATTTAAGCACTCTAACCCCACATTAAGATACCTATCCCTCCCTTTCCACCACTTAAATGGCTCATGGGGGAACTATCACTATATGGTGGTTCTGTGCTTAAATAAAACACTACAAAAGGCTTTCCTTATTACTCAAGCCAGGATCTCATTACGTCTGATGCTGTGTTAACATTGCTGGTATGTTTAGTCTTGTTCCGGTAAGCTAATATGTATGCATATTTAATTTGGCACTTACATTGTTGAAGCTCTATCAGTGGCAGCCAAGGAGGTGATGCACTCATTAAAACATTAATGATCAAGAAGTGACAAGTGAAGAAGTGACTGGCATGCCATGAGACCTTTTTTTTTTTGTAAACATTTCCATTCCAACCTAGCTATAATGAGCTGTCTTCTTTTTGAACAAACTAATTATCATGAGGCTTAAAGCTGATCAGTCCAGAAGTTTGTTACCTTGGGGACAAATAGGTTGTGAGAAAGAGCACTCAAGGTCTGTGGATAGTCATTAGCACAGTGTGTTTAAAGCTTTTCCATGTGTGTGTGTGTGTGTGTGTGTGTGTGTGTGTGTGTGTGTGTGTGTGTGTGTGTGTGTGTGTGTGTGTGTGTGTGTGTGCGTGCGTGTATGTGTGTGGAGAGGAGGGGGTATGTCAGTTTGAGTAAACATACAAAATAGATCAAGTGCAAGCTTGATGGTGATGGCTGACTAATTTCAGATAGTGCCCTGGACAGAACATAGGAGGCTTCCAGCCATACTGCTTACTTTCATTTGGTTCCAGTTATCATTTGTGGCTGAATTTTGGCTGGGGGCTGGTCCAGTGAGACAGCTCTTGTGTTTTGGTCTTTGCCAAATGGTTTAAATTGGATCAAAGTTGGTAACAAAAGAGAAAGGGGGAGCACATGGTCAGGGGATTGAGAAAGAAAGCGTTTAAGTCTTTATAGCCTCATTTGTAGGGCTGCACTCAACATCTAGCCATGGTCTTGTACATACAAAGCCCTATACATCCATGCTAGATATAGATTTATACTCCACTTTCTCTGTTAACTTCATTCAAGGTCATATTAGCGATTCATGACGTTTGAGGAGTCACTGATTTAGCTGTCTTTCACAGAAACTATATGTTTTTAAGGTTCCTTAGACTTTTGAGATGCATTGTCACTGTTGTATGTGTATCTTTATTGTGTGTTCTATAGTTGGTACCAATTTTAGCATCTTCTGGGGGTTATCCTCCTAAGAAATAAATTCACCTTATGTGTTTCTCTTAATAAGCTGCAGGTCAGGGGGAATAAATATGGAACGAATCCCAACCAGCATGCATATTATTTTCAGATGATTGTCACTTCCCTTGGGCTGGTGATTCATGCTCTTTTGACTCTTTCTTAGCCTGCCTGAAGGTAATCACAATCCCCAGCCTCATTCTGTATGGGCTAAACTGGAACAAAAGTGTTGCTTGATAACTCATGCAGCCCTTGGCCACAGGAAAAAAAGCTAGTTCTATTAGATCCAGTGGGTATTGTCTTCAACTGTGCGTGTAAACACAACCAGATATAGACTACTAAAAGTTTGACTAAAATATATTGTATTCACATGCCAAATAACCCATGGCAATGCCATGGAAATTGTGCAAATAAAGAAAGGAATATACAATAGAGACAACATTTTTTTTTTTTTTAGGAAAAAAGCACATAAAATATTTTCAATATTAAATTATATGTAATATTATTACTACTACTACTACTACTACTACTACTACTAATAATAATAATAATAATAATAACTGAACAATAATAATAATAAACATAATTAATAATCATTATTTGTACACTTTTAAGGTTTTTTCCTCTGTTTTTTTTTTGTTCAGTTTAGACAGCACTGCCTCTTCATCTAAAAACCATATCAAACAATATATATGACACATACCTTACAATGCAACACTAAAATCTTATAGCAAATATTATCTATTTTAATTAGCGAGTATGAGAATATGAAATTTCTCCAATAAGTATTGCCAATTATACTCTTGTGTGACAGAGTTTTATTTAAACATTAAATTCACGTTCCTTTTGACATGTCAGTTATTATATACAAGCAATTGTAACAGGGTTAATTCCTATAAAATTTCTCAAGCTTTCTGAAGAATTCATATGGAACTAATGTACTGATTTATTATTGAGCAAATATATAAATATTCAAGCCAAGATGACAGAAAAAAATGCATGGTTTACTCGATTAAAATATAAGCCTTTTTATAAGAAAGCAACAAAAATTTACTCCGATCTCACACCAGCAGTGAAACAAATAGGAATCATGGAAAGATTGCATAGCAACGAAAACTCCAGCAACACTCACACAGTAGCAGCATATTCACAATAGCACTCAGTCTAATGAAAATTGGAACACACCTCACCATGTATAAACGCTAGACTTTCCCTGCATGCACTATGCTTTACGAAGGAAAACATGCTAGTGGCAACACTTTCAGCTGGGAGGTCGGCAAGAAACAACAGTGTGCTTTATAAAAATGTGGACACAACCAGCTGACCCCAGGCCCCGACTGCTTAAAATACGAGTGCCACATGTCTCCGTTCTCACTCTTCCTCCGCCCTTTATTCAAGTTCTCCCTCACATACTTATTGCCTCAAGCTCTAGTCCTTTCTCTGTGATGTTTACCTTTCACCATACTGTACTCTTTCTTCACGTCTTACCCTAGCGTCCTTTCGGGGTCTGTAATCTCCCTGTCCACACAGTGTACCTTAAATAGATCACAATCAGAACCCAGCAACCCCCTTCTCCAATCTGAGGTTCATTCTGGTGGACCCTTTTCACATTTCCTGAAGTAGCCTTTGGAGGGTAATGCTGCCTCAGCTGCAACAACAACAATGCAATGAAAGAAAGCCAAATGGAATCAACCTCCGTTTATAAGATGTATTATAGAAAAACGGTGAACTGCTGTGGAATCAAAGAAACAGCTTGAAATATCAGCACAAGTACTGTTTCGGGGGTCAAAGATAAACCGGTCAACACGCAGAGTTTACCTCAAGTTCATGAGGCTCGTCATGCTCTTCATTGATTGGTAGCATCTAGCTGGTTGTCGAATACATTAAGACAAAAGCAAACAAAAACACTCATTATTCTCGCCGTAAGTTTGAACTCCCACATACCGTAGATGCTGATTAGCTAGAAATACAGCTAGCTGACTTTAGCAAAAAAAAAAATGCTATCTGTGATACGTGTTCTTTATTTTTATCACTGTTATCATTCTGTTGATAAGTCCTTCAAACAATCTGCATTTGTAAAAGTTGTAAACAACAGAAATGTGTGTGAAAAATTATGAAACAACACTAACCACACATCTAGCTACACATTATCAATGCTAACCTTAGTTAGCTGGCTGTAATTTACACTTCATCCAAATATTCTATTTAATTCCAAACATTCTAGTTGGGTTTGGCTTTTAAATTCTTTCCCCTCTTTTTTCCACCTTTCTACTTTCCCATGTCAGCCATGACAAAATATTTGCTAAACAGGATAATCTTTTCTAGCATTAAATGTGATGTGCAGCTTATCTCAAATGGTAAATGCTTTTTCTTAGGTTCAGCATGAATGTGTTGCTGACTGAAAATGCTTCAAAGAGACTTATTGTTTCTTAGATATGCTAACACTGAGTACTGTGTTTGCCCGTGTCATTCTCTTTTGCTTTACCTTCAAAAAGGAGGGAATGTGTTGACAGCATTTAGCTTGATCTGTAATCATAAATATTAGTGCTGGTTTTAAAAGCAAGGCAATTACATTGAACAGTCAAAGCTGGCTTCTCATGGGGATTACATTTGCTTTTCTATTTTATTTTGCTTAGGCTTTAACCCTCCTTTTGAGAAAAGCTCTCTTTTTAAAAGCTTTGTCTTTTTTTCCACACTCTGTAATTTATGGTGGTCCTGCAGCATACTTAAAATAGAAGCTTATCTATTTGGCTTCTTCTTTTTAACTGTCTTTCTATGTACTCTAAAGTGAAAGTATTGTCTTCACTACATCAGCCTCTTTATAAAAAAAGCTGAAAAGGGTAAAATTGAAAGGTGAAGCCTTATTTTAGGTGTAGCACAAGCCAGTGTGCTGAGAAGCCAGTGTGCACAGTGCTTTATACTGCAACACACATAATGTATTGAGCATCAGTATCAGCTATTTATCTCTCAAATAAATATAAAAATTATTAAAAGCATGGGGGAAATGCAAATGCTTCAAAATAACATTCAATAAACCGATGTAATGACTTCAAAAGCAATTTCTGCACTAGTTTATATTTAGGCGAGCGAATACAGAATAAAAATTGAATTCTGTTCAGTTTTCCTTGTTTCATCATTACTGTCTTGATTGTTTACCATATTTTGGACTTGGTTAACTCAGAGAGAAAAAGAGAGCAAAGTGCAAAATGTAATGCGCATACTCTATATGAGCATAAGCATTTTCAGGTTTGTAAATCAGGTTTGCATAAGCATTTAAAAGTGGATCCTATCCCCTGGCTGCATGTTTTAAGTATTTTAAGACCTTGTGCACTTTCTAATAGGATTAAGGAACTTTATCCTTAAGGTTTGTTGCTGCTGCCTGAATAAACATCTATTTAAAGCAAAAAAAAAATGACAGTTTTTATATTTGTAGAGGTACAGGGTTGTGCTTTATGTGGGTATAAAATTATGTGATACAAACCAGGTTATTTAAGAAAATAGGCTTTTAGACATACACATGGATTTGCATATTCTTAAGTCAGTAAGCAGTTTATTCACAATCTTATTGTTCTCTGTCTCTTTTAGAGTGTAAGTGAGTTTGGCTTGGACATCATTGAAACTCCGGAGGGAGACAAGTGGCCCCAACTCATAGTCCAACAAAATTTGGATCGAGAAACCAAGGACACTTTTGTGATGAAAATCAAAGTGGAAGATGGTGGCACACCTCCAAAGTCCAGCACAGCCATCCTCCAGGTCACAGTCTCTGATGTAAATGACAATCGGCCAGTGTTCAAGGACACTGAGGTGGAGGTAAACGTGCCAGAAAATGCCCCTATGGGGACATCAGTCACGCAACTCCACGCCACTGATGCTGATCTTGGCTCCAATGCTCAGATCCACTTTTCTTTTAGCAATCAAATCTCTTTGGTATCCAGACGACACTTTGCTATCGACGGTTCTACTGGATTGATTACGATCAAGCAGCCATTGGACAGAGAATCTAACCCTGTCCACAAGCTTATAGTCCTGGCAAGTGATGGTAGCACCACACCTTCTAGGGCTACTGTCATAGTAAATGTAACAGACATTAATGACAACGTTCCATCCATCGACACTCGGTATATAATAAACCTTGTAAATGGCACAGTACTTTTGTCTGAAAATGCCCCTCTAAACACAAAAATAGCTCTAATTACAGTGACTGACAAGGATGCTGACCTTAATGGTAAAGTGACATGTTACACGGATCATGACGTACCCTTTCGGTTGAAGCCTGTTTTTAATGACCAATTCTTGTTGGAAACTGCGGCTCCCTTAGATTACGAGACTACTCGGGAGTACGCAATTAAGATAGTAGCTTCAGATTCGGGGAAACCTCCTTTAAACACGTCTGCAATGATCCTCATTAAAATCAAGGATGAAAATGATAATACTCCAGTTTTCCCCCAGCCAGAGGTTCAGCTGTCCATCCCAGAAAACAATGACCCTGGCACACAGCTGATAAAGATCAGTGCCACGGATGCAGACAGTGGTTCTAATGCCCTTATTATTTATACCCTTGGCCCAGACGCACCTGATGGGTTTAACATAGATCCACGGTCTGGTATACTCTCCGTCAGCAAGAGACTGGATAGAGAAAAACAGGAAGCCTATTCATTTACAGTCATTGCCAAGGATAACGGGTCTAATCCTCTGCAAAGCAATGTCACTGTGAAGCTAATTGTCCAAGACCAAAACGACAACAGTCCAGCCTTCACCCATCCCGAGTACAATTTCTATGTGCCTGAGAACTTGCCTTTGTATGGCACAGTTGGCTTGATTACAGTTACAGATGCAGATGCAGGTGATAATTCGGTAGTTACCCTCTCAATCATAAATGGAAAGGACAATTTTATTATTGACCCTAAAACTGGTGTAATTAAACCAAACATCACATTCGACAGGGAGCAGCAAAGTTCCTATACCTTCATAGTCAAAGCTGTGGATGGAGGATTAATTCAGACAACTTCATACGCAAAGGTCACCATAAATGTTGTTGATATTAATGACAATCGGCCTGTGTTTGTTATCCCACCTTCCAATTACTCTTATGACCTAGTCCCTTTCACAACCAGCCCTGGCTCTGTGGTGACCCGAGTATATGCCATTGACAATGACACTGGCATGAATGCAGAGCTGCAGTACAGCATTATTGGAGGTTCACCAAGAGGTCTTTTTGCTATTGACAAAATTACAGGGAACATTACTCTGCAGGAGAAGATTGTAAATGCTGATCAAGGCCTTCATAGGTTGGTCGTAATGGTCAAAGACTTAGGACAGCCAGACCCCTTGCACGCAATTGCGCTTGTTCACTTGTTTGTGAACGATACCATCTCCAACGCTACGTTTATTCAGGAGCAAGTCCGCAAAAGTATGGAGACACCCTTGGACAGAAATGTTGGGGACAATGATGTAGTCCCTCAAAACAATGGCTATGTAATCGTGGTCATAGCCATAATTGCTGGGACTATGACTGTCATATTGGTGATATTTGTAACTGCTTTGGTACGTTGTCGGCAAACACCCAGGCACAAAGTTGTTCAGAAGGGCAAGCAAAGTGGTGAGTGGGTATCACCAAACCAGGAAGGGCGGCAGATCAAAAAGAAGAAGAAGAAAAAGAAGAGGTCTCCTAAGAGCTTGCTGCTGAATTTTGTCACTATCGAAGAATCCAAGTCTGAAGACCCTTCTCATGAGCACATCAATGGCACCTTAGACCTTCCAGTTGAGCTTGAGGAACAGACAATGGGAAAGTATAATTGGGCCACCACACCAACCACATTTAAACCTGACAGCCCTGATTTAGCCAAGCATTACAAGTCAGCATCTCCCCAGCCTACCTTTCAGATCAAACCAGAAACCCCAGTGGCTCCTAAGAAGCACCATGTCATTCAGGAACTCCCGTTGGACAACACATTCGTAGTTGGCTGTGACACTCTCTCCAAATGCTCCTCCAGCAGCTCCGACCCCTACAGTGTCTCAGAGTGCAACTGTCAAGGGAGCTTTACGGCACCCGGGCAAATTCACACCCGACAGGTAATTCATAACTTTCTTTTTAACTCCCTTCACAATTCCTGCTTGTTCTTCCCATGTAACTGCACTAATGTTGGAAAGAGTCTGGGTGGAGGTTGGCAGGGGCATGGGCAGGGGTTCAACCACACAAAAGCTCAAACACCCATCAGCATTGAGTATTGAGAAAGCTGTTGGGAAAAATGCTTACACCTAAGGAGATGGCATCTGTTGTACTTTTTTGACTTAGAGCTTTTATCCAAAGCTAAAAAAAAGAGAGAAAATACACTGAGCTATTCATAGCTAGACAGAATTAGACAAACTGTCATGGATTAGGTTAAACACCAGCTGTAAGACTTGAGGAATGATACATTTCATCACGTTATTCAGTGAAAGTATCAAAGTTAAAGAGTATTACTTCCTTTGAGAGAGAGGTTACAATTTTAAAGAGCGATTATTAGGCATATAAAAGTCTCAGCACTGAAACAACAACTGAATGTTCAATTATGATTGACATGTCAAAACCAAGTGTGCTTGACAGCAAATCAAATCAAAGATTGAGATGCATTCCACAGGCACAGCTGTACAGATGCACACGGTCGAAGCAATAGTTCTCACAATTACAGCTGAAAGTCGTACAGACGTAGATGGAAGTGTATTTTTTTCCCCCACTACTATTCAAAACACTTTATTATATAAGCTGTCTCAGTGGTGATGCACCAGCATTATTAACAGACATGTTCATTTGAATACTGGTATATTCTAGTTTATGAGACCTGATATGTGCCAAATGCAAAGTGGCTTATAAATATATGTAGACAAGGGAAATAAATGGAAATCTGGGCTGGATGGGGAGTTGGCCTTGCAGCGACAGGTCCTGCCTTAGACAAATACTGAGCTGTGAAATTGCGGGTCAAAAAGATCAAGGTGAATGCAAAGCTTTTTCAATTCAAAGACTTAAATAAAGAAGCAGATTCACAATAGGTTTCAGGGAAGTCCATTTTTCTTTTCTTTTCTTTTTTTTTTGTGAGTCTTTGAAATATTGACTAATTTCAAAGCCAATTTCTACTGCAACATTATCAGTTCTCTACAATTCCTATTTCAGGAACCCAGGTATGTGAAAGGCAAATGTAAATATTGATGTATATATATATATATATATATATATATATATATATATATATATATATATATATATATATATATATATACACATTTTATATAAATTTTTTTTTTTTTTTTTTTTTGCTTTCACATCTCCCCAGACTTTAATATTTTTAAGAATTTTTGTTCTGTATTCCTCACCATGTTGGTTTGTTTTCTTTAATGCTTGTCCATAATGCAGAAAATCCCTCTCCACATATTCCTTGCAAATTTACTCAGACATACAGTATTATGTGCATGATGATTTAAGGTGACACCCACACGCAGCTAATAGTCCTTTCTCGCCATCAGCATTTCTTTTTCGAATGTGACTAAAAGCAATGCTCTGCCACGGTGCATTATACATAAACCTACTTACATGGTCAGAATAGTAAATTACATATTATTTCTCTTCATAATTCATTTTAGGTTTGTCAAGCCATTGTGAAACATGCAGAAACTTAGAGATTTTACATATTGTGTCAGAATTTAATGCATTAATCAAATGTATTTTTGTAATAAATAGACAGAAATATATAGACCATATTCCATTTTCTCTGTAAAGTAGCCACAGGTTCAAATCTTCTGCTATGTTTCAAATGGCACATTGAGCATAATGGTGCTTCTCAAGAGAAACAACCTGCGAGGAAGGTCATTATTAAGCCATTATATTGACTTAGTTTAATTTGTCGTAAAAAGGTAAACAAAGAATTTCCCATTTACTTTGTGGAAATTGTACACAATATATAATGCTATTTTGCTAATTGGTAGTATCCTATATGTAGTAATCCATAATTTGAAGTACGTATACATGGACGTAATAGACCTGAAAGTAGCGGTTTATGGCATGTAATTTTTCCCCCATTCTTGCCAAGCACTGTATATTTCCATATACATCAGCTGTGGTGTATGTCTCTGTGTTTTTACCCTTTTTCAGAAGATCAAACAGGATGCAAAAGCAGGTTTATTAAAAGATCAAGCTAAGGATCCAAAGGAGTAAAGCAAAGTCAGGCAGGCTTGACGGCAATCGACAAACAAAAGACATTAAGCTAGAGCAAACTCGTAAACTATGCAGAACCAGAACGTCAATCAGAAGAGCCATCGCTGGCAGAATAGAGGAACAAGACACTGCACTTAACAGGAGAATGTCTGTGATTTGAAAGGGATTTGCATGATTGAGACAAGATCTACAGGATTAGTATTTCATGGTTTACGTAACAAATCAGTCGACGGTGTCTGTAATTTATCATCAGATTGAGGATCTTTGGAAAATAGAGTTGTGTCATTGTGTGATGAGTCAAAGCTGGCAATGGCAAGACATCTTCATTTGTTGTTTGCGTTTTTCGAACACCTGTGTGTTTAAACTATTTTAAAGTAACCTACAGTACATGAAAATAATGCTAGAACCATTTGGCTTACAAAAGACACTCAGTGTTTTTAGTATGCACTGTGTTTAACGTTATGGTATATTTTGAGCTAGTTTACTAGCTAGCCAAATATCTAGCATAGCTAAAAACAGGACAAATAACTTGTTTTATTTAAGAATATATTAAACTATTTTAAAGTAACCTACATAAAAATAATGCTAGAACTATTTGGCTTACAAAAGACACTCAGTGTTTTTAGCATGCAGTGTTTAACGTTATGGTATATTTTGAGCTAGTTTACTAGCTAGCCAAATATCTAGCATAGCTAAAAACAGGACAAATAACTTGTTTCATTGAAGAATATATTAAGAGATACAAATCAAGTGGATTTTAAACCAATTTTAAGTGTGCGATGACTAAAGAGGAGTGCTTGTAAAAATCAAAGGAACCATATGGCTTACAGTACTGTAAAAGGTCCACTTGGTAGACTCAGTGCAGCATGAGTTTCTCATTCCATTACTCTCTTCCTCATACTCATCTCACTCTCATCTCTTTTATATCCTGCTCTCCTGGTTCAGAGCCGATGAGTTTGAGGCCAATACCCCTGGTGATAGAAGAGCTTCAGTTAGAACACACACTTTTGGTTGTGGAAGATCAAATAAATACCGAGCTACTTGACTGTTCTCAGACAGAGCTATGAATATGCAGTAGAATAAAATCCAATAAGATCTTTGTTTGACCTATATATTCAGGCTAGGTCTGTAGCAGAGGTCAGTTTATTTCCCATACTAACCTCTTATGACTTGTGTTAGTAGAGAATGCTTCACATATTATATCTATTCTTAAAAACAGTGGATTTATGGATTTATTAGAGTTTGCACAACACTGAGCATTTACTTGATTTATTTATTTGTATTTATTTGATCAAGATTCATGGTTCAACCAGCATTCTATAAAAATGAACAGGATTCACACGGAATTTGCTCTTCGGCATATGTAGTAATACATAATTTATTTATTTATACACTTAAATTTGGATTCTCTACATGATTCAGATGTGCCTTGATTTTCAAACAGGAACACGGTTTTTAAACATCATTCAAGAACTTTCGGCAATCTATATATTGTACAATTTTAATGATTGATCGTCATTGTACTGACAAATTTTTACCTATCTCCTATACACCAAAGTACATCAATCTTCTGAAAAGCAAATATTCTCTGCTCTTCAGTTTCTTGAGGCTTGTAGTGTCATTAAATATAGCTCACCTACCTTTAGTGAGGAAGTGTATGATTCATGCTCTGACAGTGATATCTTATTGGTCGTCTTACTGGCAGAAATGAAGCAGGTACGTGAAGGGACAAGTCATTCTTGTGTGTATATAAGTATATACACGATAATTCTTATTCTCCTTACAATTAGCAATTAGTATTCTTTCATTCTCCCTTGACACCTACATACAGTATCTCAAGCCAATTACCTGGTGAAATACATTTAAATCAATCTCATGTGAAGCCACAATAGAGTAATGAGCAGATGTTTTGAGAAAATTGAAGTTTTTACATTTCAGGTGCATTTACAAGAAGAAATAAGTTTAAAGATTTTTTTGGACTCTTACATACAAAGTGTTGAATAGATCAGAATTTAAAAAAAAAAATCCTCAGCAGTGAATAATACAGCACCGGGTGATAAGGTAAAAGGATTTCAGGAAATGAAAGGATGTTCACATTGAGGTAATGTAATTCAGTGTCACATTAACGTGATGCAATGCATACTGCATCAGTTTAGAGGGTATTATATATATATATATATATATATATATATATATATATATATATATATATATATATATATATATATATATATATATATATATATAATCATAAAAACCATAAAACCAATGGTGAATAGTCCTTACTTGATATTTAACATAAACACTAGGGCTTTTATATTTTTATTGTTTTTTTTATAAACACTTCACTATCTATGTCATTCATTTTCAAACAGCAATGTCCACCATAAATACATAGCTGAACACCACACTTTATAGGAATACATTCATAACACACATTCAAAACTTACTTTCTAAACACCGGACACTAGCAGGTATAGTAAAATAAGAATACTGTACATTATGAAAAATCCAAAACGAAACAAAACAAAAAGAAATCTTGTTCTAATCATGCTCCATTTATAGAACAGCATTAAAACTACGGAAAACAAAACCAACAACAACAAAAAAAGACCCACCCCTACATCTCTAGTCTTTACTGTAACGTTTGAGAGTCAGAACAGAGTGAATTTGTTGGAAGGTCATTAACACTAGGGAGGTATTTTGTGTGTCTTGGGAATGGTGTGTGTGTTAGGTTAGAATACTGTACTGAAGATTATTTATTTATTTATTTATTTTTTGCCTTCTTCCTTGCTGAGCATCAGAGTCATTGGACTGTTTCTATCTTTCACACCTGAACGCCTTTTTCAAACTGGGAAAATGTATCTCGGAACAACGTTAATGAAAGCAGTGAACAGTTGCTTCACAGCCTCCAGGTCTATATAACCCATTTACAATAAATTACATTATTTGAAATCAACATAGCACAGTTCCCAAAGCTGGTCATTACTGAGATTTCTGGTGTGTTTTCGCTACATGCTTGACACGAGCCTTTTGTGCTACATCTGCTTAGAAAATTTCTTATGGCCTTTCTGAGAGTTCATTATCTAGATGTCCTTTTTGATTAAAAAAAATAAAAAATCTCACTGCAGTTTACGCCTACATTATTTTGTGAATCTTTTCATACTCACGAAAAAAAATAAAAAAAATTATGTTGACTATTTAGTCTTACAGTACATGTCAGGATTTGAATCTGTGACTTTAATATATTTGACATCTTTTATATATATTTGATATATTCTGAAGTTCTGATAAAACCAATGGCCCCATAACTTTTTCACCCATTAAACTAATGAAATCCCTATCGACACTAGATGATAAGTAAGATCTTACACTTGATTTGTGGCCGAGTGTGTGTGTGTGTGTGTGTGTGTGTGTGTGTGTGTGTGTGTGTGTGTGTGTGTGTGTGTGTGTGTGTGTGTGTGTGTCAGTGTGTGTTTGATAAGGGATCAAACTGCGCAATTATTTCCAGTAATAAAATTGCTCATTGAAGACCAAAAGCTCATCACCATCCTTAAATCAAAATCTGGACTAATTTTTTTTTAAAACTAGACACCTCAAGGCTTCTACTAATAATCCCCCTAAGCATCCGATGAACCCTCAGCTCTAAATTAGTGCAACGATGCAGGCATGCAGTGTTTGTGGTTCTCAATTACAGAAGCTTGTGAGACGAATAGGCTCTGGATGTCTCCAGATAAAGAACCCATATGTGCTTGTGTTTGCAGGTAGAGCAAGAGATCAAACCTCACGCTGACATGACAGTGAATTATGAAAGTCATTAGTAAATGACCATGTTTCACCCCCAGTACCAATGTCACTCAAAGAAGCTGGGTATTTGGAATTACTGTTAAAGGCTACAGGACTGCTTCTTTTACATCATCTGGGTCAGCTGAAATGAAAATTGTCTGTACATCCAGCTCAGGCTTATCAGGAATATGTCCCTGAATATTCAGTTGAATGTTAATTAGTAGCATTCTCGCTTTTACCTCTTCTTCCACTTCCACGGTGGCTCTTTGATTCCAACCACATGGCCACATGCTTTCTGTTATTTCCGCTTTTCTTTTTTTGCTGCTAGACCAGGCTCTTTGTCTCACTTCGCTCACATTCACTGCTGTGTCTGAATCGGGTATCTCAGTTGAGCAAGCATTAATGTTAGACTTGCAGCTTCTAGTACCTGCTGCTATCAGTGGGTTTCTGACAATGTACCTCTGCTTAGCACAGTTGTGTGGCTGAGATGTGAAATAACATGGACATGTTCTGCAAATGTTGTAAAAGTAAATGGAAATGCAACCATGTGATGTGATGCAGTCAGACGCTGCACATATAAAAACAGATTGGGTCAATAATTTATTTTCTTCTTGACCTGTTCCATGCTGCAACTTACATGTAGTTATCATATGCCATCAACAGTGATGTTTTCTAATGTACAAGGTCAACTTGAAATTCCACTTAGTTGCCAGATGCATTAATTTTCCACTTATTGGCTGATGCAACCTGCATTCTTGCCCTGTGCAATATGCGAATAATCCTGCCTTGACCCCAAGAGAGAAATAATTGCATCTATTGTCTCTGTCTCAGAAAATGATTCATTCAGTTTTATTGGAAATTATCCCTATCAAATCATTTTTAGAGTAGTTATCTGATACTGGTTGCATTTGGAGAAGATTTTAGACGTTGGTTGCTCTGCATCATCTCAGGCTAGTTTTCATTAGTCTGGCTATACCATGTTTTTTTTTTGTTTTGTTTTTCTTTGAGATTCTACCAGGAAAAGTTCCACACATTGTCATGTATCTGGCCAATAGAAGTAATTGTGTGCTTTCAAAATCTATTTGGCTTCTGTAGTGGTTTTTCTTTGACAGCTTTGTGGCTCTTGCCTGGTCAGCTAATAAGCTTTCTTCTCATTTTTGGCTCTCATTATCTGATTTCAGGATGAAGAGATAGTGGGCTGGGTTAAGTATCTAGCAACTTCAAGACATTTAGTTTTAAATACCAAGTGTGGAATATTTTAACACTTAAATTGGTCAGGTAGGAAGACTGCTTTGATTTTAAAACAAACACAATCGAGGTCCTTTAAACCTGCAATAAATATTACTAATTGTTTCTTTCTATTTCCACATTAATCAAGTATGTAGTAATTATGTATGACTACAATTAGGTACACCTGCTACTTCCCCTGGTAAAGCTTTCTAAATTATCCACACAGTGCTGTCGGTTCTTCATTCTTCATCTTCAGGGTTGGTTTTATCCTGGAGAGGGTTGCAGGAATATATTCTGGATGATCATGGCCGTCTATCACGCAGTCCAGGGCACAATACACACATTCGCACACACAATTAGGGGCATTTTTGAGCAAAAACAATACCTACTGACATATATAGTGTATATAGAAAGGTGGGAGGAAACTAGAGATGAAGCCCAGAAGAAACCAACATGAACACGGAGCGAACATGTGAAACTTGGGATTCAACCAGGGATCCATGAGACTTAAGGTAGCAGAAGCACCACTGCGCTTGTAGAGCCACATTTATGTTAAACCCAGTTAATTTTAATATTTCATTTTTGGAATCCTATTGAGTTTAACATTTTTTTTTTAACTTTTAGAACAAAAAATGGAATTTGCGCTTGTTTTAGTTTGAAAGTAGTTCAGCATTCAATTTCTTTTTCAAGTCACACTCGACAGTGGCTCAAGTATTTCTGCCTTTCCTGAGGCAATAGATTCAGAGAAAAGTTTTTTTCACCGTACAAATGTTTATAATTATAGCTTCAACCATTACAATTCTGTGTACGGTTATGCCAACAGTGGTACAAACATCTGACACGGATAGCCTGTCCTGACTAATTTAAATATCAGATAA